>NC_044043.1:72306444-72612352 GCF_901765095.1 Microcaecilia unicolor | reverse complement strand
AGGGTTACGCAGCGCTGTACAATTTAACATAAAAGGACAGGCCCTGCTCAAAGAGCTTACAATCTAAAGGACAAGTGAGTAGACGATACGATGGGGGCAGTCAATTTGGGGCAGTCCAGATATCCTGAAGGTAAGAGTTAGGTGCCGAAGGCAGCATTGAAGAGGTGGGTTTTAAGCAGAGACTTGAAGATGGGCAGGGAGGGGGCTTGACGTAGGGGCTCAGGAAGGTTGTTCCAGGCATAGGGTGAGGCGAGGCAGAATGGGCGGAGCCTAGAGTTGGCAGGTGGTGGAGAAGGGTACTGAGAGGAGGGATTTGTCCTGTGAACGGAGGTTTCGGGTGGGAACATAAGGGGAGATGAGGGTAGAGAGGTAGTGAGGGGCAGCAGATTGAGTACATTTGTAGGTAAGAAGGAGGAGCTTGAACTGAATGCGGTAACGGATTGGAAGCCAGTGAAGTGACCTGAGAAGAGGGGTGATATGAGTATATCGGTTCTGGCGGAATATAAGACGTGCAGCAGAGTTCTGAACAGATTGAAGGGGGGATAGATGGCTAAGTGGGAGTCCGGTGAGGAGTAAGTTGCAGTAGTCAAGTCGGGAGGTAATGAGAGCGTGGACGAGAGTTCGGGTGGTGTGTTCCGAGAGGAAAGGACGAATTTTGCTGATGTTGAAGAGGAAGAAGCGACAGGTCTTGGCTATCTGCTGGATGTGTGCCGAGAAGGAGAGGGAGGAGTCGAAGATGACTCCGAGGTTGCGGGTAGGCCCAATGTGGCTTACAACAATCTGCATAAAACACACAACAAGTCAGAGTGCAAACAATCAATGTCTTAGAAGTAAAAATGGTGAAAGGGTAAAAGTGAAGTAAAGAAAAAGAGCAGTGGTGATTAATATGACTCCGGGATAAAGGTAGTTCAGAAGGTAGAGGTGCCAGGCGGGAATGGTGCATATGCATTGCCAAATAGAAAAAGAACAGAAAGGAAAAAGTTCAATGTTAGTCTGCAGGAGCATCTTTATAGACGTCTAAATATTTTATTTTAGGCATAATTTTTTTTTCTAACCAGTATTTTCCTGTTTGCAGTACTTGCAGGGGAACCTCAAATAAAATGAGGCTTCCAAAGCAAGAGTCCTGGACTTTGATAAAAGAAAAACGTTCTGCCTTAATTGGGTGGCACTAGTAACATCAGGAAATATCTGAAGTTTTTGACCATAAAACAAAAATCTTATTTTCTTGAAGTAAACTCTCAAAATCAAAAGTTTTATTCACCTCAGAAACTAAGATAACAAGAAGTGTGGCTTGGAAACTTGAAATGATGAAATTAGTCACTCATCAAAAACTTATTCAAATCAAATTTAGCATTAGAACCCTCACATCAAAAACCACGCCTTCTTCCCTCTCATTAATTTCCTATTAAGCAAATAGTTCAGCATTGGGCAATGATAGTACTTCCTTTAAAAAAATCACAGGAGATAATAAAGAAATACCTGGGGAAAATGCCTCACATTTCCTGTGAAGCATCAAATTATCCAACGGTATTTCAAGGCATTATTCACATCAACAAGTCACAAATCCGTATCTTGAAATTTAAGAGAGACTTCTTTGGCAAAACCACACAGTTGTGAGACAGAAGTCCTCAGCATATCTTCCACCCTTGGAACTAATCTCCAAATGTCAGTTAATGAAATGTCCAGAGCCACAATTTGATCTTCAACTCCCATCGGCACCATTCCATTCATCCTCGCAGCCACATCATCAAACTTCAGCCTCTCAACATATATGCTTTTTAAACATGTAAGTTGGAGGTCAAGAAACCTGGAAAGTTATCACTGAGATATCTTGGCTTATACAAAATCCCCAAATAAAGTGTGTCTACCCAAAAAGCCGTCTTGTAACTGAAATACCCAATGTAATTCTGTTATTCTGGAATGCATTCCCTGAAAGGCTTTGCTTAACACAAGATTATCTTTACTTCAGGAAGCAGGTGAAAGCTTGTCTTTTCAACCAGGCCTTTAATGGAAGAAGTAACTAACTTGCTAGTCATAAATACACAAGGAGTAACACCAACTGCATATAATGTAGCAGGACATGTTTATCCACTGTGCTCTGAGATAATATTCGAGCACCTTTTGTTAGTCCACATGGAGACAGTCATAACCAGCAGAAGAAAGGAGGTGTTAATCCCATATAGGTTATTGGTGAGGACTCACTTGGAGTACTGTGCTCAGTTTTGGAGGCCATATCTTGCTAAGGATGTAAAAAGACTTGAAGCGGTTCAGAGGAAGGCGACAAAAATGTTACGCAGTTTACACCAAAAGATGTACGAGAAGGAGACCTGAATATGTATACCCTAGAGGAAAAGAGGGGCAGTGGAGATAGGGAGATACAGAACGTTTTCAGAGATGGGGAAGTGATAGAACTAGAGGACTTGAATTTAGATTGCAGGCTAGTAGATTTACTACTACTACTACTATTTAGCATTTCTATAGCGCTACAAAGCATACGCAGCACTGCACAAACATAGAAGAAAGACAGTCCCTGCTCAAAGAGCTTACAATCTAATAGATCAGAAGGAGAGGAGTAATGTGGAGAATAAACCGTCTATAACATTGGATGCTTCATCTTTTGGGGCAGCATCATTTAGCTCTGTAGAGAGAACTCCATTACATCCCTTGGTTGCAGTTTTCCTGGAGGTGGATCATGGTTGACCCCAAGCTAGGTTAGTTTCCTCTTCCACTGAACGTTTTCTTCCTAAAGAAGTTTCCTTTCCATCTGAGTTGGCTCCAGAATCTTCTTTGGTGTCAAAAGAGGTTACCTTTAAAGATAACACGCAACTTGAGTGGAAAAGCAGTGGCAGGGCCGGCAATGCGGCCGAGAACAGTGTTGGAGGAAGGATTCTGCTTTGGGGTCTTGGGGACCCCCGCCAGCCAAGGTATGTGGAGTTGCGGCGGAGGGCAGGGAGGTGGGCAAAATTTACCCCCCCCCCCCCCCAACACTTTGGGCTCCGGCCCCCCCAATATTTGTGGTCTTGCTGTGCGGCAGTTGGGCAGGGGGGGGGCGGCAGCAGACCTGGGGGAGCCCGGCAGTGGCTGCCGTGTCCTGGCTGGCTCAGTCTCTCGGTGGCCCTGCTTTGTGCTCTTACAATTGGAGCATTATTTTGTTTCTTTGTTTCCTCTTTCTTACGTGAGAAAATGTAAACATTTAAATTGCAAAAAAAAAAAAGAAGTAACACCAGGAAATACTTTTTCATGGAGAGGGTAGTTGATGCCTGGAATACCCTCCCAGTGGAAGTGGTGGGAACCAAAACGATGACAAAATTCAAAAACGAACGAGGATGGAATCAAAACTGAAATAATCTTCATGCTTTTAAACAGGACATAGATGGGCGTAAGCTGCATGGAGCTGTAGGTACAACTCTGGCCACCTTGTTGGGCAGACTGGATGGATCATACGAGTCTTCAAGTGCCATTTACTGTGTTTTATTTTGTTTCAACAATTTTATTTGATCTTCTAACTTTAGTCTGAGCCATTGCTGGAATGAGCATCATGAACCTTCATTTACAACAACCTGAGAATTTTCACTTAATTTAAAAGACTCGCCCTCTAACTTAAAAATAGGAGTCCATCAAAATCAGATCCCCTCTGATTCATGTTCATTTTTCGATTACATAATGTAATTATGTACTTCCTTCAACCCACATACACATTTGATGATAGGTGTGCTAGCCACTGCTTGTGAATTTTCCGTGATCTCCACGTATGAAGAGCGTGCTTAAGTGGTTAGTAGTCTCAGAATTGATCTTCCTGGTTAGGTGTGGAAAAGAATGAATCCTTCTGTGTAGTGCTAGAAACATAAGATATTTGGTTGTATAGTTACATATATTAGTTGATTGCAGATACGACGTGAAGCTCTCAGCTGAGGCTGAAAAATCCTGGAAAACAGGAATTGGCGTAGAGACTGACCAGATAGCTCCGGGACTATTGAAAGTCATTTCTTACATCAGCTTTGTATAAGATCAGGGTTTGTATGGAAAACAGATGTTTGATGGACTTGTAGGTTATTGCATGAATCTATTAAAATTTTTGTAATATGTTTCATTAGCTTAGGTCAGTGGTTTGCAATCTTTCTTCTGTTGTGACGTACCGGACAGATTATGTACATAAGTACATAAGTAATGCCATACTGGGAAAAGACCAAGGGTCCATCGAGCCCAGCATCCTGTCCACGACAGCGGCCAATCCAGGCCAAGGGCACCTGGCAAGCTTCCCAAACGTACAAACATACATGTTATTCCTGGAATTTTGGATTTTTCCAAGTCCATTTAGTAGCGGTTTATGGACTTGTCCTTTAGGAAACCGTCCAACCCCTTTTTAAACTCTGCTAAGCTAACCGCCTTCACCACTTTCTCCGGCAACGAATTCCAGAGTTTAATTATATGTTGGGTGAAGAAACATTTTCTCCAATTTGTTTTAAATTTACTACACTGTAGTTTCATCGCATGCCCCCTAGTCCTAGTATTTTTGGAAAGCGTGAACAGACGCTTCACATCCACCTGTTCCACTCCACTCATTATTTTATATACCTCTATCATGTCTCCCCTCAGCGACTCTTCTCCAAGCTGTATAGCCCTAGCCTCCTTAGTCTTTCTTCATAGGGAAGTCGTCCCATCCCCGCTATCATTTTAGTCGCCCTTCGCTGCACCTTTTCCAATTCTACTATATCTTTCTTGAGATGCGGCGACCAGAATTGAACACAATACTCAAGGTGCGGTCGCACCATGGAGCGATACAACGGCATTATAACATCCTCACACCTGTTTTCCATACCTTTCCTAATAATACCCAACATTCTATTCGCTTTCTTAGCCGCAGCAGCACACTGAGCAGAAGGTTTCAGTGTGTTATCGACGACGACACCCAGATCCCTTTCTTGGTCCGTAACTCCTCACGTGGAACCTTGCATGACGTAGCTATAATTCGGGTTCTTTTTTCCCACATGCATCACCTTGCACTTGCTCACATTAAACATCATCTGCCATTTAGCCGCCCAGTCTCCCAGTCTCGTAAGGTCCTCTTGTAATTTTTCACAATCCTGTCGTGATTTAACGACTTTGAATAACTTTGTGTCATCAGCAAATTTAATTACCTCGCTAGTTACTCCCATCTCTAAATCATTTATAAATATATTAAAAATATGTTCACATGTTTACGATATACTGAGCCCTATAGTTTGTGGTCAAACATTCAGTATGTAATTTTATTGTGTTTAAAATGATGCAAGGGCAAATAACTACTTTTAACAGAATTTACTTGTTTGAATAAGTTCTTATTGAAATCAAAGTTAGTAGATTTTTTCTTTTTTCTCACAAATAATTTAAGGATCCTTTTACTAAGCTGTAGGAAGAAGTGGCCTTAGCATGCCCTTATGAGGGTCTTTCCCACGTGCTAAGGCCACTTTTACTGCAACAGTAATAAATGGAAATAAAAGAAAATAAGATGATACCTTTTTTATTGGACTGAATACATTTTGGGGGGATTGCGTGGCAGTAGGAGGTACCCTGAATAGAAGAGAGGTGATTTTTTTCTGAGTTCGTTAATTGAAATCACCCATTTCATCTGTCTGTCCGTTCTGTCCTAGCAGATGGTAGTACAACCCTACCAGTATACTCTTTCCCTTCACACATAGAATTTCTATCTATAATGATTCCACACTTCTATCTCTTTCGTGTAGAATGTTTATGTTGTTGGACTCGATTCCCTCTTTAACATACAGCACAGCCTCCAATTTTATCCACTCTATCATTGCGATATAATTTGTACCCTGCTAATTCAGTGTCCCATTGATTGTCCTCCTTCCACCAGGTTTCTGAGATGCCTATTATATCTACCTCTTCATTTAACTCTCCCATCTTATTTTTTAGGCTTCTTGGTTCCTGCACATGGAATGAGGAGCGTTTCCCAAAATGCTACCCTTGAGGATCTAGATTTCAGCTTTTTACCTAAGAGCCTTAATTTGGCTTCCAGAACCTCTCTCACACATTTTTCTCTGTCATTGGTACCCACATGTACCAAGACAGCTGGCTCCTCCTCAGGACTATCTAAAATCCTATCTAGGCGAAGCATGAGGTCCGCCACCTTTGCATCTGACCTGACAGCTTCTCTGGAACGCAATGTCTTTGTATTTGCAACTGGAGAAGTCATTGCATGCATTTAAAAGACAACTTAAATCTTTTTTGTTTCAGGATGCTTTTTAGTTTGCTTAAATTATTTTTTTAACCTTTTAAAAATCCCAACTGCTCGTTGGCCTGTCGGTTGGGGCCAGACTGATCAGCATCAGATATAGTTATTTATCTGTTATGTGTTTGTTTATGCTTCAGGAACTTGTTTCCTTTTTTGGAAAGGGAAGTTGTAACATGTGATGTTTTCTTTTGTTTTTTCTATTTTATTAATTATGTTGTGAATTGTAAACCGCTCGGAAGGTCATTCCTATGGGCAGTATATCAAATTTTAAATAAACTTGGAAACTTGAAACCAGGCAGGAAAATGACTAGGTGATCCTCACATCCACCAGCCACCCAGCTATCTACATGCCTAATAGTCTAATCACCAACTACTGCAGATGTTCTAACCCTTACCTCCTGGGCAGAAGCTCCTGGAGACACCCTCGGTGTGAGAGGATATTGCATCCTCTGGCTACAGGATTACTTCCTTGTTCACCAGGGTAACGCTCTTCTTTTAGACCTCCCTCCGCCAAGGCAGCACAGGGCTGCCAGACTGGAGGTGGGACTTCTTTACAACATCCCTGTAAGTCTCCTCTATATACCTCTTTGTCTTCCTTGTTGTCTGACAGCTAGGAGCTCTTTTCATCAAGCACTTACATATAACCTCTCGCCAACTGGGAGATAGTCATAGAAATGACGCTTAGTGCAAAAGACTGGATTGCACCCCCTCTTGCTGCTGGACTGCTGTCTGCATTTAGTATTGCTGAGTTGTTTTAATTAATGAAAACTCGTTAAGGTACTAGGGATATCTTTATTCTGTAATTGGTGAGGCTTGATCTATGTTCTGTCTGTTCGACTGAGATGAGGGATTTTGCTAGCATATAGTCACTGTGTAGGGCTCTGTACAGGTTCCAGAACAGGATTAAAAAGCATTCTTCATGTTTTATTTATTTATTGCATTTGTATCCCACATTTTCCCACCTATTTGCGGGTTCAGTGTGGCTTACAATACATTGTGAGTCATGGAATTACATTGGTTACAATATGGTTATGGGTTATATTGAGAAGAGTTATGGGAAGACAGTCGAAGTCATACGTGTTTTGGGAAAACAAGTCAAAGTCAAACATAGTTTGGGAATGGAACAGTAGAATGTAACAATGGGGAAGTGATCGGCGATAGAACAATGGCGAGAGAACATTAGGGTATAACAGTTCCATCTGTGGGTAGGGTTTTAAGTGTGGTGAGATTAAGGGGACTGTTAACAGTAAGTTTAGCATGAATTTGTCTACTGTTTAACTCCATATTGAAAAAGTGTGTAGCATAACAGTCCAAGATCTCTCAGTGAAGTGATTAAAGGGCCCTTATGCTAAGTTGCATTAGACGCTAATGAGCACCTACTGCAGAAAAAATGGCTTAATGTGGGACATGCTGAAGTGTTCTGCATTAGTTTTTTGCCAAGTGCTCATGTGCTAACTGCATGATAAATTATTTTTTGTATTTTTTTTAGGAGGGGGGGGGGGGGGTTGTTGGGCAGAGAGTGGCGGTTCTTGTGCTAACTAGTTAGTGCACCTACATTACCATGTGCTAAATGGTTAGCACACTAATAATGCAGGAGCTCTTACTGCCTACAACATAGTGATGGTAAGTGCTGCCACGCTAATTAAAAAAAAATGGCACGCACTATGGTAACAGCGCATGGCCAGAAATAAACATAGAAAAAAAGGCATTTTTACAGTTACAGTAAGACCTTTGAAATCAAAATGATTAAATATTTTAACACCCACCAGACTGGACTTAACAAAGATCTGGGTTTTCTAGCCCATTATAAACCATAACACTCTGTTGCTTTGACACCCTCTTACCTACCATCCATCTCTCCCTGTCTCTCATCCACCCAGCTCCTCCTGTTTCTCAGCTAACCCACCCCACCCTCTTCCTGTGAGACTGTAATTGAAATGCTTTTGTGTTTCATTTATATATACTGATATTTATCAACATTTGCTTATTTCTGATAAGCGTCTGTTCACGCTTTCCAAAAATACTAGGACTAGGGGGCATGCGATGAAACTACAGTGTAGTACATTTAAAACAAATCGGAGAAAACCCAGATCTTTGTTTCCTGTCTGTGGGTGTCAAAATATTTAATCATTCTGACTTCAAAGGTCTTTGAAATGCATGTAAATATGTTAGATACTAAGTATGTCCCTGTATTTTTTCCCCTCAGGAGGACACGCTCCATGCATGGACCATCTCCAGTGACAACATTTGGACCAAAAGCTTGTATGCTACAGAACCCCAAAACTATCATGTAGGTATTTTGTTGAACCTTATAAACCTAATAGCACATTGGGATAGAAATTGGTATTAATGTTTGTGAATGGATGACCAGCTTCCATGTGAAGAAGCCTGTTTTTTGTATAATATTGATATGGCTTATGTAAGTACTGACAACATCGGTTCTTGCTTTTAGGACCCTTGTTTGTTGTCATTGTCTTACCTTAGTAGGCATTAATATTTATTGCTTTATTAAATGACTGGTGAAAATACCACCGAAAGAGTCCCTACAGTGTTTACGTGAGGGGGGGGTGGGGGAAGGTAACCTACACACTGTGGGGTGGAGGAAGAGTTCATGGCAATACTGTATTTAGGGGCCTTTTTACTAAAGGTTTGCTGCTCGGTAATCCACCTTGGCTGCAGGCGTAGTTCCACCCCCTATCGTGCGGCGTTTCCGGTGCTGCTGGAATTTTTCAAAAATTAAGACCGCAAGGGGGTTACTGCTGGGTTAACGCAGGAAACCCTACCTTCACCTCGGTGGGTTGCGGCAAGCGCTCCCCCCTAAATGGCCGCACAGCAAGTGCGAACTTACCGCACGGCCATTTCTTTTTTTCCACTTTTTTACCCGCTGCAGTAAAAGGGAATTCTGTGCGCGGCAAAACCTCACGCTGCCACTAGCGCAGGGCAGCTTTTACCGCAGCTTAGTAAAAGGAAGGGGCCCTTAGTTTTTTCTCTCTCTTTTTATTTTCTTTTTAACAGTGTTGCACCATTTCCTAACATCTGAACTGAATTAAAAGAGCCAGATTTGGGGAGAATCTGATAAAATGCACAAGGAATCACACTTTGATTCTTAGTAGTTTGCTGAAAATAATACAGGAGATTTCCAGCAGTAACTTTAGAGGACATTATCAGATCAGGCTTTGTATCTTAAATATTTCTAGAGCTCGTTTTGAGATGTATTGCCATTTGCCATACATAGCTGGACTCTGTCTATGGAAAATCAGGTCTATTTCTGGATCTTTTCCATTCTACAAACAAAACAGTTTAGCACAGAATAAATTAACCCATATTTATTTTTATATCTTGCCTATCTTTCTTTATTATAGATTTTAATGTATTACGGTAAGAATACATAATTTCAGTTTTTTTTGCATATTCAAACATAGCTTGTTGTCAAACATTCAGGTTTCAATGTTTTTTTAAACATAGCTTAACAAACTGCATAGTTTCAGTGACCGTAGTCATGTAGGAACAAAAAATTGAAAATCATGAATATATACTTTATACGAGACTCTAAGCCCTCTTAATAGATAACAGACTAGTTGTATGTATATATTAAACAATAGCGTCCACCTGATTTTTGGCATTGGAGGAACAGATTTCATGACCTTCTACTGCATGAGCGCCGGGCGGTGGGATCCTCTCAGAAGACAAGGACACATTTTTTGGAGATCTGGGGTCCCTACATTCAGTCTCTGTCTCCACGCACACGCAGTTCAGTGTTAAAATGGTTTATAATTCTTTTTTTTTTCTGGGGGGGTTAGGAGAAGCAAGAGGGGAAAAGGGAGAGCACGGGAATGTTAACTGTAAATACGAATGCGCCTTAATATGGAACTGTCTAGGTGCAAAGTTAAGGTTAGGGGAGTAGACAAGTTATGGGAGGGGGGAGAAGGGAATTAATGTACAAAAACTCAAGGAGTTGTTGATTTGTATCGGAGGGTGTGAACTAAAGTTAAGCTCATGTATGTGATCCTGGTAAATGGTGTAATTGTTTGCACTGTGCTGGTTTGATCTTAATAAAAGTGTTGAAACATAAGCAACAGCAGATAAAGCAGACCCTTGGAGAATACCAGTTGACTACGTGTACAATGAAAAGCTATCGTCACATATTCAAACTTGTTGCAAGTGGCCAAAAAGAGAGAGACTAATTCAGTATAGTATCACCAACCCCAGTAGCACTTGAGCACTTTGAAAGAATCCAAATGATTGTCAGTGTCAAATGCAGCTGACAGTGTCTGATGTTACTATGACATTAGAGATACCTAATTCAGAAGTCTCAATGCCATATTTTGCACAAACGCCAAATCAATAAACATCTAACACATTTCCCAATCTTTGTAATCCTGTAGTTGAGTCAATATGATATTCTCAAGAATTGTGGCCAAAAAAGATAATGATGAAAAAGACCTACAAATGATTGGAATCTAAAAGTTCAGCGTCTTGCTTCTTAGGAATGGGTGATATACAAGCCACCTTTAAAGAGGCGGCCATAGAGACCGGAATTAGAAAAGGTTCAAACAAGAGTGGCCAAAATGATTAAGGGGCTGGAACTCCTCTCATACAAGGAAAGGCTTGAGAGGTTAGGGCTCTTCAGCTTGGAGAAGAGACGGCTGAGGGGAGATATGATAGAGGTCTACAAATTACCGAGTGGAGTAGAACGAGTAACCATAAATCAATTGTTTACTCTTTCACAAAGTACAAAGGGAAAGGGAAATGGGACTTTATATACCGCCTTTCTGAGGTTTTTGCAACTACATTCAAAGCTGTTTACATATATTCAGGTACTTATTTTGTACCAGGAGCAATGGAGGGTTAAGTGACTTGCCCAGAGTCACAAGGAGCTGCAGTGGGAATCGAACTCAGTTGCCTAGGATCAAAGTCCACTGCACTAACCACTAGGCTACTCCTCCACTCATTCCACCAATAAGAGCCAACCTCATCAGTGATGTCACAATGGCTTGATTGCCCGATACTTGGCTCACTTCTGATATTGTGATGTCATAAGGGAAAAGGAAATGGGACTTGATATACCGCCTTTCTGAGGTTTTTTTGCAACTACATTCAAAGCGGTTTACATATATTCAGGTACTTATTTTGTACCAGGGGCAATGGAGGGTTAAGTGACTTGCCCAGAGTCACAAGAAGCTGCAGTGGGAATCAAACTCAGTTCCCCAGGATCAAAGTCCACTGCACTAACCACTAGGCTACTTCACAAAGACTAAGGGACACTCCAAAAAGTTACATCGTAATACTTTTAAAACCAATAGAAGAAAATATTTTTTCACTCAACGAATAGTTAAGCTCTGGAACCCATTGCCAGAGGATGTGATAATAGCAGTTAGCATATCTAGGTTTTAGGAAGGTTTGGACAAGTTCCTGGAAGAAAAGCCCCATAGTCTGTTATTAAGATGAACATGGAGAAAGCCACTACTTATCCCTGGGATCTGTAGCATGGAATCTTGCTAATCTTTGGGATTCTGCCAGTTACTTGTGACCTGGATTAGTAACTGCTGGAAGCAGAATACAAGGCTAAATGGACCTTTGGTCAGACCCAGTATGGCTATTCTTTATGTTCTTATAGACTTGTTAACTATTTCAAGGTCTACAAGAAGCATTGAATTAGAACAAACATTCATAACACTCAAGAGTTGTTCAGACTCAAAGTAGCAGTTTCTATTGGTTTGGTAGACACCAAAGAAAAATGCTCTCATTTTACATTTGCGGGTAAAACTTCTAAACCCAAAGTATATGAGAAACAAATGTGTTCACAAATATTAAAAACTTCCTTTGGAAAAGCTACAACAAAATCTGAAGTCCCCTCCAAACATTCTTTCCTAAAGGAAGTCTAGTCTTTCACCACATCAAATAAACTTTCAGTGCTGATGAAGTTCTTACAATCTGCCTATCAAAATTTATCTTTTTTTACACACTTAACCATCTCATGATAGTACTATAAATACTGATTGTAAGATGCCTGAGTAGTGACATCTGGTGTTACTCACCATGATCTGTCTGCCCTCCTCAGTGCCTATTTCATAGCCCTCAACTTGGCTGTGTACCACGAGACACGGTGCTAGTTGCTATTACATCAGTGTTCTCCTCGAGGCCTTTTGAATGGGCACAGCTTCCAGCTGGTTTTACTGACTATCTGGTTAACTTAACAGAAAATTGTATAATACTGCGCAGTATTTTCTTTCTCCCACCTGGCAAAACTTTCTGGGGAGAACATTGTACATTTTGGTTTCATGGGAGCTAGAGTATTAAATGAACTCTTGGAGACCTACCAAAGATCAACTTTGTCTGTATGGTGAAGGGTGGTATGGCAAAAGGAAAAACTGCTTCGATTACTCCTAACGCGGAAAGTTTTCATTTGTGGTTGCCACAGTGTTTTTAGATCATCTAACAAAAAATAACACTCATGCCCTCCAAGGTTTAGAGTAGACTCTGAGTTTTCTATCACTAAGTAATTCCAAGGAGTATGCAATTTAAAGAATGATATAACTAAGGAACTGTAGACCATGTGCTCTTGAGTTTAACCTATGGTGAAAAGATTCACAGAGACAATTAAATCCAGGTATATCCAGAAGAATGTGTCGAATCTGAAAAAAGTTTGATGCAATCCAAACGAAGACATGGCAAGTAAAAAATTGTCATAAATGTGACACCTACAACATCTACAAAAAGACGATTGAAAATCTCCTGAGGATATCGATTGTAAGCTCATTTTCAAGCTGTAATGGCTTCACCAAAGGAGAAAAATCTCATCAATCAAAACCGCTAACCCAAAGCAGCAACAGTTAGCATTTCAGATGTGGTGAATATTTATTTATTTATTTATTGTATTTGTATCCCACATTTTCCCACCTCTTTGCAGGCTAAATGTGGCTTACAATACATCATGAATAGTGGAAATAAGAAGAGAATAGACGTTTGGTATTACAGAAGGATTTTGGGTTACATGATAATGAAAAACGTGATAGTAAATTTTAAGACAGCTTTGGATACATGTGGGGGAGTTCACATGTATTTATATCATTGTATTTACTTTTGTTAATAGAAGCTGATCTGTATACATTAACAACCCCAAAGAGCTCCAAGTACAAGCGACTTATAGAGCTATAACAATCGAATTGAGATCGTCGTTGGCAAAAACTTTCCTTAAAGCAAAATAACAAAAACCGTCACCTCAAAAGTGTCCAACACACTGTAGTCAAAACTTTCATAGTGTCAGTGCAGTACTAAATACATAACAAGTCCTTTTAACTTGAAAAGACACAATTACGTTAAATGCATCCTATCTGCCAACTTCTCAAATCCCCCCAGGACCAATGACGGCGAGCATTTTGCTAATTTGCTTTACTCATTGCTGCATCAGGGGGTCCATAAAACCGGGGTTTCTTCATAGCACTGTAACTTTTAACTGCTAGCGCTGTGCACTATGAAGAAATCCCAGTTTTATGAACCCCGATGCAGCAATGAGTAAAGCAAATTAGCGAAACGCTGGCCGTCATTGGTCCTGGGGAGATTTGAGAGGCCGGCAAACAGGACGCATTTAAGATAAGTGTGTCTGTTCAAGTTAAAAGGTGAGAATAAGAGTCGACGATGAAGCTTTGCAAATGAGTGGTGAGAGCAGTGGTTGAAGAGCAAAAGTGACCTCCGGACTGGCTCGGACCCCCGTTCACAGGAAGTCTTTGGAGAGAGTTTAGTCTTAGAAACTGGCAGGAATAGAATGTGCATTGCTGCCAAAGTGTTTTAGTTTGACCATCGCCTGTTACTTTGGATGTGATGTCATATGGGAAGCAATTGGAAATTTGGCCAAGACTCTTGTTCCTCATATTAATCTACTGCCTCAGAATACTCAGCAGTTAGAGACTAAAATGGAAAAAAGGAAGTACTTTAGAAGTAACTTCACTTGCTACTCGTGTGAATAAAGTTGAAAAGGCTTTTGTTGCTATCTCTGTTTACTGAACTTTCTTCATTTGCCTACGGTAACTGCACATGATATGTTGAGCAGATATTTGAAGTTTTGAATGTGCTATCGCAGAACATACCACCTTCCACTCATGTCAATTATTTACCTGCTGCAAAGAAAAATGAATCACCACTTCAGGAAGAAAGAGAACAGGAAGCTGATGTACTGGATGTATCTAACATATTGGAGCATTCGGACTCTGATTTGCTAACCCTTACTGTTCTAAGGGGGATACTTGCTTTAAGTTCCGACAAGGTCTTGCTTTTTTGACTGTATTCTAAAACTCACGGGAAGGGGAGAGGTAGTGACATCAGCTCCTCAAATGGCTGTCTAACCCAGGAGCTCCACTGCAGCACCAGTGGGCCCGATATTCAGTGCCTTTGCTGTCCACCACCGGCGTTAAATCCAGATTTTCAATGCCGGGCTCTTTCCGGCGATCAGCATTGAATATGCGGGGGGGGGGGGGGGGGGGGGGGGTTTAACTGCTAAAAAGTTAACCAGATATGTCAGTATTGAGTGCTAACCGGTTATCTTTTCAGTGGTTAAATATAGGACAGCTATTTATGCAGTCCTATTTGACAACTAAATTTATCTGGTTAGGCACTGAATATCAGAGCCTGACTGGGTAAGTCATGCAATATCGTCCGTTATACGCTGGGCGCTAACCAGTTATCTTCTGTTGAATATTTGCGGTTAGGCTCCGATATGCTGCTTAACTGGTCAGCGGCCGTTTCTGGCTGGTTAAATAGCTTTGAATTTTGGTAAGGGAAAAACACTCACCCAGTGAGGCACTTGAGGTGGACAAATGCAAGGAGCCAGGGGTGAGTGCAAGCAAAAGGCTTCTGAGAGCAGTGGGCTAAATACATGTATAAATAAATAAATATTGGTTGTGTAACTAGGTGGAGATTCCAGAAATTATAAGTTAGCTTTGTGCCCTTAACTTGGTTATGAGGCATTCTGGATGGATGAGAGATTTGTGTCTATGATTTATATTGTGATGTTTTAAACAAATGTGTGTTAATATGACTATGTATGTATATTTATAACCTTTTCTGGGCGTTATCAGTAGAGTGGGCTAAATACATGTATGTATAATCAAACATATAAACGGCAAGTGACTGTACTCACTTGCAAATGCGCAGTACAGACTTCCCTCTCTGTCCCGCCCTCGCGTCAAGACGTCATGACGTCAGAGGGCGGAACAGAGAGGGAAACGGAGTCGAATTGTCGGACGCTGCCGCTTGGAAAGGAACATCGCGCGAAACAACCTCCATCCTCCCCCCCCATCCACGCCGCTGCTCCCGCCCCCTTCCATATCGGGCCCCCTGCACTGACCTGACAGCGCCTCTCACTTCCGTGTGGAAGCGCTGCAGGCAGCAGCAGAGCGATCTGCTGCTGCCTGTAGCGCTTTCACACAGAGTTGAGAGGCGCTGTCAGGTCAGTGCAGGGGGCCCGGCACGGAGGGGGGAGGGAGCGGCGGCGATGAGGGTAGCTGGACATGGGGGGAGGGCAGGGGGGAGAGGCCATGGTTGCTGGACGGGGTGAGAGCAGGGCACAGAGGAGGGTTGCTGGACATGGGGGGAGGCCAAGGGAAAGAGGAGGGTCGCTGGATATGGGGGGGAGGATCGGTGGACGGGGTGAGGCCAGGGGAGAGAGGAGGGCTGCAATACTCGCCCGTTTTTACGGGCTTAACAGCTAGTAAATAAATAAACACAGCATGGCTGCTAAACATAATAATGCAGCACAGTAAAGCCTTAATATACTTTTCATAATAGTTTTAAAGGTAATAAATAGAAATGGAGAAAAGAAAATAAGATGATACCTTTTTTTATTGGACTAACTTAAATACATCTTTTGATTAGCTTTTGAAGGTAACTCTTCTTCAGATCGGAAATGAGCAATGAAGAAGGGTTACCTTTGAAAGCTAATCAATAGATGTATTACGTTAGTCCAGTAAGAAAGGTATCATCTTATTTTCTTTTCTCTATTTTGATTTATTTCTATTTATTACCTTTAAAAGTGGACTAACATGGCTACCCACTCAATAATAGTTTTAAAAATTGCAAGCTTGAATTTTACTTCTGCAGTGAATTAGGTATTAGACATTTTAAAAGGCATGCATAGTATTATTCGAGCTTCAGACTAAATTGTGAAAACAGATATTAATGAAGTTTCATGTATAAACGTTAAACACATTACAGGGCAGTTTCTTGGTTTCAAAAAATGTTCTGCCTTAGACTAATATTGAAATATCCTTGACAACATTTTGTTAAGTGTAAGTTCTTTTGAAAATGCCAATAAAAAATAAGAACTTTTTATAAGCTACTACCCAGCTTTTTCTTTTCAAGTGTCTTATCAGAGAAAGTTCAATAGCACCATGTTATGACCCCATTGAAGCAATAGTTCAAGCACACTGAACAGCGATTGCAATTTGCATGTTGTAAAAAATAAAATAAAATTCAAGATTACTGGAGTACAGCTTTCACGTGTTAAAGCATAAGTTTTATATCAGTATTTATAGCATTTCTCGCTTACCATCTCATACTGTAAGCAAGGCGCAGTGAACCGTAGAAAAGACCTCAGTGTTGACAAAGATAAAACAAACCGCTTTGACCAAAAACATAGTACAGAACCTATAATTCCTACCCCCAAAATACAGAATGGATGGACTACATGGAATGTCCCTCTCCTGAAGCCCTCTTTCTCTTTTCAGCTGTAGTTTGGGAGCTGAAGAGGAAACGAAGTTCAAGGAAGATCTGGAGTCCTTCAGACTTCCCCATGAGTAATCGGTCCTGTGCTTTACACTAGTGCTGGGCTGAGCTCGGCTGTAACTTGAGGACCTTGTTAAACTGTTCATGGTATGTTGCATCACCTCCACTGGCAAGTACTCCTCCCCCTGGGTTGGACCAGCTTTATATGATATGCTGCCATATCTCCAGATTGTCAGTCAGCCACAGACGTGAGCAGCCTGCACGATGAAGGCATTTTAGGAGCAAAGTCGGCAGCGGAGGGAGTGTTTTGCAGGAAGCAAGAATACAGCATTTGGAGAACTTTGGATCGTTGCCTGAGAAGACTTGCATTACACTAGATGTTTTAAAGTCTTCAGCAACTAAACTGTGAAGATTCAAGCTTAGAGTGTGATGGCACTGATTTATATAAAAGGAAAGGATTTGGCATTCTCTTTTTGTGCTTCTGAGAGTTTTGACGGGTTTGTCTGTAAAATGCTATTATTGCATCACACGGCTATAGGTGAGACCGGCAAACACTTCATTTGTAATTTTTAAGTACTGTATTTCCTTGCTCAAGGAAAAGAACTTTATTCCAGTTGCCATTTTCAGGGGATGACTTTGAAACTGGCTTTTGTAATTTATTAAACATTTAACTTATGGTCAATAACCTGAAATCTGTCCTGGGAATCAAAGTCTGTTATCAGCAAGGTCTCGCAAATATACTTAGTTAAAGCACTGATCGACAAGCAAGCATGCTTTTCGGGTTGTAAGTTGAAATCTTGAGTCAAAAAAGGGGTAGTAAATTGAATAAGTCGTGGACTGCTTTGGGACTCACTTACTGTGGTCTGTTTTATGAAGAAAACCATGAAGATTATTGAGAATGTTATAAAAGACTTCACTTGCTACGGGAAGAGCACAAACTGGTGAGTACTGTGAGGGGAATGCAGACGTAAGATTTTGGAAACTGAAGTCCAGGCAAATTCAACCAAGCTGTCATTTAGGGCCCTGTGTACTAAGGTGCGCTACCGGTTTTAGCACGCACTGTGTACATACCCATAGGAATATTATGGGCGTCTACACGGTTAGCACGCACTAAAAATGCCAACGCGCCTCTAGCGCAGCTTAGTAAACAGGGCCCTTAGTGTTTGTTTATTTTAAAGAAACAAACCCACAGTGCCGTCGTACCAAAATTGCATTTCATATCTGAAAGATAAAGTATTTACAGCAGAAAAAGCTCTCTTATCAGGGTTAGGTGAAAAAGAAACCCTGGGATCATCATAATTATAGCATAGCTTGGATTAGGAATGAAAGGAATAAATGTGTGGGTGTTTTATGTATGTTTTTCTTTGATCATAGGAAAGTGTTTTTAATGCTAGCTTGCTGAAATCTGAAGCGGTGAGAAATTTGTGCTTCAAAGACTAAGGATCCTGCCACAAAGGGAATAATTGAAGTGGCCTTTTTAATGTTTTATAAGTACATAGAGTTGGGGCTTATGACAGGACGGTTCTCAGGGTACATCTCCTTTATCTAAGAAGTAAACAAAGGAAGGCTTAAGTGTAATGTGCAGTGTCAACACCCTTTTTCACAACTTTTTTTTTTGTTAAATGAAATGCAGTTGACAGTCTGAGAACAATAGCAGTGATCTGTAAGACAGTATGCAGACCTGCAATTACTTTCACAAGTAAGGTGAACAAAGGGTTTTTTTTTTTTTTTTTTTACAACATTGATTGCATTCTAACATGCTTTTAAATAGCAGGAGAAACACACAGCCCTTGACATTTTTCTCTGGTAGGCTTCTACAGAAATACATATTATGATAGATAAGGTCCGATTTATCGTCTGACAGCAAATACAGTGTTGCATTACATTGTCAAGGTTTTGCTTTTAATTTGTGCTTGTTGGTTTTGGTTGCATCAAAAAGTCTGGTCCTGAAATGTTATTTGCATGTGTAATCTTTGAAGCTGGTAGATGGGTCAGTTTGGATTTTATCCTTGTTTAGTGCATATTTTACAATCCAGAGTTTGTCAAGTCAGGACTTAATGTTTGTGCCATAGAGAGGCATTTTCAATATGACGTCCCAATCCAATTTGGGACATTTTGCAAGAAAACGTCCAAAAATCCAGTGCCAAACATGATTATTTTTAAACCAGAAAAATGTCTGTCTCTTTGATTTGAAAATCACTCTATTTTAGACATTTTTGTGCAGTGCGTCTTTCTTTGAGGGCCATTTTCAATGAAAAAAATGCCCCAAAACAAAGCCATTGGGAGGTCTGAGGACCAGCAGTCTCACTAGACTGGCCACACAGACATCCCAGCAGAGCAGTTGGGTAGCTTTGAGGGCACTGCAGTGAATGTCTCTTAAAACGTTCCAGGTACACATCACATCATAACACCCTTGTATTGTAATGTCAACCCTTCAGAAATAGCAAAAAATATGCTGTACACAACTACAATAGTCCTTATACCTGCAGGGTATCACCTGTATTTGGGTTCAGTGGGAATTTTATGGTTTTCGGTCATGCACGCTTTACAGCACAAGTGTACCAGTTAGAGTGGGATATGGGCCTGGGTCCCCTTCTGTACAGTACAGTCCACTGCACCGACCACTAGGCTCTACTCCAAGGACCTGTTTGCTGCTGTAAGAGGAATGGCCATTATATCTGCAGCTCTCTGGTAGGTACTGTCACTTTCACTTTTTAGGGGGATGGGAGGGGGTCAGTGACCACAGAGGGTTTGAGGATTAAGAGGGGATTGTGCCTTTATCCTTCCAGTGGTCATCTGGTCAGTTTAGGCACCTTTATGGACTTATTCATTATTGAAACAGGTCTGTCTAAAAACGTTCTGTTTTTGCCCTGGACGGTTTTACAATGTTCTATTACCGCAGAAAAACTTCCGAGCTGTAAGCCCACCCAAAACATTCCTCCAACATGCCCCTTTGAGATTTAAACAAACTGCATAGAAAAAGTCTTAAAAATGAATTCTTGTGAAAAACAAATGTCCATCTGCCACTTTCTGCCGTTTTTTGGATGTTTTTGTCTTTTTCAAAAATAAGCCCCCATTCTGTTTTGCTGGCTGGAGAGAGTTAAACAGATGGAGCCCTAAAAATACGTGATTAAGGAGTGTTCAATTTCTCACCTTCTTTACAGGCACATTCAGGACCCAGCAAACCAACGGCTAACGTGGAATAAACCTCCCAAGAGCGTGCTTGTTATCAAAAAGATCCGTGATGCCAGTCTACTGCAGCCTTTTAAAGACCTTTGTGTGTATCTTACAGAGGTAAAGAGCAATCCCTTCCTCTTACGTGCATGGAAAGAACATAAGGACTGCCAAAATTTTACACTGTTAATAGTTCTCCTTTATTATAATATTTAACTTAGGTCCACATATACCACCATATACCATGCAATTATACTGCACTTAGGGGGGTCTTTTACAAAAGCGTGCTAGTGTTTGTAGCTCGCACTAATGATTAGTGTGCACTAAACACTAGAGACACCCATAGGAATATTTGAGTGTCTCTAGCGTTCAGCGTACGCATATTTAATGCACACACTAAAAACTCTAGCGCATCTTTATAAAGGGACCCCTTAGCTGGAGTGGAGGAGTAGCCTAGTGGTTAGTGCAGTGGACTTTGATCCTGGGGAGCTGGGTTCAATTCCCACTGCAGCTCCTTGTGACTCTGGGCAAGTCACTTAACCCTCCATTGCCCCCTGGTACAAAATAAGTACCTGAATATATATAAAACACTTTGAATGTAGTTGAAAAACCTCAGAAAGGCGGTATATCAAGTCCCATTTCCCTTTCCCTATTGGTGATTCTAGATGGAATGTTGCTACTATTGAGATTCTGTTGCTACTGTTTGAGATTCTACATGGAATGTTGCTATTCCACTAGCAACATTCCATGTAGAAGCCTGCCCTTGCAAATTAGCAACGCAGCCACGCAGGCTTCTGTTTCTGTAAGTCTGACGTCCTGCACCTCAGGCAGTTTATCAAGTCCCATTTCCCTTCTTTTCTAAATTGATCTATTTCTTTTTCTCATGTAGGAGCTTTTAAATCAAAACTTGTGAGTGTAATAAAACAGGCTCATTTTAAAAACTGTGGATTTCTTATTAACATGCAATGTTTTGATTCTTCTAGGAGAAGAATATGATAGTTTATGTAGAAAAAAAAGTGATAGAAGACCCTGCTATAATGAATGATGATATTTTTGGGCCAGTAAAGAAGAAATTTTGCACTTTCAGTGAAGGTAAAGATATTAAGTGACAATTCTTCTAAACCCAGACAGTTGTTTAATGAAAGAGTAAATGGCCCTTGCCTCTTGAGGTTGATGACTGCTAAGCAGGGAATTCAACCAATTTAAAGGTGTATATATGTGAGAGTGGTATTCTAGTACATAAACTTGGTTATAGTTCATTGCATAGTAGGGGGGAGGTAAGGGTTATGGAGGCTATCCTTGACTCCCTGCAGCAGCAGGTCTGTCTCCTGCTGCTGTCGTACAATGTCCAATGTCTCTCCCAATGCATTTGCCTTTCTTCCTGTTAACATTTGGTTTCTGTCATCATTAGTTATTACATTCTTTCATCTAACTGATAGGGACTGAAACAGAGGAAAATTAAAAAGGGACAGTAAAAACCTTGCATAGCCCAAAGGACAACTAGATGCCTCTCAGACACACGATCTACCCATTAATGCATTTCATTTTACTTGGTTACTGTGTCAGTAATTTTGTACTAGAATGCCTAATGAAAAAGAGAAATTGAAAATAGAAACGTAAATGAGTCTGCTCATCATAGTTTGAGGTCTTGGAGTTTTTTATTAAAAAACGTATGTGTATTTTTCTTTAGATTATGATGATATCTCAGATCAGATAGATTTTATCATATGCCTTGGAGGTGATGGGACCTTGCTGTATGCGTCTTCACTTTTTCAGGTATATCTGTAGAAATGTTTTTCCAATAAAGAATTATCTACTGATATGATAAGGGGAGTTTTAATCACAGCTTTTCATTCAGCCCCTTTTTTTGCCAATAATTTCTGATTTCATGGGCCAGCCATTATTTAAGGGCATCTAGCTAGGAGTCTTTTAACAACTATTCATCTCTTGCTGTTTGTACATTTGCCCCTGGAGTGGCATCTGTCATTCTTATTTTATGAGATGAGATGGTTTACTAGGAATTTTAGAATGAGGTACAAAAAAAACCCCTGAAGGATCAGAAATGTCTGCATACTGCTTGCTGCTGTGTATTTTTGTTGCTTGTTTGTTTGTTATGCCTGTCGTATTATTTGCCTGTTTTTCTTCCCCTCCTGCCAAGACAAGTCCTATGACTGGTTAAGAGCAGGAAGAGACAGGAGTTTCCAAAGCTTTAGATATTTTGGGAACCAACAAAGCTCATTGGTTTTGCTTCCCAGGGCCCAACTGCATAGCCTGTAATACACTCAAATCCTGAATTTATGTTAAGTGGGATGATATTGTATAGCACTGTAACATCTCTTGAATTCCATTTCTGTCAGCAGGGTAGCGTGCCTCCTGTTATGGCTTTTCATCTGGGATCACTTGGCTTCCTTACCCCTTTTAACTTTGACAACTTTCAGACCCAAGTAACTCAGGTTATAGAAGGTAAACACCTTTACTTGTGAAATAAAAGCTCTGAAAGGCTTAGAACCTTTTTTGGAGATTTTTCTTTTTAACCTAGTCACCTTGGATTGTCCCATTATGAATTAGGTGTGGTGTGGGTCGTACTATTTTAGCTTTATCTGTGGTTTCAGTGTTTTGCAGCAAGGAAAAAATATTGTTTAAAATGAGGTAAAGTGTGTTAGCTACTGTGGTATAACATATTATTAAGGGCCCTGTTTACTAATCAGCGCTAAGGGCATGTTAGCGTTTTTAGCAAGGGCTAATGATTATCACGCGCTAAGTTGCCCATAGGAACATATGGGCGATTAGCGTTGTGCATACGCTAAAAATACTAGCGCGGCTTAGTAAACAGGGCCCTAAATGTCTAAAGGGACCAGTAGGACACTTTTATGTTTGAGGTTAAGCCATTGGTTCATAATACATAGTTCCCAAAGAGGCCTGTTTTTCAGGACAACCTGAAAATGATGTAGACAAACCCATAAATGTTAAGTAAGGCTATCCTGAAGACCAGGGTAGTTTTCTCTTTTACATCCAATGTTTTCCTTCTTGATATTAGGAGATAGGATAGTTTTCCATGAATGTAGGTTACTTGGACTGAAAAAATAATAGGGGTTAGGTTGCTTATCTCCACAGTAAAAATTCTACTTAGCTTGTAGAATATTTCATTGGTTTTTGTGGTCCTTTGAAAGCCCAATTTTTTTGCAATAGTTTTCAAACCTCAGAATTTTTTTTTTTTTGTTACATTTGTACCCCGCACTTTCCCACTCATGGCAGGCTCAATGCGGCTTACATGGGGCAATGGAGGGTTAAGTGACTTGCCCAGAGTCACAAGGAGCTGCCTGTGCCTGAAGTGGGAATCCAACTCAGTTCCTCAGGACCAAAGTCCACCACCCTAACCACTAGGCCACTCCTCCACTGTTGCTACTATTTGAGATTCTACATGGAATGTTGCTACATTCCATGTAGAAGTCTACCCTTGCACATCACCAACGTGGCCGTGCAGGCTTCTACATGGAATGTTGCTAGTAGAATAGCAACATTCCATGTAGAATCTCCAATAGTAGCAACATTCCATGTAGACTCTCCAATAGTATCTATTTTATTTTTGTTACATTTGTACCCTGCGCTTTCCCACTCATGGCAGGCTCAATGCAGCTTACATGGGGCAATGGAGGGTTAAGTGACTTGCCCAGAGTCACAAGGAGCTGCCTGTGCCTGAAGTGGGAATCGAACTCAGTTCCTCAGGACCAAAGTCCACCACCCTAACCACTAGGCCACTCCTCCACTGTTGCTACTATTTGAGATTCTACATGGAATGTTGCTATTCCACTAGCAACATTCCATGTAGAAGTCGGCCCTTGCAGATCACCAATGTGGCCGCGCAGGCTTCTGCTTCTGTGAGTCTGACGTCCTGCACATACGTGCAGGACGTCAGAATCACAGAAACAGAAGCCTGCGCAGCCTTCTACATTCCTGCTATTGGAATAGCAACATTCCATGTAGAATCTCCAATAGTAGCAACATTCCATGTAGAATCTCCAGTAGTATCTATTTTATTTTTGTTGCATTTGTACCCTGCGCTTTCCCACTCATGGCAGGCTCAATGCGGCTTACATGGGGCAATGGAGGGTTAAGTGACTTGCCCAGAGTCACAAGGAGCTGCCTGTGCCTGAAGTGGGAATCGAACTCAGTTCCCCAGGACCAGAGTCCACCACCCTAACCACTAGGCCACTCTTCCCTAAAGCTGCAAAATGATACTATTGTGAGTGTCTGTCTTTTCCTAGAATAATAATTTCTCTTTTGTTTTGAATTCTGACTTCAGGCAATGCTGCACTTGTCCTCCGTAGCAGACTGAAAGTAAAAGTGGTAAAGGAGCACCGAGAGAAGAAACTGGCCCTTCAGAATCACATAGAAGAAAATGGAGTCCTGGAGAAGGAGCTGTGTAAGCAAATAAAGTATCAGGTCAGTTCAAGCCCTGGATGGTATTTTGTGAAATGTGCAATCCCAGAAGCAAAACAGTGCTGGGAGGGTGTGTGTTTCCAACATGACCTGAAGCTTCCTATTTTAGGGACTATGACGCATTTTAGAGATGATTTATACACAGGTTGTGAAACTTACATTAATATAATTATAACCTATGCAGAACAGTCACCGGCTGTAAAAAGAGGAGTGATCTTCCTTTGTGTTACTAAGGCAAGGAGTCAAGTGTTTTCCTTTGTGCTTAAGCTAATTTGTTTGCCATGTACCAAATGGATTGTATATTCAAGAGAGAGTATTTATATTTCCTAGGTATTATTAGCCATCCTTAACAAGCCCCAACAAACGATAGGGACTTGTAGCTTAATCACTGAGGGCCCTTTTTACAAAGCTGCGATAAAAGTGGCCCTGCGCGGTAGCGTTGGGGTGTGGATTTGCCATGCACCGAGGCCCCTTTTTCCCACAGTGGGTTAAAGGAAATTGCCATGCAGTAAATGAATCACTTGCTGTGTGGCCATTTCCCAGGGGAGCCCTTTCCGTCGCCTATTTAGGAAGGCAGTAAGGGCTCCTGTGCTAACCCGGTGGTAACTGGGCAGCGCCCCTGGCGCTAAAAATGTAAAAGTATTTTTTTTCAGTGCCGGAAATGGCACACGTTTGGGGATAGTCAGTACCGCCGGGCTACCAGTAGTGCTGGATTGGCACACGGCAAAGCGGCCCTGAGTTACCTATAAAATGGAATGCAGGTGCAAACATTCAGTAAGAAAAATGGTGGCCAGTTGAAATGTTCTTTTTGTTTAGATCGTTCAGATTAAAGCCAGTTTGAGTCATTATTTACTTCCAAGGATTACTGAATATGGGTTACCAGTGCCACATGCTCTTCTTGTACAGGTCCTAAATGAAGTAGTCGTGGACCGAGGTCCCTCGTCGTACCTCTCCAATGTAGATGTCTTTCTGGATGGACACCTCATAACAACGGTGCAAGGAGATGGTATAAACCTTTAACTAATTGCAAAATAAGAAACTCCTGCATCATTCACCAGCCCATGAACACAGAGCTGCTGTGACCGCAAAGAGATCAATTTATATTTGTTATGGAAGAGTCAGTGTTTTGACCCCCCCCCCCCCCCCAAGTAGTACTTTTATTTCATAATCGGGGCTTTGGGGGCTGCTACGAAGCTGTGTTTAAGGATCCTCTTAACAGTGTGTTTTGAATCTGAAAACACCTATTCAACTTTTATTTTTCCCAAGGTCTTGAGAGTAGTACAGTATAGCTGAAAACAGTTTTTATCAGGGACAGGTGCTACTGTGTCAAGGGCTATAGGCAGTTTTCCAGGGGCTTTTATAGTGGTGCAATCTGTACTGTCCTTGGGTAAGGAGATTTGTGATTAACCTTCATAGGGTTTTCCCTTTTGTCCTTGCTGTTGCTTTTTTGAACCCGTCTCTTTCTGTCAATTAATATGAAGTGTGTTTGATTCCTTTTCCTTCACAGGAATAATCGTGTCTACGCCAACAGGGAGCACTGCTTATGCTGCTGCTGCAGGAGCCTCCATGATCCATCCCAATGTTCCTGCAATAATGATTACCCCCATCTGTCCCCACTCGTTATCTTTCAGACCCATTGTTGTCCCTGCTGGCGTAGAGGTCAAGGTCAGAAACCCTTTAAAAAAATGTTATATGTATATTTTGCACCCAGAAGTAAAGAAATAAAACTATTTTAAGGCGATGTTTAATATAAATATTTATTTGTATTCCAGTTGTAGTGTTGATTACAGAAATAAAGCTGCAAATATTATGCCTGTGTGGTGCTGCCATCTGAATACCTTTAATTCTCAACAAAATGGTCCCTTTTGGCAAATGTTGATCCCTAGAAGCCTTACTTGGTGTTAGAGTTCAAAATATAATTCTCAGACTGTAGAGTCTAGAATATGCACACACACACGCACGTTACATCATCTTAACACAAAGCTGGCAAATTTGTTTTATTAAACACTTTTCTTTAATAAATTTTAAACTTGTAGAAACATATATAGAGCACATTTTAAAAAAAATCAGTACAGAGAAAGCAAAACAAAATGGCCGTTGTCATAAGTACATCAGAGACATCCTCCATATCCCAAACTGAGGATAGCCTGCTCTTCCTGCTGAGTAGAGGAGCCAACTCTTTGGGTGCTGTGGGTGCTTGAGCATCCCCAGTATTGAGCAAACTCTTTGTGTCAAGGCAGGGGTAATTTCCATTGGCTTTAGCACCACCATTTCTTTTTGAAAAGTTGGTTCCTATGCTGCTCAGTCTCCCAATAAGCAGAGAGATCCAGTTTGGAAAAGAAACCAGATTTTTCTCTAATATACTGAAGGACAATAGAATAGAGGCTGGCCAAGTTTCGATTTAAGCTTCATTGCCAAAACTGGCCCATAATTCTTGTTTGGCCTTGTTTCGGTTTCCCCTGAAAATACCAGTGCATTCTCAGCTGGATCTGAAATTTGTGCTTGCTCTCCCTTGAACCTCTCTCCTTTCCCTCCTCTCCTGCATGTGCTGTTTCCAGTTTCAGAATGGCTGCCACAACCTCCAGTGACAGTTTCGTGGCATCCAGTTTGCTGACAGGACATGGGCAAGAGCAACTGGGGGATCACTTCTCTGCTTTGACAATTTACAAGACCACTGTTCAGGGGATGGGCCAGACCCCAACTGGTTTTGGTTACCCTTTAAAATAGAGACATACCCAACTACAGCAGAAGACTCAAATGAGAGAGCAGAGGGAACAAGAATCAGCTGGAGCTGTTAGATGGTTTTATTGAACACAAAGAAAATACACTAAAATTGAAGCATGAAATTGTAGGAGGGAAGAGTCCAAAAGTCAAGAGAGAGTTAGTTATTACAATCCTGATGAATTGTCCGATAAGCTTCAGCACTGCTGCTTGCGTCAGGGGCTAATGCATATTTCAGGAGCGAATCTGGTCTATTTGGACTCTTCCCTCTTCCAATTTATACTTCAATTTTAATGTATTTTCATCACATCCAATAAAGCCATCTAACATTCTCTTCTTGTTCCCTTTAAGTTACTCAAACAACTTTTTATTTGGGAATAATTTCCAGAATGTACATGGCTCACAGTAGGCTTGACTTACTGTGTCACTTCTGGATTAATAATGAGCAATGTGAGTTGCAGTAACCCATACCCATAATGTACACTAAAACGAAAATAATTAGTGTACTGCATGCAGCTAGTGGTAACCTGAGCAGGTGGTTTATGTGTTGATGTAGTAGAGCTTAGTTAGACTGGAAGGAGTAAGAGATGTGCCAAGTGAGGTGAAGGAGTGAAATTAAAGCAGCTTAGTGATATTTGTGGCACTGAGGCTCTAACCAGATATCCACTATTTTGTAAAGGGGATTTGGATATAGCTCATACCTTTCTCAGGTACAGTAGGTATTTCCATGTCCCCTGAGAACTTTAAATTTATACCCTAGGCAATGGAGGGCCAAATGATTTGTTCAAGATCACAACAGGCAGCAGTGAGATTTGAACCTGGTTTCCTTGTTTCTCAGTCCCATTAGTCTAGTCCTCTACTCTAGATTGGTCCCCTGAATGAAGTGCTGTCAGTTTGTCTTCAGCTCCCCAAATTCACTGCTACGCTCCCACTCTGCGATCTGATATGTTCCTTGTCCTGTACTTTCCTTTTCCTTCAGATCATGCTTTCACCAGATGCCAGGAATACGGCCTGGGTTTCATTTGATGGGAGGAAAAGACAAGAAGTCTGCCATGGAGACAGGTGAGAAATGTGAGGGTCAGAACCATCTCTGTCCTTCTTTATACCCAATGACTGTCATAATTATTGGACCCCTATTTGTTATACTACCCTTTAATTTGTAATTATTCTGCCAGGCAATCTTGAAAATATAGTTGATTCTGCCAGATAATTTATCAAGACAATCACTATTAGTTTAATGCTTAATTTTTCAAGTTTGGGAGATCTCTTGGCATTTTTTTAAAATTGTTTTGGCAGTTAGCTGGGTTTTTTTTTTCTTGCATTAGCACTGCATACGGTCTTGTGCCTGGAAGAGTTGCACCTGTGACTTTTTTGTCCCTGACTCCTTTGGTCAAGAAATAGATGCAGAAAGGTCACTTGGTGCATTGTTTATTCAGTTACTGGACTGTATAGTGGCAAGCAATAACTGTATCATTGTAGTAGTTCTAATGACAGCAGACCTTCCTTAGCATCCTCACTAGACCAGTCCAGAACCTGTTGGTTATGTCCATTAACCAGCGGATAGAGACAGAGAAATAGTTCTGTTTGATTTGCCCTTTAATGACACTGCAGCCTCAGGTGCTCAGTACTTGACTGTCTTCAGTGGATGCAACAAATGGATCATGTAATTCCTGACCCAGTGGGAAACTGTGTGTCAGTAAAGTAGGAAGTCCCTTCTGTGAGATTTGCCTTCCATTAAAAAAAAAAAAAAGAGAGAGAGAGTATGAGAAATTTACATTGGAGCTGGGGTGATACTCAGTGGAGTCTGAGTTCTGTCCTCCACCTCCTAATTGTCTCTGCTGCTATTTCTTTAAAGGGTGAAATATAAGGTTTGGGGGTTCCCCCCACCACCACATCTGGTGACACTTGCCTCAAAGGGGATCAGAATTCCTTGTACTGCAGCAGTTATTACCCAGAATACACTGTTACTTAAGAGTAGCAGTTGAGAGTTTGCACTCTTACTTCACCTGGAAGACTATGCTTTCTCTGGCTGTACCCAGGGGAGCACGGGGAGTATGTTGAGAGCTTAACCAGCAAGTGCATTTGCCTGGGTTGCACATTAGGCTGAAGCAGTGGACTTTGTTATGATACAACTCGCGTATGACTGGTGGCCTAGCCAAAGCACACAAACAGCGACTCAGCTGCCAGTGTCCAAGGTGGATCCTCTGATCAAGCCTCCTTTCTCAGGGTGCGCTCACCCTCACTCCTGGTCATACAGGACATCCCAAATTTGGCCCATGCTTAATTTTCAAGGCTAAAACAGACAAAAAGGTTCAAAGAAGAGTGACCAAATTGATAAAGGGGCTGGAACTCCTCCCAAATGAAAAAAGGCTAAAGAGGTTAGGGCTCTTCAGCTTGGAAAAGAGAAAGCTGAGGGGGATATGATTGAGGTCTATAAAATCCTGAGTGGTGTAGAACGGGCAGAAGTGGATCGATTTTTCACTCTTTCAAAAAGTACAAAGACCAAGGGACAGTCCATGAAATTTCATGGAAATACTTTTAAAACAAATAGGAGGAAATATTTTTTCACTCAAAGAATAGTTAAGCTCTGGAACTCGCTACTGGAGGATGTGGTAATGGCAGTTAGCGTGCCTGGGTTTAAAAAAGGTTTAGATAAGTTCCTGGAGGAAAAGTCTGTAGTTTGTTATTGATGGACATGGGGGAAGCTACTGCTTGCCCTGGGATTGGTAACGTGGAATGTTGCTACTAATTGGGTTTCTGCCAGGTACTTGTGACCTGGATTGGCCACTTTTTGAAGAAAGATACTGGGCTAGATGGACCATTGGTCTGACCCAGTATGGCTATGTTCTTATACCTTTTTTTTTTTTTTTTTTTTTTGAGGTCTGGGATCCACAGGTTTCTTGCAATGGTTGGCATTTCTTTATTTCATTCAGTTCTGCACATATACAATTCAAACTTCTTATGTTGGTACACAAGCGTCAAAATTCTTTTTGCTCCTTTGGGGAATCTCTTGTTCAGTCAGCAGCACTTATTCCTAGTTTTCTAAACATTTAGCCTTCCTCTCCTGAAACATATTTAGATCCATGAGATTGAGTCTCTTTCTGACTGATTGTTTCAGACGGTTAAGTTAGTTCAGTTCTATTTAGAAATATCAGCTATCTCCAATGTTTCCCTTAGTGCAAGTTGGTTGGATGTGAACATCTGTACACGTTTCTGCAGCCCTGTCTTCTAAGCTGGGATATATTTTTCCACATCCCCTTGATGTTATCTCAGGGGCTTTTGCAGAGTTCAGCTCACTCGGGCATGATAGTTTAATAGTGCCATTCTGGACTTGAAGTCCTTGATTTTTATATGCTGTACTATATCAATATTAATCAACTGCTGCGACTCCACAGAAGAGAGGATTCTTTTAGCACAGATTGGTTCTTGAAGTATGATGCTTTGCTCTCTTGTATGGCTTAGTACTTGTGAGTTTTTCCCCTTCAGAGACCAGGATTAGGTGTAGGAAGTCTTGTCAACCCTGCTTTGGGTTGGTGGCAATCTACCCATGTAGGGCCAGCTAGAATGTCACTAGCCTGTAAGCGTACCAGGCAGAAATAGCATTTTTTTTCCTCTTTCTACAGCCTAGTTACTATCATAACCTTGTTAGGTCTCAGACTCCTGCATAGGTAACACAGAAGTTTATCTTCTTTAAATAACAGTTTGGTCTTGTTTTTGAGACAGTTTGGATACTCCTTGGAACTTTCAGTTGTGTGTACTTCACTGCGAGACAACACTTATGTTTTGTATTCCTTCTTCACCTCTGCAGAAAAGTTGTATTTCATCTTGGAGAGACGGTGTTTTCTCTGAGTGTGTTAAAAGGCCTTATACCCTAGAACAGGGGTTCTCAACGTGGAATGTGACTAGTGGTCTAGTGGTTAGGGTGGTGGACTTTGGTCCTGGGGAACTGAGGAACTGAGTTCGATTCCCACTTCAGGCACAGGCAGCTCCTTGTGACTCTGGGCAAGTCACTTAACCCTCCATTGCCCCATGTAAGCCGCATTGAGCCTGCCATGAGTGGGAAAGCGCGGGGTACAAATGTAACAAAAGAAGAAAAGAACCCATTCCTTGGGACACACCCGACCAATCTGGATTCCAGGATACTCACAGTACATACGCATGAGAGAGATGCACAGACAGTGGAGGCAGTACATGTAAATTTATCTATGCATATTCATTGGGGATATTTTGAAAACCAGACTGACTGAGTATGTTCTGAGGACTGGGTTGAGAACCCCTGCTCTAGAGAATATTCTTGATAGAAGGTGTAGATTTGAAGAATAACTCCGTTTTTCAGAATAGCAGTTTTTGTCTATGCTTGTGGCAAAACTGGGGACTTTTGTGCAGGGCCGGTCCTAGGGTCTCTGGCGCCCCCCTGCAGACTATGAGTTGGCGCCCGCACGCCCCCCCCCCAGCATCTCCTTTCTCTCTTCTCCCACCCTGCCCCTGTCCAGCGATTCTCCTTCGCCCCCATCCCCCGCCGCCCTTGGTGCTTTAAATCTTTAATTTACCTCAGTTCCAGCAGCCGCATCATTTGAAAGCCCTGCCCCGTCTCTAGCCTTCCCTCCCTTCGTGAGTTTGTTCTGCAGTCCCCCCTCGAGGAAATGACATCAGAAGGCGGGACTACGGAACGAACTCACGAAGGGAGGGAAGGCTAGAGACGGGGCAGGGCTTTCAAAAGATGCGGCTGCTGGAACTGAGGTAAATTAAAGATTTAAAGCATCAAGGGCGGCCGGTATGGCGGCGCAGCGGCGCCCTTGAAGGCAGGCGCCCCCCTGCGGCGCTGACCCCGCTTACTGGGTTTGACCAGCCCTGCTTTTGTGCTTTGTGATGTGTATTGTTGCTTTATGACACTTTTCCCCTTTAGTGTATTTCTCTTATTTGGCCAGCAGGTGGTGTTTGTCCTCTGCATTATAGCTTTAGCAGAAGTCTGTTTTCTTTGTAGCTTACCTTCCACCCAAAGAAAAGAGGAAAACCCCTGAGGGGGAAAAGTAACCTGCAGTGACATTGGCCAAACACTTTTAAGGCGAATGTTCTGTACCCTGACTGGCCCTGAAGCCCAAGACCTAGCCCAGAATGTGCTAGAACTCAGTCTCGGTTGGGAGTGTGGAGAGAATGGACCTCTGCACTGAGACCCCGTTCAATTGCTATTAACATCTTCTTTTTCTGTTCTCCTCAGGTACTACTTAGGTAGTAAAACGTGTTCAGCTAGATTTAACACCAAATCTTTGTTATTTTACCTATTACTTACTGTTTGCTGTTTAAAAATGTTACCATTCACTATTCGACCTTTCTTTCTTTTTTTTTTTTTTTTCTTTAATAATAAACCTATTAGTGTGTTAGCTCTGTTGTCCTGGACTGATTAAGAATCCTGGCAGTTTGTGTTCTTGGTCTGTGAGTGTTTTTCTAGGAACTGTGGGGCCCCAGGATTCTGGCTGTCAGTGTCCCTAGACATCACTGGGGACATAACTTGCAGGTGGAAGACTTGCCCAGAGGCAAGCGGGACCCAGCAGGCGGGTGGAGGGTATGCCAGCAGAAGGACCCAGCAGGCGGTCCTGGGCAATGCTGGGTAGAACCCTACAGGTGGGCACAGGGTTAACCTCAGGTGGGTACTAGGGGTAGCGCTCAGGTGTATTACATGACATTGCTTTCACCTTCGTCCTCCATTCCTGCTATTTTTGTTTCTGGTACATCAGTTTTTCTCTACTGCTTCTTTTGATTAGTTGATAGTAGTTTTTACCAGAGGAAAACTCATGTACCCAGTCTTGGAAAGTTGAACCATTCCCCTAGGACTGCTAATATTCGGGAACAGAAAATAATAATTGTCAAAAGCTCACTGTAAAGAGGAAGCCGCCTTGTTGAAGTTTCTGAAACATTTATTTTGGAAGTATTTGGCTTTGTAGACAAAGTTGTGATGGGGTTCTGACTGATGTAGGTACAGAGGCCACATAGAGGGGCATAATCGAACGAAAACGTCTATCTCCATGGGTGTTTATCTCCGAGAACGGGTCTGTGAAGGGGCGGACCGAACCGTATTTTCGAAAAAAATAGACGTCCATGTTTTATTCGACAATTTGTGAGCTCGGCGTTTTTGTTTTTCAGCGATAATGGAAAATGAAAGCGCCCAGCTCAAAAACGAATAAATCCAAGGCATTTGTTCGTGGGAGGGGCCAGGATTCATAGTGCACTGGTCCCCCTCACATGCCAGGACACCAACCGGGCACCCTAGGGGGCACTTTTACAAAAACAAAAAAAAATGTAAAAGAGCTCCCAGGTGCATAGCACCCTTCCCTTGAGTGTTGATCCCCCCAAATCCCCCTCAAAACCCACTGCCCACAAGTCTACACCATTACTATAGCCCTAAGGGGTGAAGGGGGGCACCTACATGTGGGTACAGTGGGTTTGGGGGGGTTGGCCGACTAAGCATTAAGCAGCACAATTGTAACAGGTGGGGGGGGATGGGCCTGGGTCCATCTGCCTGAAGTCCACTGCACCCCCTAACAACTGCTCCAGGGACCTGCATACTGCTGCCAGGGAGGTGGGTATGACATTTGAGGGTGAAAATAAAAAGTTGTGAAACATCATTTTTTGTGGTGGGAGGGGGTTAGTGACCACTGGGGGAGTCAGGGGAGGTCATCCCCGATTCCCTTTGGGGGTAATCTGGTCATTTAGGGCACTTTTTGGGGCCTTATTCGTGAAAAAACAGGGTCCAGGAAAAGTGCCCTAAATTCTAGCTACAAACGCATACTTTTTTTCCATTATCGGCGAAAGGCGCCCATCTCTGTTCGGGTGATAACCATGCCCCAGTCCCGCCTTCACCACGCCTCCGTCAACTTTGTACGCTTCCGCGATGGAGTGCAGTTGAAAACGTCCAAGTTCGGCTTTCGATTATACCGCGTTATTCGTTTTTGTGAGATAAACGTCCATCTCCCGATTTAGGTCGGAACTTGGGCGTTTTTCTCGTTCGATTATAAGCAGGATAGTCATTTCTTCATTCACCAGACTTTATGCTCCTGTTCTGCGGACATGAGTGTTTGCTGTGTTTGTAGAAGATCATAGACTTGCAGGGATTTTGAAGTCCCACCCTTTTGGTTTTTCACCTTGCTTGTGCTCCAGTCATTTGTTGGCCCGATGGTTAGGACCAAACTGAACAGCACTGGATATACGCTTACATGTTTCTTTCTAGACTTTTTGCTGTTCTTTTTTTACATTGTATTTTTTTCTTATTTTCTTCTATCAGATATGGCGTTCCTTTCATTTTAAATTAGTTTGTAAATTGCCTAGAAGGTCATTCAAATGGGTGTCTTATCAAACTTAGTACTTTGCTATGTCCCACAGAACTGGTCTGATGAGAATGCTAAGGAAGGAGAAATTAGATCTTACCTGCTAATTTCCTTTCTTTTAGACCCACCAGACCTGTGCCGAGGCCTGCCCTAGCATTTCAACGGCTATTAAACCACTCTACTTTCTCTAATTCAATTCTTTAGCTTATATGCTTTCAAGTTTCTTTTCAGGTTCAGTTTTGCTGTGACAGTTAAACTTTACACATTGTTTAAGGACCATATTTTGGCATGAGTATATTAAGTGTGGCAGCTCAAGTGGAAGGGTGATACATGGTCCATTGCTTTGTCAGTCAAAATACTGAGTATCTAAGGCTACACTGTGCCCTTAAGGGGCAAATAACACAGAACTATTTTGTTTCTCCTTCTCCATCTGCTGGAATAGCTTACACTAAAATCCCGCCGTTGCATCCCTAACTGTTGTACTGTACCTATCTTAATGACATCCTCCACTTTCTTACCCCTTCCCCTTCTCTGTAATTACTTACTGATCACTCCTACTTCCATATACTTGATTGTTTATGCCAAATTAATGTATGCCTGTTCAGCCCTTTACTGTTGTAAGCCACGTTGGGCCTGTCTGCGGGTGGGAATATGTGGGATATAAATGCCATAAATAAATAAATAATAAATGGACATATAACCCACAGGTTCTGGACTAAAGGAAAGAAAATTAACAGGTAGAATCTAATTTTTCCATCCACCACCCTCAGTCAGTCTTTGGTATAGAATTTATTCACTAGACATCTGAGTCAAAGACAAACCTTGCTGTTAAGATGCTTTGTTTTGTGTGCATGTTATGCAGAGTGCCAGCACATCAAATTCTGAATCAGAAGCTGGCATCGAGAAACTTGTTAGTAGTTTACTCTTTGGATTTGTGTAATTCTCTCTATTGCTAATTGATGCTGCCTCCTCTTATGCTTTTTCTTTGGCTGTAATTGACGTTGTTTGCTTGCCCTTAGGTTGAAGCTAGGAATGCACAAACTTTTTTTCTGGCTGTAAAATTTGCAAGCTGTTCTTTAGAATAGCTAAATATTTATCAACATTTTCCACTACCTACATTAGGGCCCTGTTTACTAAGGTGCGTTAGTGTTTTTCGCATGCCTACAATTAGCGCATGCGCTATGTAGGCGCCTATAGGGATATTGTAGGCTCACACATGGTTAACGCATGTTTAAAATGTTAATGCGCCTATAACGCTGCTTAGTAAACAGGGCCCTTAATATTTTAGAACTTCCATTTATATCTGATAATATGCACTGCTTAGTTAAGTTGTTCAGTTACTAATAGAAATGCCTAATATTGATAGTAATCATATACTATAATTTGATTATTGTTAGTACACATGGAAGGGCATAATCGAATGCGAACGCCCATCTCCATGGGTGTTTATCTCCGAGGACGGGCCAGACTGTATTTTCGAAAAAGATGGACGTCCATCTTTTGTTTCCATAATACGGTTTGTGCCAGGCAAATGCATTGCATTTGGGCAGATTTGAGCCTGGGCGGTATCGGTTTTCAGCGATAATGGAAACCGAAGGCGCCCAGCTCAAAAACGAACAAATCCAAGGCATTTGGTCGTGGGAGGGGCCAGGATTCGTAGTGCCCTGGTCCCCCTCCCATGCCAGGACACCAACCGGGCACCCTAGGGGGCACTTGTAACAATTAAAAAAAAATTAAAATACCTCCCAAGTCCATAGCTCCCTTACCTTGGGTGCTAAGCCCCCCAAATCCCCCTCCCCCCCCCAAAACCCACTCCCCAGAACTCTACACCATTAACATAGCACTTATGGCTGAAGGGGGGCACCTAGATGTGGGTACAGTGGGTTTTGGGGGCGGTTTGGAGGGCTCCCATTGACCAGAACAAGTGTTAATAGGTGGGGGGGATGGGTCTGGGTCCACCTGCCTGAAGTCCACTGCACCCACTAACAACTGCTCCAGGGACCTGCATACTGCTGTGATGGAGCTGAGTATGACATTTGAGGCTGGCATACAGGCTGGCAAAAAAAAGTTTTTAAAGTTCTTTTTTTTTTTTTGGTGGTAGGGAGTTAGTGACCACTGGGGGAGTCAGGGGAGGTCATCCCCGATTCCCTCCGGTGGTCATCTGGGCAGTTGGGGCACTTTTTGGGGACTTGTTCGTGAAAAAAAAGGTCCAGAAAAAGTGACCCAAATTCTCGCTTCTAGCGCCCTTCTTTTTTCGATTATCGGCCGAGTGCACCCATTTCTCCTTGGCCGATAAACACGCCCCAGTCCCGCCTTCACCACGCCTCCGACATGCCCCCGTCAACTTTGTCCGTTTCTGCGACAGACTGCAGTTGGAGGTGCCCAAAATCGGCTTTCGATTATACCGATTTGGGCGCCCATGAGAGAAAGGCGCCCATCTCCCGATTTGGGTCGAAATATGGGCGTCTTTCTCGTTCGAAAATAAGCTGGATGGTATAAAGAATAATTAAAGGCTCATCCGAGCAACATGCAAGAAAAACTACATCTAACATTACAAAGATGTAAAAGTATCTAAGATAGAGAAACTTTAAATGTGTCTTATGTTTTGAAGGCTGTCCTCTTGGTCTCTGTATCTTAGCACCATGGACATCACAGGAGCTTAGATTTCGAAATGTTCTGTAGTTGAGATAGTGGAAGCTGTCAGCCTATACAGTGCTTATGTTATTGATCAGGTTGCTTCATGGTGTCGGTATTCACTTTAACTTGTCTCTGATTTGCCATGTAAATATATAGAACTCACGTGTTCTGATGCCCCTTTCCCTAATTCTGCTCTGCTTTTTCATTTGCAGTATTAGCATTACTACCTCATGTTACCCTGTTCCTTCCATCTGTTTCCGGGACCCTATCAATGACTGGTTTGACAGCCTAGCTGAGTGTTTACACTGGAATGTTCGAAAGAAGCAAAACCATTTCACCGTTGAGGATGGAGAATTTTAAGAAACGTTTCAGCACTTTGCAGAGAACAGTGTACTGAAAGCTGCAGTATCCCTTTTAAGAATGCAGTGGGTTGGGGGGTTTTTGTTTTTTTTTTTCAACCCTGAAGCTACTGGGAATAGACCAATATATTTAAAATGTTAAGTCTTGCACTGTGCATCACATCAAACGGGTCCTGAAGGCATAAGATTTGTTCTTGCCTTTGTTGCAATCCATTCATTTTAGCTATACTTAAACGGTGAGTTCTTACTCCTTTTTTGCTATGCATTTATTGTGAAAATATATGTACGTGGAGGAAAACTGGTTGTAATTGTTCAGCTTCCACTTTTCTGTAACAGCTGAAACCCAATGAAACCACCTGCGGTGAAGTGAAAAGCACAGAGTAGCACAGCGTCTGATGGGTTAAAAATTCTAAATGTTTTCTGCCAAAGAAGGTCTGTCGACAGTACATTTTTTGGGTTTTGTTTTTCGTATTTTGTCTTTGAGGATAAGGATTGTATATTTTCTCACATATGCAAAGCAAAAGGAAAAGTCTCCCCTTAACTTGTACATCTTATATTTTGTGTTTCATAACCAATATTATAGTGCAATAATATTATGAGAGATGTGCAAAATCCTGATAAAGAATAACTCTTACCAGGGGATTAGAGAGTATAGTATCAGCTTCTTTTAGAAAAAGGTGACTTTTCTTCAGCAGAGAGGACATTTCCATGTCACCCTCAGCTTTCTTGTGTCGCTTTGAGTGAAGAAGAGAGACCCAAAGAATCTGCATTTCCAAGCAATAACCTACATACATAATATACTTGATTCCAGCATTTTTAGCAGCAGCAGGCAGCATTTAAAAGTTTGGCTTGATGGTGTCCAGTGGCACTGTGTTAGAAAGATCATATAACCAACGAACGTTTTCCGATAAATCTCTGCACGCACTAGGAGTAGTAGATAAATGAATGCAGAGGCTTCAGCTGTCACACTATTTTGTCATTCTTTTTATTAAGGATACTGCTTTTTACAAAATCAAACCACACAAGTTTGGATGCTAACGTTTTTGAAAGTTATTTGGACACACTGCTTTGCCCTTGCTTTTGTGCTAAAGCCTTTTTGGGTGGGGGGCAAACATATAGAATTAAGTCCATGAAACCTGCCGTAGACATGAGTGAGGGCAGAAAACTCACAAACGTTAATTAGGGCAGTGGTGCTGTGGTTTTAAGTATCTTTATAGGTAATTTACATGCCAGCTCACAGTGATGTAGATACAGCCAGAAGTAGCACCTACATGTAGCACATCTCTCTGGACATGGCACCTAATTGCCTTCTCACACGGTATTCTGCAGCTAGGAAGGGATACTGCATTGGAGGGTTGATCAGAAACCAGACATTCCCTGTACAGTAGCATTTTTGCCTCTTCAAGGCATTTTAACTCTTGTATATGTTTTTTTTTTTTTTTTTTTAAGTTCATTTTAAACATTTTGTATTATACTGAATGCACATTCACTAAAGTAACTAGTCTGAAAAGATACTTTTGCACTAAGAACACTTTTTAAAAAAAAAAAATTACAATTGGACCCAACTAAAGTATGTTTACATCCACGTTTCCTATGGTGCCCTGTTGGAATCCTCCCCCGTGGTGAGAGCAGGTTGACCTCTGCTATATCTTCTGACAGTGCTGTACAATCTGCAGAAGACCCGGCAGTCAGTCTTCGTCTGTCTACAAGTGCGACCGCATCAGTTTTTTCAACATGAACTCGTTTAACAGTTAATGGAAATTTGTTTTAGCTTTCTTACTACCTATATCTGTCTTTTAATAAAAAGAGTTTAAAAACCTCTGTTTGTACACTGGCCTACCAGCTTGAACCATGCTAGTGTTTTAATCTAGGTTTACCTGGCAGTACAGGTGAGGAACCTAAATGTGCCTAATTAAACTCTTGAGTAAAAGCTGGAATGCTTGGCATTCTGTAGCTAATATTGCTTGTGTCTTTCTCTCAAAGAGGGAAGCCAACAGTTTTGAAGCAAATTAGTTTGACCACTCACAAGATGACGACATACTAGCTTACAGCTTGTGGGAATATAAGAAACCTGCTTCCAGGAGTTACGGCCTGATTTTGCTTATGCATAGTTTTCTGAAGTAGACCAGCTTAGCCCACAAGGTAACAGTGGCATGTCCTTGACTGATGCAGTCTTCTCCATATTGTCAAAACCAATTGATTACAGCACATTGTTTGCCCATTGCTGTGTTTAAAGCAGTTACCACCTGTTTTTTCAATAAGCTTATTTTAATGTCATCAAAATTAGAGAATATTGAAGCTGTCGGTTCCATTCATGATAAAGATGGTGCAACACATGGTAATCAGGGTATATTAGTGAGCTATGTATCTATCTCCTGTCCCTTCCTTCACCTTTGGTTGTCACGTTGTTAGACTGTGTTACTTTCCTTTGTTTCTGATTTACATTAATAGTCTGAATTTAGCAGGGGCAGCAGACTGAAAGTTTTGCACAAGGCTAGTTTGAATTTCCGAAATAAAATAATCCACGTTTAGAAAACTTGTATGTTTTTTGAAAATGTGCTCTTAATCCTGCCTTATCTGTTGTGTCTAATAGAAATACCAGTGATGGAATCTGCCCCTGTGTACATGATTGGGTGACTTTACACTTTATATTTTTATTTTACAATAGTATCTCTATCTTTTTATTAATGTAAAACTGTAATTTTCAGAATATAAATTTGACAAAAATCTTGTAACTTTTCTTGATTTTTTTTTTTTCTGGATTACTTTGTTTTCCTTTCCAAATGCATCCTGTTAGCATGTCTGGGCATTTTGGGGCCCTTTTACTAAGGTGCCATGGCGCCTAAGAGCGTCCGACGCGCATCAAATTAGAACTACCGCCCGGCTACCGTGTGCCCCAGGCGGTAATTCCATTTTTGACGTGCGTCCAAAACATGCAGTAGAAAATATTTTCTATTTTCTACCTCATGGTGCTTACCCGGCGGTAATCGGCAGTTTACGCGTGCTGACACTTAGCTCCCAGTTAGCATGTGAGACCTTACCGCTAAGTCAGTGGGTGGCGGTAAGGTCTCAGGCTGAAAATGGACACACGCTGGTTCTAATTTTGCCACACGTCCATTTTCGGCCACAAAAACAAAGCCTTTTTACCAGGCGTGCTGAAAAATGGACGTGGCGCATCCGAAACAGATACCTACACCAGGTCATGCCACTTTTCAGGGGGCCTTAGTAAAAGAGCCCCTTTGTAAAGGGACACATAACAGTTGCCACCGTGGCCAGAGTGGGACCAGTGCAAGTAAAGCATGCTCTTAGATCCATCGGGTGCGTCTTGGTGAAAGTGACTGATTGTGGATGTATGTGCAGTTCAAGCTTCCTTTGTCCTGGGTCATCCTATTTCATGTTTCTTCAGTGGAAGAAAAGATTTTAGGATTACAATTTGCCTCTTGAAGGAATCTGTTGTCATCTTGTAAGATCGGACATCTCTTGCAGTCAGTAGTGATGGCCTGCTTGAGATCCCCATTCACCGGTAACTAAGCGTGTATTCCTCAATGCTAAAAGATTTGCATTGTTCACGTTTTCATGTTTCCAATGGGTGCCTTGGAAGAAGAATGAAAACAAGTATGTACATGTTATTTTGTTTTGAGACATTTGACCCAAAGCTTCTGGGTTTTTGCATGAATTCTAGGGAAACACCGGAACATTTTGTATACTGGTGCCAGTTGTATAGGCATACGTGAGCTGGAAAAAGAGAAATGGAAGCAACATCCACACTTGAACAAAGGAAAGGCTTAAAGACTGATAGAGTTGGACCTGGTGGTAGGAAGAACGAGTGCTATGGGCAGGCCTAGAGAATATGAGAGAGAGAGAGTCAGGGAGGAAGCTTCTAGTTTCCATGTTGATATTTTTGCAGGCTATATAGTTAAATGGATTTGATTTCTTAAAAAAAAAAAAAAAAAGTTAATATGCTTGCCCATAAAGACTACAAGTTACAGTTTTTTTTTTAAACCTTGAAACTAGAAGCATCCTCCCTTCTGTTCAAACAAACAATGTTAGAACAATGCAGAGTAGCAGACTTCATTTATACAGAGCAGGCCCCAAAAAAGGGAGCTACAAGTTGCAACTGCTCCAGAGCAAGGAAGAGATTTTTTTTTTAATTTGCATTCTCTTCTACTCAAAATAAGCTCTTTACAGTCCATGAAGAAATGTTTTAAAAATTGAAAGCTTTCTTTTATGACACTTGATATACTGCAAAATGGCGACTGCGGTTTACAAAAATACAACTAAGGATAGTAGTGAGAGAGGCAGAGTGGGAAGAAGAAATGAGAGGTCAGGATTGACTAGGATCAAAGGCCTCAGAGAAAAGGGAGGTTTGTGGGAGGGCTTTGAAGGTGAAAGAGGGGCTGAATCTGAGGAAGGAGGGGAGGGAATTCCTCAGTTTAGGGCCAAGGTAACTGTCATGAAACACCGAGCCATCCACCTGGGGTTACCCTGCGGCCTCTTAGAGGGTCTATCTCCAGCACAGCTCAGGTCTGTCTGCACCTGCCGCTTGTGCTGTACGCTAACACCCTCCTCACATCAACTGGATCACAGTTGCCTCTGGGTGAGTCTTCCATTCTCAAATTATCCCCAGTGATTTCTAGGTTACTGGGGCCACACGCCCAGTGGTCCCATAGTTCCCAGGAAGCACTCAGACCCAACACACAAACCACCAGGTTTCTTTTATCAGTCCAGACAGAGGCAATAAATTAAATATTGTTTATTGTCTTTTCAAAAATTGAACAGTGGAACAAAATAGTGCAATTAGCAAACCAATAACAGGTAACTGAAATATGGATCAATTATAACACTAACTAAACATTCCTTAGCATCCCTTCGGACCATCCCGGGATTGGACTGATGGGTTGTGCTCGCCTTCCTGCAGGTGGAGACTGAGAGGGCTTCAGCAAAGAGCTCTCTCTTCTCACGGGCAAAGTGAAGCAACAGCCAGCAACAACTGCTGGGTAATTTCAAACTCCAGGCCAATCAGAGCCCAGTCAGCTTTAAAAGCATACTGCTTACAGTACTGTAGATTCACTTCTTCACTAAGTGAAATTAAAAGAGGACATGCAGTTCTTTATAACAGCTTTAATATAAAACTTGTACTATCTGCTGGCCAAACTAGAGAAATGCACTTTGAGAGTTAATAAAGGCAGTTTTACAGGTTTAAAACACACTGTGATCTTGCAGGAATTGGTAAGATGAAGGGAGGAGAATGAAGGAAGACACATTAGATTGAGCAAAGGGAGTGACCTGAAGAGTGGTATGTGAGCCCTTAGTTCATAGTAAACTATGATAAACTGATCTCAGGCCAACAAGCCAAGGAGAGCAATTGATAATTTGAAATTCACTCTTGAAGTGAGCGCGAGCTTAATATAGTACTACATAAGGAGGAATTTATTTAGAGACAACTTTGCAAGTCAACAGATGCATTGAATTTGTCTATATAAGCCTCCTTGTCATTTGTGTGACCCCTGACACAGGTGCGGTGGCACCGAAACACTGCCCGTGTCAGTTCTTCCTTCAATCAAACTTGGATTATTAAAGGTTTTAATATAAGCACTGTGTCTATCGTGTTTTTAAAGGCCCTTTGTGCTGGTTTTTTTTTGCTCAGAATATTAATGTGACCGTGCCGTGCCCCCTGTGGCCCACCTCATTCTGTTGCAAGAACACAACAGATGCACTATTTTTTATTTTATAGGAAACTACTTGAAAATAGTGGCAAAAATTCAAATTAATAGAAATTCACAAGTGTGGATTTAAGAAGCAGACCCGTCCATGTGACTTAATCCTCCTTCCAGTTTTAATATTAATACTGCCTTTTACTAGACCAATTTATGTAAATACATATAAGTTATATAACGAATCTCTCAAGAACAGAGATCCTGCCATTAAATGATGCCTACATACATCTTTGTGTAACTTTTTTTTTATTGTTTTGAGGGGTATCTGCTGCCAACATTCAAACTATAAGAAATGTACCTGTTAACACGAAATGATTATGTCATAACCACACTCTGTAAGCCACTTTGAGCCTACAAATAGGTGGGAAAAGGTGGGATACAAATGCAATAAATAAATAAAAAAATACCCTGCACCTACAAAAGCAATGTTACGTACACTGGTTAAGACTCAGCCAGCGGCAGTGACGTTTTTGATGCAGGGGCCCAGGTCTGCTGTTAGCGGTTGAGTTGTTTTTTTTTATCCAAGTTTGAGGGGCATTCTTCCTGCCTGGATTTAGATCTTAGTCTTGGTAATCACTGGACCAATTTTTGAGTTAGTAACACAAGGTGAGGTAGCAGCTGTGGGCTGTAACTTGAAACCTATGTTTGTTCCTATTGACTGCTGTTCTTTTGCCACAAATTACTCATCAACTCACCTGTACTTTTAGCCCAGATCCAACTCTGTTAGAACCAGGCCTTATGCCAATGCACTTAAGCCTGTGACTGTACTTCTATTGTTTATGAAGCCAACCTTGGATCCAACCCTTTTGGCTTATTATCGACTGGTTTCCTCCCTCCCCTTTCTGGCAAAAGTGATATATAAGATTGTGTATACACTGCTCTATAATTATTAAGAAGTCAAATTTGGAATTGTTGGACCTATAGAAATATGGCTTTAGCGCCATACATAGCCTTGAAACTCTACTTTTGTCTACCATTTATATTATACAATCAAAGACTTCATTGGTGCTCTTGCTATGTGTTGTATTGCTGGGTATCTCAGCTGCCTTCACTATACGACCACATACTACTGAGAATCCTCGACAAGATAGGAATTACAGGAAAAGTACTCTCCTGGATCAAGGGATTTCTGACATCCAGAACATACCAAGTCAAACCAAACTCTGATATATCTCCACCTTGGAAAGCGGAATGTGGAGTACCACAAGGATCACCGCTCTCACCTATATTATTCAACCTAATACTGGCTAAATCTCTATCCAAACAAGGCCTCAATCCATTTCTCCATGCAGATCACCATCTATAGTCCAAACAGAGCCCCACAGAAATCACCAAAGAAATAACAAACAGCATGAACATCATGGAATGCTGGGCATTGGCATTCAAGTTAAAACTCAATAGAGATAAAACCCAATGTCTCATTCTCTCGTCCTGATACAATAATATTCCCCCATCAGCAATTAATGCACAGGGTTCATCCCTCCCAATCTCAGACCACTTGAAAATCTTAGGCATAACAGTTGACCGCAACCTAACACTAGAAAGCCAAGCTAACAACATGACCAAGAAAATGTTCCACATTATGTGGAAGCTCAAACGTATAAAACCTTACTTTCACAGGGATTCATTCCGCAACATGATCCAAACCATGGTGCTAACCCATGTAGACTACTGCAATAGTACTTATGTAGGCTGCAAAGAACAAATCATAAGAAAACTACAGACAGCACAAAACACAGCTGCCAGACTCATCTTTGGAAAAACACTTCGAAAGCGCAAAACCCCTCCTAAGAAGCTTATATTGGCTTCCTATTAATGCTCACATAACATTCAAAATATGCACAATAGTCCACAGAATCATCTATGGCCTCGCACCAGATTACATGATGGAGCTTATCGATCTACCATTAAACGTGACAAGAATAGCACGAACCTACCTAACCCTTCACTACCCAATTGCAAAGGTATAAAATACAAATCTTCACAAGTCACCAGCCTCTCCTTTAGAGGCACACAACTTTGGAACTCACTACCCAAAGACCTGAAACTCACAGAAAACTACCTACATTTCAGAAAAAAACCTGAAAACACATCTTTTCAAGAAGCCTTTCCCCCCTGAATTACATCATGAAAAGTTCAGAAATGGAAAACAATAATATTAACCTCTCTCACAATATGCTAATATATCAACCTAAGCGTTTATTGTACTTCTGTATTATGTACTAGACTTCTACAAATCTAAATTTTGTAATTGCCGTTTTAGCAATATGTAAGCCACATTGAACCTGCCATAAGGTGGGAAAATGTGGGATACAAATGCAATAAATAAAATAAATACTAGATCATCATATTCTTTTGTGGAGATTGTCAGTTTTCAGGAGTAGTCCATGCATGGCTATCCTACTTTTCAGGAAGGCAACAGTAAGGACACTTAAGGCTTGTGTTTGACAGGGATTAATCCTTTTTGCCCTGTTACTGAATTGATATATGTCTCACTGCTAGAAGTTACAAGAGCTCAGTATCCACTATAGGCTATACAGTAATGACATGCAAGGAAAAATTGTGTCTCATTTGATAATTTTCTTTCCTTTAGTCCCAACAGCTCAGCTCAGTACTTGTGGGTTATTTTTGTTGACCAGCAGATAGAGACAGAGAAAGAAAACAGTTATTTGTGATTTACCCCTTAAGGGTATGTGCAAGTCTAGGGCCTCAATATTTCAAATGACAAAGTGATGGAAGTTATTTATAGAGTACAGAGCATGTAATATAATTATGCATTACTCAAATCAAGAAGCCATTAGGGCAACAAAGAGGCTTTCAAAAATGATCATCTGTAAGTACCATTTTTGAAAGAAAAAAAAAAGTCCCAGGGAAAAATGTAGAAAAACAATCCATAGGGGCTCTGTCTGGCAGCATTCCTAGTAACCTGGCCACACAGACATCCCAGCAGTGCAGAGGGGCAGCCTAGTGGTCAGTACAGTGGACTCACATAAAGGGACCCAGGTACAAACCCCACCTAAACCCCTTCATATTGTATGATGAGCCCTCCAGGAACAGAAAAAAAAAACCCCTACTGTACCTAAAGGTCCACCACTGCATTAGCCCTCGGGCTTGCAGATCACATATATATTTAAGTAGAGAAGGTATTTCTATGTTCCAAGAGGGCTCACACATTTGTACTGAAATTTGAGAGTTAAAGTGGGAAGTGAACCCATTGTTCACTCTCTGCTGCACTGACCATTTGGCTACTCTATCCACTTGCTTGCTGCTTTCTTAGGAATGGCCATAATATCTGGAGCTGTCATAGAGCCTGGTACCTCACTGTTGCATTTTTGGGGGTGGGAGGGGTTCATGCCTTTAATCCAGTGGTCAGCTGGTCAGTTAGGAAAGCAAACATGCTCAATTAGTTATCTAGGCACTGAATATCAGTGGTGCTCAGATTAACTTCCAGATCTGCCCCAATGCCACCCCAGCGGTCTGCCCAGATATTCAGCGCCACTTTGACTTTTACTTTGCATGATAGAGGTATTTTGTACCTGATTGCACTGCTCTCCTCTCTAGGTAAATTAGAGCACATTCTGACCCTGAGACATGACTGACCCAAGTTTCAGATCACATGACCCAAAGTCATTTTCTGAAGACCCAAAGTAACTATTTATAGTAACTGTAGCATTTGCGCCGAAATGAGGTCGTTCTCCTTAGGCAAGCTCCTTGGGGCGAGTGACAAAGAGGTGAGCAACACTAATTAAACTATAGCTTTCAGTAAGTATAAATATTGTTTTAATTCTAAAATTTTACTTTTAATTATTCATGACTCCATTTTTCTATTTCTACTTTTCTCTTCCTAAATTATCTCTTGGCATTTCTGGCATTCTATGCCTTGATGTCTAAATGTGCAGGCTATTCTAATATTCTATGGACATCATCCATCTCCTTTTATTCCTTTAGCTATGTCTATACATTTAATACCACTTTCCGATTTGTGGCAATGCTCATCATTCTGTTCTTCTGATTTATTTGGGACCAATTTGGCCTGCGGCCTACTAAATTGTTGCTCACGCCGCTAAATCTTATTCAATATCTGATCTTTTGACTCAATATAAATTTCAAATCTTCTGCCTGGTTGAGACTTAGCTTAGTCCAGGGGATGAGTATCAACTTTATCAGTGTCTACCTCCTTCCCATCTGCTGGTCTACTCTAGTAGCAGTCAAAAAGGGGTGGAGGTCTAGCTTTTATTTACTCTAAATCACCAGTAGTTAAAGAGATATCTACTGCAAGCCTTCCTTACCTGGATGTTCTCTTAGTTCAGATTCTTAGGCAATCTACAATACATGTGCTTCTTTTTTTCCCTATAACTTTCTTCTGCTGATTGGGATCTTGTCTATCAAACTCTAGCAGACACGTCTACTAAATTCTCCAACCTTATAGTACTAGGAGACTAACATCCATGTGGATAATCTTACTCTTCACTAATTGTTGCATTTTATCACTTTATCTGATGTAGGATTATCCCAACATGACTATTTTCCCACTCATACTACAGGTCACACACTTGATCTTGTTATATCTGATATCTCTACTTCATTATCCTGTAATAAAACTAACTCATCCCCACTTTCTTGAGCTGATCGTAACCTTATTCATTTTTGTGTGACATTAAATACCTAATCCCATGTACCCTCTACAAGTAAACGGTTTAGGAACCTTCAATCTGTGGATCTTACTGCTCTATCATCTTTCTCAGACCTGTTCCCTGAGAATACCACATTGTGTCTAGACAGGCAATTTAACCTTTGAAACACTATTCTTTGACATAAGCTAGATGAGATAGCCCCTCTTCAAAGCTCTAAAAGAACTTCTATGAACAGAATTAATAAACCCTGGTATCAGCCAGGTTTGATGCTTTTAAAACAAGTACGGTAAATATCAATGTTTCTATGAAAGACAACTCAAGGCAGCTAAGAAGGTTTATTATTCCAAACAGATTCAAGATGCTAGTAACTCAGATAAAAATTATTTTCTATCTTCTCAGCATTAACTCAATCACAACCCTCTGAATTGCCATAGTCAATGCCTTCTGCAAACTTTATGGCTCAATATTTTGTAAGCTAAGTCTTCACGAGCTATCAATTTAAGTCCTCCTCCTACATAAGTGCATAAGTATTGCCATACTGGGAAAGACCAAAGGTCCATCAAGCCCAGCATCCTGTTTCCAACAGTGGCCAGTCCAGGTCACAAATACCTGGCAAGATCCCAAAAAGTACAAAACATTTTATACTGCTTATCCCAGAAATAGTGGATTTTCCCCAAGTCCATTTAATAACGGTCTATGGACTTTTCCTTCAGGAAGCCGGCCAAACCTTTTTTTAAACTCCGCTAAGCTAACCGCCTTTACCACATTCTCTGGCAACGAATTCCAGAGTTTAATTACACGTTGACTGAAGAAAAATTTTCTTTGATTCGTTTTAAATTTACTAGATTGTAGCTTCATCGCATGCCCCCTAGTCCTAGTATTTTTGGAAAGCGTGAACAGACGCTTCACATCTGCCTGTTCAACTCCACTCATTATTTTATAGACCTCTATCATATCTCCCCTCAGCTGCCTTTTCTCCAAGCTGAAGAGCCCTAGCTGCTTTAGCCCTTCCTCATAGGGAAGTCATCCCATCCCCTTTATCATTTTCATCACCCTTCTCTGCACCTTTTCTAATTCCACTATATCTTTTTTGAGATACGGCGACCAGAATTGAACACAATATTCGAGGTGCGGTCGCACCATGGAGCGATACAAAGGCATTATAACATCCTCATTTTTGTTTTCCATTCCTTTCCTAATAATACCTAACATTCTATGTGCTTTCTTAGCCGCAGCAGCACACTGAGCAGATGGTTTGAACGTATCATCAATGACGACACCTAGATCCCTTTCTTGGTCCATGACTCCTAACGTGGAACCTTGCATGATGTAGCTATAATTCGGGTTCCTCTTTCCCACATGCATCACTTTGCACTTGCTCACATTAAACGTCATCTGCCATTTAGACTCCCAGTCTACTATGAGCTCACAATGGTCTCCTTTTAATCTTCCTTTAGTTGACCTGCTTAAAAGAATTCTAGCAGGAATGAACCTCACTACCTGTTGCCTGGATCCTATAGCTTCCTCCTGGTTTAAACTTCCTTCTCTCAAACTTCGTTGGTGGCTCAACAAATAATTTCCAAATACCTGTTAGGTCACATACTTGATTCACTTAAGACTGCAATAATCAGGCCCTGATCCACTCAATTTGGCAATTTATCATCCCATCTCAAATCTAAGCTGCAACAATAGATGCAACAATATCCCTACATCCTCGTCCAGTTTCAGCACCGAGATAGTGATCATCAAACTGCATCAGAAACTTGAAGGCCTTATTGCACTAACAATATCCGTAGATCTATCAGTGGCCTTTGATGTTATAGATCACGACCTTCTCTTAAAACGTGTGTGACAAGGCGGTGGCCGCAGCTAGAAGGTTGTTAGGCTGTATAGAGAGAGGTGTGACCAGCAGAAGGAAGGGGGTGTTGATGCCCCTGTATAAGTCGTTGGTGTGGCCCCACCTGGAGTATTGTGTTCAGTTTTGGAGGCCGTATCTTGTTAAGGATGTAAAAAGAATTGAAGCGGTGCAAAGAAAAGCTACGAGAATGGTATGGGATTTGCGTTACAAGACGTATGAGGAGAGACTTGCTGAACTAAACATGTATACTCTGGAGGAAAGGAGAAACAGGGGTGATATGATACAGACGTTCAAATATTTGAACGGTATTAATCCGCAAACGAACCTTTTCCGGAGATGGGAAGGTGGTAGAACGAGAGGACATGAAATGAGATTGAAGGGGGGCAGACTCAAGAAAAATGTCAGGAAGTATTTTTTCACGGAGAGAGTAGTGGATGCTTGGAATGCCCTCCCGCGGGAGGTGGTGGAAATGAAAACAGTAACGGAATTCAAACATGCGTGGGATAAGCATAAAGGAATCCTGTGCCGAAGGAATGGATCCTCAGGAGCTTAGTCAAGATCGGGAGGCGGGGCTGGTGGTTGGGAGGCGGGGATAGTGCTGGGCAGACTTATACGGTCTGTGCCAGAGCCGGTGGTGGGCAGCAGGACTGGTGGTTGGGAGGCAGGGATAGTGCTGGACAGACTTGTACAGTCTGTGCCAGAGCTGGTGGTTGGGAGGCGGGGATAGTGCTGGGCAGACTTATACGGTCTGTGCCCTGAAGAGCACAGGTACAAATCAAAGTAGGGTATACACAAAAAGCAGCAAATATGAGTTATCTTGTTGGGCAGACTGGATGGACTGTGCAGGTCTTTTTCTGCCGTCATCTATTATGTTACTATGTTCTCTTAAACGTCTCTCAGCTATTGGCATACAAGGAACAGTCTTGAAATGGTTTGCTTCATTTCTTCAAAATCAAAGTTCTTTGGACATTCATTCAGATCATTTTCCTTTGGCATGCAGTGTACCTCAGAGTTCAATCTTTCTCCGATTCTTTTTAACATCTACTTGAGTCCACACTCTACACTAATTCAGTCAGGCATCTGGTTTGAGTACCTATTTCTATGCAGACAACATTTTTATAATTCATTACATTACTAATACTTGCCCTAACTTTACCCTACTTCAAAAATGTTTAGATGTTTTTTTGTGGCTCGAGGGACACCAGCCTGTTGGATTACTGGTCATGCACCTTCTCCTTCTATAGTACATAGAAACAGAGAAAAATGTAGGCAGATAAAGACCATATGGCCTATCCATGCCATCTATTCTCCCTATCACTCCCTTAGAGATCCTATGTACTGTGTTATTTGGTACCCCAATTCAACCCGTGGACCAATTTACATATCTAAATGTTGTCCTTGATTTAAAATAAAGTTTTTCAGCTCATCTCTCTTCAATTTTGACGTCTGTTTTTTTTGCCCTCTGTAAATTAAAAGCAGTTCAAGGTATTCTTGACTTTAACTTGTTGCATACTCTATTTCATGCCGTTATCGGTTCACGATTAGATACTGTTATGTCATCTATGCTGGTATTCCTAATTTAGAAATAAAAAGACTTCAAACACTCCAAAACACTGCTGCATTTTTCTTGTTCCGCAAGATGAAGCGACCACGTTACTCCTCTCCTGAAATTACACTGGCTTCCCATACATTACAAAGTTCAATTCAAAATTTTTGACTTTGACTCATAAAGCAGTTCATACTGGTCTCCCAGAATATTTGGCCATATTAACCATTCCTTATACTCTAGCTCATTGCTTACGTACCACAAATGACCACAGGCTTATTCTGCCGAGCCCAAGACAAGCCTATTATGAGGTTACGTGAAAGAGAGCCTTTTTTTTTTTTCATGGCTCCTTTTCTCTGGAATAATCTTCCACTAGCCGTTAGGTCTGAATCATCTTTAAAGAAGTTTAAGGTTAACCTTAACACTCATTTTTTTGAGGTATTTTATTAATGACATTCTAACCTCTATGAGGGTCAGGGGATCAGTGCTTTTCAGTTTACCATGAGGTAAGTGCTCTTTGGTGCTTTCCTATAAACTGATGGTGGTCCCTTCTTTATTGTACTTTTATTTTTAAATTATAAATCGCTTTGATTTATACATTAAAAAATAGTCATTTGGAAAACTGTAATAAGCACATACAGGTATATGCCACTGAAAATATGTATGGTCTGCTCAGGATGTATCTGGGTAGGAACCTCTTACTCCAACATGTCCCACTGAATATCAACCCACAGCTGGAATCAATACAAAAGCAACTATAGACATATACACCATTTATAATTTATTAAAAAATATAAAGTCAATATGAAAAAAAAAAACATTAAAAATGTCTTTTTTACATTTATTACAAAATATTAGGCATTTTAAAATTTAGGCAACATAAATCTAAGCATAGAATGAGGAACAGATTCTCCACTGATGTTTATTAGAGTGGGTCCCCGTTAATTTGCACCTCTCCGTGTTTTAACAACTGAACAATGTGAAAGATTAGCTAAACGGGTGGGCTGGGTTATACTTTTGTTCTTTGCATTATCTTCTGAACACTCAGCTGAGCAGAAAGGTCTGAGCCTTTCATTTTAGGTACTCTGGGACCAAGCAAACTGGGATGTTTGCACACGGTCCTGCTCATCAGATCCATATGTATCAAAGAAAGATTGTCCATGCCCATCAGATCCATCTGTGCTGCCCTGGGGCTCTGCTTTGTTCTCTTATAATGCAATACAAACATACAAAGAGTTCAATTAACATATCAGAAGCTTTGGACTTCTTGGTGTGCATTTATTATTGTACAGCTGATGCACAGTGTACAGCTCTGTGTTTTTTGTTTTTAAGCTGTAGTGAAAGCCTCTCTGGTTACATGCAGGAATAACAGTAGCAGAACGTGTTCAGAGTGGAAGCTAAAACCAGTCTAAAGCTCTGTACAGATCAGTTTCTGCAACTGTTGTGATAAAAAGCTTTAAGTAAAAATATTAAAGACTGATCCATAAAACTCCTGGCAGGTAGCTAATATGGTTAAATGTTTGGAGCGGGAACAGAAGACTAGTGAAAGTTCTGGGGCCACCTGAGATACTCTGAGAACTTCAGGGTACAGATGAACTGAATCAGATGGTATAATTATGAAGTACATGGGAGTCCAGCTACAAATGAGTCCTGACTCCAGGTCTTCGGAGGCAGTGCCCACCTCCACCCTTGAAGTTCTTTGCCCATGGAATGACAAGCAGCAGGACTCTGATTCACTATCATAGTAACATAGTAAATGATGGCAGATAAAGACCTGTACGGTCTATCCAGTCTGCCCAACAAGATAAACTCATTTACACGGTATGTGTTACTTTATATGTATACCCGAGTTTGATTTTTCCTTGCCTTTCTCGGGGCACAGACCGTAGAAGTCTGTCCAGCGCTGTTCTTGTACTAAGTTCTGAAGATAACGTCGAAGCCCCTTAAAATTTACTCCAGACCATCCCTATCTATTCAGTCACGATCAGGGCAAGTCTGGCCAGCTCCCGTTTTGTTTCCTAATTTCTGGCGTCGCCACCGAATCTCCACTAAGATCTTTGCCAGCTTAGACACTGTTTCTTTGGTAATCCCCAACCCTCTGCTATACCCCAGGTAGGGAAAGGGATTTGATATACCACCGTTCTGTGATTACAATCAAAGCACTTTACATATTAGATTCAGGTACTTAGTTTGTACCTGGGGCAATGGAGGGTTAAGTGACTTGCACTAGTCCCCTGGTTCTCAGGCCACTGCACTAACCAATCGTCTACCTGTCCACTGGAAAGGCTTGTCATTTGGCCCACTCATTTCTCAGAACTCTGATTACAGGGACCTATTTAAACTAATCCAGGGGTTCTCAACCTAGTCCTCAGGACATACCCCGCCAGTCTGCATTTTAAGGTATCCACATGAATATGAACAAGTTAAATTTGCATGCAGTGTTACCATTGTATGCAAATCTTTCTCATGCATATTCATTATAGGACTAGATTGAGAACCACTGGAGCAACCTAATACATCTGTGATGAGCTTTGCTCTCTTCCTTAGGTCAGTGCAATGTTTAACTGTACTAGAGGGGCAACTGAACCTTCAGTCAAGCTGACTAGTATATTCTTTCCTCATCATACTCCCTGGGTAGCACTTTTTTTTTTTTGTTACATTTGTACCCCGCGCTTTCCCCACTCATGGCAGGCTCAATGCGGCTTACATGGGGCAATGGAGGGTTAAGTGACTTGCCCAGAGTCACAAGGAGCTGCCTGTGCCTGAAGTGGGAATCGAACTCAGTTCCTCAGTTCCCCAGGACCAAAGTCCACCATCCTAACCACTAGGCCACTCCTCCACTGTTGCTACTATTTGAGATTCTACATGGAATGTTGCTATTCCACTAGCAACATTCCATGTAGAAGTCGGCCCTTGCAGATCACCAATGTGGCCAAACAGGCTTCTACATGGAATGTTGCTAGTGGAATAGCAACATTCCATGTAGAATCTCCAATAGTATCTATTTTATTTTTGTTACTGTATCCCGCGCTTTCCCACTCATGGCAGGCTCAATGCGGCTTACATGGGGCAATGGAGGGTTAAGTGACTTGCCCAGAGTCACAAGGAGCTGCCTGTGCCTGAAGTGGGAATCGAACTCAGTTCCTCAGGACCAAAGTCCACCACCCTAACCACTAGGCCACTCCTCCGCTTGCAGTATTTAAATCAAAAAAAGGTTAAACTGAATCTGTTTTTTCAATGTGTGGTATATAAACCCCCTTATAGGTGGATTCAGTCTCACTAGTCTTGTGTTCCTGCTCCAAACACCTAATTGCAACTGCCTGTGGCAGCTGTCCGGACATGCTTTTAACTCCTAACCCTTATTCACTTGTTCAGAACCCTTATTTTATCATCCTCACCTTAATATTCCCTTATCTCTTGTTTGTCCTAATTAGACTGTAAGCTCTGTCGAGCAGGGACTGTCTCTTCATGTTCACGTGTACAGCGCTGCGTACGTCTAGTAGCGCTGTAGAAATGATTAGTAGTAGTAGTAGTAATGTTCCCCTGCCAGGAGTTTATTTAGGGCCCAGCCCTGTGTATTTTTATGTAAATCTTATCACAGCAGGAAATAATCTGTACAGAGGCTTGGATCTGGAATTATAAAGTGCATGAGAGGACAGTCCGGATGACAAGTGCTACACAAATGTAAAACATTAACTTGTTCTCCTTTGCTTTTCCATGTAATTGGTTCATCACTTCCCAGTCATGAAAGCTCAGGACAATATCTCCTAGGTATCTCCTCCATCCCCCTTGGATTTCCACTTAAATACACATACAAAAGATTTTAAAAAGTCCTCGGCTTGCGGTGGACCTCCACTAGAAAGTCAGCAGTAGAACAGCAGCTTGATTGTGCCTTAGACAAGAAGGAAAAATGCAAGCCTTATTCAGAAAAGCAAAGCTTGCATCGCCTACTTCCCTTTCTTGACTGAACATCACCGTCCCTGGAAACAGACACAGCAGCTCACTGTGGCCTTTTGGTTTGCCCTGCTTCAGTTCAAAATGAAAGGGAAGGGCAGCCTGAAATGGCACGGGCTTGCTACACAAGCATAGGCGACAAGAGAAAAAACACAAACATGAAACTTTTACATGGGTGATGACTATCTGCTCCTGTTTTGATTACGCACAAAATCAGAGCTTTTCCCTTCCAGAAAACCACATATTGCACCTCCAGAATCAGCCGCTTGGGCTCCACCCACTGTGGAATATCATCTTCTTTTCAGAGTCCAATGACCCTCTTTGCAGTAGGTGTCTTTACGAGTACTCTGGCTCATTTAGATGAGTAAGCGCCCCTCAAGAATCGATCCTTCCATAGGAAGAAAACACTGTAGGTGAGAGAAAAAGAAAATAAGTTACAAACCCATTTCTATGAACTGGGAGAATAGCCTCTAGAATTGTCTTACCTCTATAAACAATTTTATTCTTAATGATTTGCGAAAGAACATCAAGTGTAGAAACTGACAATTTTAATTTTGTCAGTACAAATATTTCCAAATCTTACAACTGAAAACGATAACTCCCCTTCCCTTCACTCCCATGATAATTAGACCGTAGTCTCCACAGAGATTAGGGGTCTTGTTTTTTTTTTTTTTATAAACAACAGTTATCTCTTACCTTGAAAATCCCTACCCTATTGTCTCCTCTATCCCATCCTACTCCACTCCTCTTTCCCAGTCCTAACCGTAAACCCAAGTTCCTCAATACAAACAGACAAACAGTGGAGGAGTGGCCTAGTGGTTAGGGTGGTGGACTCTGGTCCTGGGGAACTGAGTTCGATTCCCACTTCAGGCACAGGCAGCTCCTTGTGACTCTGGGCAAGTCACTTAACCCTCCATTGCCCCATGTAAGCCGCATTGAGCCTGCCATGAGTGGGAAAGCGCAGGGTACAAATGTAACAAAAATAAAATAGATACTATTGCAGATTCTACATGGAATGTTGCTACTATTGGAGATTCTACATGGAATGTTGCTATTCCACTAGCAACATTCCATGTAGAAGGCTGCGCAGGCTTCTGTTTCTGTGAGTCTGACGTCAGACTCACAGAAGCAGAAGCCTGCGCGGCCACATTGGTGATCTGCAAGGGCCGACTTCTACATGGAATGTTGCTAGTGGAATAGCAACATTCCATGTAGAATCTCAAATAGTAGCAACATTGTAGGAGTGGCCTAGTGGTTAGGGTGGTGGACTTTGGTCCTGGGGAACTGAAGAACTGAGTTTGATTCCCACTTCAGGCACAGGCAGCTCCTTGTGACTCTGGGCAAGTCACTTAACCCTCCATTGCCCCAGGTACAAATAAGTACCTGTATATAATATGTAAGCTGCATTGAGCCTGCCATGAGTGGGAAAGCACGGGGTACAAATGTAACAAAAATAAAATAGATACTATTGGAGATTCTACATGGAATGTTGCTACTATTTGAGATTCTACATGGAATGTTGCTATTCCACTAGCAACATTCCATGTAGAAGCCTGCGCGGCCACATTGGTGATCTGCAAGGGGCTGACTTCTACATGGAATGTTGCTAGTGGAATAGCAACATTCCATGTAGAATCTCAAATAGTAGCAACAGTGGAGGAGTGGCCTAGTGGTTAGGGTGGTGGACGTTGGTCCTGAGGAACTGAGTTGAATTCCCACTTCAGGAACAGGCAGCTCCTTGTGACTCTGGGCAAGTCACTTAACCCTCCATTGCCCCAGGTACAAATAAGTACCTGTATATGTAAGCCGCATTGAGCCTGCCATGAGTGGGAAAGCGCGGGGTACAAATGTAACTAAAATAAAAAAAAAAATAAAAACAATATTAGCTAAGAGAATCCAACATTCCAATCCTACATTCTAGAATTATCCTAAACGCACTCTTTCATCCAGGATAATAGGCACTTCTAGGGCTTGAGAAAAATCCTGCTGCTCTGAATAGCTTCAAAATTTAGTACTGCTATTCCTATACTCCTTGTACCCCCCCCCCCCCCCCCCACTTTCTGTCTCAAAGCAGCATGATGAACATAAGGAGAAGTCCAGCAGTATGGTCTTGGTGCCGGTCCCAGCTAACTACCATACAGGAAGATGTTTATATTTATTACAACTTTCATATACCGCCTACAGAAAGTCAAAGCGACACCATCACACATATTTGGACTGCTGGAGTCACAATGATGGCTAGTGTGGTGGCTCTTTGTCGTGATGGATGGCTCCATTGTGTACTATGCTACTTGAGTATTCTGGGCACCCACCTGCTGTCATTGAAGGGGGATTGGGGGGGGGGGGTTCTTTTATTTTATTTATTTGCTTTGATTGGATGGGAGAGGATTCTGTATTTTTTTTTCATTTTTTGGTATATGGTTTTTACCAATAAAAGTTTTATATTAAAGAAAAAAAAGAGATATATAGACACCATCAATTCCAGGAGCACAGGTATCACCTCCTCTGCACTGCACCCTATTGTGTGTGTCCTTCTCACTGATGTTATTTTAATGATTACCTCTTCTTTCCGCTTGCCATTCTATATGGAAAGGGTACGGACCGATGCCCATATTCCGTGATTAAGTAACTAGTATCAAATTGGAACCACAAATGTCCATGAACAAGGAACACAAGATGTTCCTGTTAGGATATTTATTGCTTTCTGCTGGAGGATTTGTTTGTCCACCTAGAACTCTCTTCATCTGTAAAAGATCAAGCTCTGCAATTTATCATTCACAACACCAAGTACCTTAGTAGCAGCTCTGTAAAATTATCCCATTCACCGACTACTTGATCTTTATTCTTTTCTCTCCAGAGAAGACATGATGTCACACTGTGGGTCAGACTATTTTGCTGGCTCTTGCCAGACTTGTTTGCTGAACTCCCACCACAGTGATTTCTGCCCTGTAAAATTGTTCTAACGTGTAGCAACAGAGATGACCAGACCGTCTTGATAAGAAATTGGTACCACACTGCAATCCAAGAGACAGTCACAACAGACCTTAAGCCTGGGCTCTAGACATTTTATTGAAAAGCACTTACTTCTCTCCCTCAGTCCCTGGCCAAAACTGCAATACACGTGAAACAGAGCCCAAAATAGTACAGACTTTATCATCACAGAGACACATGAACCAATCAGAGTTGCTGCTTCCAGGGTGTAGGATTTGCCGGCACCCCAGCTGTTCATCACCTACGGCAGAAGAGCAGAGAAGATGAGATGAGATGCGGAATGGACAGCTCCCACCTGTAGGAACCAGAGTACACCACTTCCCCTCTGTATGGAGTCACAGGAACCACAGCATACCCTTTACCTCATGAACAGATTTCTCTTGCCTTTTTAAACTGCAAAACCCGTGTGGGCCTGCAGTACTCTGTGTAACCATAGCACCAGTCTACAAAAACTGCAGCTGCAGCTCCCATGGCACCACACACTGAGGACACTGTTAATGGAAAATACTCATCATCGCACGAGTATAGAATACGAAGTCTTTTTACATGAGAAATCACAGAATACATTAGAATGTATATAAATAGCAAAGTTGGGTAGCTGGGAAACTCTCCTGTTTTGCTCTCTAGGAGTGGCCTAGTGGTTAGGGTGGTGGACTTTGGTCCTGGGGAACTGAGGAACTGAGTTCGATTCCCACTTCATGCACAGGCAGCTCCTTGTGACTCTGGGCAAGTCACTTAACCCTCCATTGCCCCATGTAAGCCGCATTGAGCCTGCCATGAGTGGGAAAGTGCGGGGTACAAATGTAACAAAAATAAAATAGATACTATTGGAGATTCTACATGGAATGTTGCTACTATTGGAGATTCTACATGGAATGTTGCTACTATTTGACATTCTACATGGAATGTTGCTATTCCACTAGCAACATTCCATGTAGAAGGCTGCGCAGGCTTCTGTTTCTGTGAGTCTGACGTCCTGCAGGACATCAGACTCACAGAAGCCTGCGAGGCCACATTGGTGATCTGCAAGGGCCGAATTCTACATGGAATGTTGCTAGTGGAATAGCAACATTCCATGTAGAATGTCAAATAGTAGCAACAGTGGAGGAGTGGCCTATTGGTTAGGCTGGTGGACTTTGGTCCTGGGGAACTGAGAAACTGAGTTCAATTCCCACTTCAGGCACAGGTAGCTCCTTGTGACTCTGGGCAAGTCACTTAACCCTCCATTGCCCCATGTAAGCCACATTGAGCCTGCCATGAGTGGGAAAGCGCGGGGTACAAATGTAACAAAAAATAAAAAAATAAAATCATCTTTCATGGTGAAGCTGCACAGGTACATACAATTATTCTCTCAGGGTACTGCCACCCTGCAGTGCCACTTTCTAGTGTACTGCAGCTGAGTTTTGGGTTGCATTAATTTATACATCTGCTGCAGCTGTGAACCACTGTCAGTCATTCACTTTTCAACAGCCCTGTGCAGTTTCTTAAGGCATTTTGATTGTGAAAGGTGTCTTTCTAGACCTTTCAGAGAAAAAGAGCACAGCGAGGCCCAAATCCTGCACATTTAAAGGGTAATTTTATAACTGCATGCACAGGTCAAGAAAAGAGAGTCTTCTCTGTGTGGATTTGTCCAGATTTCCAATGCAAAAGTATATGCATTCTTCCTCTTTAAAAATTACCCCAGAGCAACTGTGCACACAGATTCATACCTGCTCTTTGCCATTCACATATTTTCAGGGCTTCATTTACATGCTTCAAATTTTCAAAAATACGAACATAAATGCAGGTCCTTTCCAGTCCCACTCCCTGCTTAGTCCAGATAAACTTATATGAATACAGGCTATAAGCACATAAGGTTGCCTGCATACTGAGTGGGCAGTTTTACAGAAGCCCATTTTCATGGACAGAACATTATTTTACATCCTGGAAATGCTTTTGAAAATTACCCTCTTAAATAATTGGGGCCAAGTTTTGAGTACTGCACATACATTCTACATTTTGATGGCAAAAGCCCATTCAATGTGGATTACAAACATGTCTCAGAATAAAACTCTTATTAAAGGCCCAGGGCAACCTGGGAGTAGTTTTAACCCTCTACAGCTCTGCCAAAAACCCCAACCGCCAAGGCAGAAGAACTACACAAGGTACTGGTTCCTCTTTTTTTCCTCCTAACAAGTCTTCCACCATCAGGAGTGGACTAATCTGATCCTAATGGCTTCTAATCTAGATTTAATGAAGCCCCAAGACAGCTACTACACATAGTAATTATTGTTGTCAGATAGACAGTTCTATACAGAATCAGATGCAAGTGAGACCTTACTTATCAATGGGGCTTACAAATAAAATTTCTAGCAATCATTTCACTATTACGGTTGAGGGGAGCATTGACTTAGTGGTTAGAATAGGGGGCTAAGAATCAAGAAATCCAGGCTTCAAATGCCACAAATTTTGTCCTCCATTGTCTCAACTACCTCTGTCGGTCAGTTGCTTACCTAGTGTACCAAATCCAGTACCAGGGGTGTAGCCTGAGCCTGAGGTGGGGGGGGGGGGGCACAATTTGGTCTGCCGCACCCCCTGCCACCGTAAATACCTTGATTGGCCGGGCGTCCCCAACCCCCGGAAGCTGAAGCGTTGTCCAGCGCCGGTCTCCGATGCTGCCACGTTGCCTGTCCTGCTCTTTCCCCTCACGTCTTGCACGCTCTTTCTGGAGAAATTGAGCATGCTCAATTTCACTAAAAGGAATGCGCTAGATGTGAGGGGAACACAGAGCAGGGCAGGCAACGCAGCGAAGTGCTGGAAACTGACGCAGGGCAACGCTTCAGCTGGCGGGGGTTGGGGACCCCTGCCAGCAAAACCAGGAACCCACAGGAAATTTGGGGTCCCGTGGCCCCACGTAGCTACACCACTGATGTAGAACATGTTCAACATGAAAGGACTACAATGAAGAAGAGTCAGAGGTTTTGGGATTTAAAAGCAATCTCAAAAAGGTAGGTTTTTAGACAGGACAAGTATGGCTAGAGAGGATGCTATACCAGGCATATGGTGCTGCAAGACTGAAATAATGGGTCTTAACCCTAAGCCTCCCTCCCTTGCTCTGACAAATCTGGTCTCCTCTCCATAGCTTTCTATAGACATGAGGTAGTGCTAGGCACCTGCTAAATCAGTACACACTGCTGTGTCATTATGTTCCAGCATGTGGGTGTGGTTAAAGGACACAGATAACACACACTTGCAAACAACTTTGATGCACGCATGTGAAAGGGAAACAGAAAGCCTAGCCCCAGGAGACAATTTATGGCATGGTGTGTGGGTGGGGAAGGAATACCAGCACCATTATTTTCCTTCTCAAAGCATACAGGAAAGTGATGTTATCTGGCCTGCCTGGGTAACAGTGAGATCACAGCTGGGAACCTGGTAACACAGAGCTAGAGGTAGTAAGGGGACCTTTTACTAAGCTGCGTAGGCGCGTACACGTGTCCTACGAGCGTCAATTTTGAACTACCGCCCGGCTACCGTGTGGCCTGGGCAGTAATTTCATTTTTTTATGTGCGTCCACTAAGCACACCGGAAATTTTCTGGCACGCTGTGCTAACCGGGTGGTAATCGGCATTGTACGTGCATACACCATTATCACCCAGTTAACGTGCGAGACCTTACCGCTAGGTCAACGGGTGGGGGGGGGGGGGGGGGGTAAGGTCTCAGGCCCAAAATGGACACGCGCCAATTTTTATTTTGCCATACTTCCATTTTCGGCAAAAAAAAAAAGAAATCTTTTTTACAGGTGCGTTGAAAAATGGACCTGCACACGTCCAATACACATGTCTACAGCAGTGCAGGCCATTTTCAGCGTACCTTAGTAAAAGGACCCCTAAGCCTCCCCCCTCCACTTCAAACACAAAATGGGAAAACCCCTCAGTGCACAGGTCCCTTAAGGCAGGTGGTCAGAATCTGGCTAGTAAACTAGGTACACAGAACCAATGATGGCTTCTACGGTGACATATTTATTACTGCAATGAACTGCATTCCTACTTTTCTGGTGCCTTTGCTGGCTATATTTGATAAGTTCTACCCTCAGGCAGTGGAACGGCGTGGGATAAAGGGGCCATGCCCAACCAATATATTAGCCAACACCATCAGTAACTACAGTGCCTGGAGGCAGGGCTGGACATTAATTTAACTGGACAGGAGATACAGATCCTACACCCTCGAGGGTGTAGTTTGCTTCTCAATGAAGGACGAATACATGCAGTTTAGTAAACCTGTGAGAAACATCTAGTTCATAGAAGGGGGGGATTGGGGGGGGGGGGGAGAGAATTTGGAGTTTATGTGGTTGGTGAAGTAGGGGGGGAGGGTTGGGGGGAGGAAAGAGGAGGGTTAGATCTCTTAGAATGGGGAGGGTGGGTAATGCGGTTTAATACGATCTCTGGTTACATGGTTTATTGTTTGGTAATTGATAGTTGAATGGATATGGAAGGGTCTTGTATGGTGGGAAGTGGGGCAAATGTTAAATTTTGATGGCGACGGAGACAGTTCTCTTTGTAAAATGTATATTTGAAGTGTATATTGACCTAAGTCATCAATAAAAATTACTGAACGATAACTAGACAGGAGAGGCTCCTGCCTAGTTAAATCATGCTGCCCGGCTCAAACCCAGATACTTAGCGGCACTTACCCAGATATTGCCACTGAATGTTTGGGCAGACCGCTGAGGCACTATTCGGGGCAGTCTTCAAAATTATCTGGGCCCCAACAAGCAATTATTGATGCTAATTGGCATTAATTAGAATTTACATGCACTTGCTAAGTGCATTCTGTAAAGTGGTGTGCGTAAATTCTAATGCGTGCTGCCAAAAAGGGGATGTGGCCATGGGCGTGGAACTGTGGGCATTATAGAATACACTTGCTCCGTTCCTAATTTTGGTGCTGGTATTTACACCATTTTACTTGGTGTACATAGATATGCCTAGAGTTAGGCGCAGGCATGGCCTCTAGGCGTATACTAGGCGTGGTTTATAGAATATGCCTAGGCAGAAATATTTTCAGCAATGATTTTTCAGGCGCTATAATCTAGTCCAAAATGTCTTTATACGAGTCCTTCTGCACCTGCTGGCTGGTCCAGAAACAGGCGGCTTTTCAGGAAGCTGTAGTAACGGGGTAGCTGTAATAAGCAGCTTAGGCCTTACCCTAGACTCTTCCATCTCTTCAGGCCCTCTTCTGGGAATTGCCTATCCAGATCTAATGGCAGCTGCACAACACAGTACCATTTGCAGGCTGGACAGTATTGTCTAGGGCAGATGGGGGACCTATCGAGCAGAATAGGAGCAAAGGTTTTGCAAAGTGAGAAGGAAGAGATGAGGAGTCCATTACCGTGTACAGTAGATAGATGAGATAAGCAACTTCAGGCAGATTCTGGAGCAAGAAAATCCAAACAAGAGCCTTCAATTCTTTTAAAATCTGCAATGAAACAGACTTGATGAGATGGCTTGTGATTTCTGAAGCAAAAAAAAACTCTTAATTAAAGCTCCCTTATGAATGAAAATAATCTCTGTGCAATCATGAGCTCTTTGATCTCCTACACAATATAGCTGCACAGTGACCTCCAACACACATCTATCTGCTCATGCAGGTGTAAATATGCAGTTTCTCCCCTCAGCCCCCTTTTTTTTTTTAAATTTCCAGCTCTCAAGCATCATACCATCCACAGCTGCACTCAAACATCTAGTTAGCATTACACAAGGCCTATTCAGCCAGCTGATGACAAGAAAACATGTTGAGCTTTCCATAGTTTTCACACTGTGCAGTAGCTGAGTGTGAAACAAAACAAGGTGTTTCTCTCAGGTCTTTGCTAGTTCCCCCCCCCCCCCCCCCCCGCCTTACAATCTAAAACCCCCAAGAAATGTAAAAGAAATAACAGATAAAATGGTACATATTCTGTTTATGAATACACTTTTTTTGTGCTGGACAGCATCCAGCCGAAATTCAGCTGGAGGTGGTCAGTGTTCTTATGTCTTCCACTGGCTGTGTTACTGGATATTCAATGCTGGGCCATGTCCGAGCACTGGCATTGATTATCCAGTTAAGTGCCCGCATAAACTGAACAGCTTAAAGACAGGAACTGCTTAAATTAGGCCGCACAGATGGCAGTCCTAGCTTATGGGTCAAAGGCTGAATATTGGCACTTACTACTACTACTTAGCATTTCTATAGCGCTACTAGGGTTACGCAGCGCTGTACAAGTTAAAATATGGGGAAGGACAGTCCCTGCTCAAGAGAGCTTACAATCTAAAGGTAACAAACTATGTAGTCAGTGTAGTCAGTGTATCATGAATGGGGAAGGTGGTTAGGCGCCAAAAGCAAGGGAGAAGAGATGGGTTTTGAGTAAGGACTTAAAGATGGGCAGGGAGGGCGCATGGCGTATGGGCTCGGGGAGTCTGTTCCAGGCATAAGGTGATGCGAGGCAGAAGGGACAGAGTCTGGAGTTAGCGGTGGTGGAGAAGGGTACAGATAGGAGTGATTTGTCCTGAGAGCGGAGGTTACGGGTGGGGACATAGGGGGAGAGGAGGGTAGAGAGGTAATGGGGGGCTGCAGATTGAGTGCATTTGAAGGTCATTAGGAGAAGCTTGAACTGAATACGGTAGTGAATCGGGAGCCAGTGAAGCGACTTGAGGAGAGGGGTGATATGAGAGTATCGGTTCACGCGGTAGATAAGACGTGCAGCGGAATTTTGGACAGATTGAAGGGGGGATAGGTGGCTAAGCGGGAGACCAGCAAGGAGAAGGTTGCAATAGTCAAGACGAGAGGTAACGGGCACTTAACACCACATGTGTCAGCTCCGCCCCTGGAATGCCCACAAGTTCACCGGTTAAAACTCCAAATATTTAGCCGTGCTAACCGGTTAAGTGCTGCTGTACATCGGTGGTTGGGCAGTCCTAGGCGATTTAAGTGGGCATTATTAAGTAAGCTGCACTGGCTGCCCATTAAAGGCAGGATTATTTTTAAATTATGTGTTTTTGTCTTTCAAATATTATATGGCATGACTAATGGATTACATGCAGCCCTACACAATATAACCTCTGATTCCGGGGACTACCTTAGATTTCATCTTCTAGATTGCAAGACAGTGCGCTGTAAGTCGGTTCACTCCGCAGACTTTAGATCCCAAGGTGATAAGTGGTGGAACTCACTGCCAAGGGCAATCAAGGGTCAGACTGATTATTCGGTATTTCGCAAAAGACTGAAAACGTTTCTCTTTGAGAAGTTTCTACTCATTGACGGATGGTGTTAAATTGTAGCTGGCCATCAATGGTTTATTATTTTATTTAATTCTTATTTGTGCTACTCTGCTCTTACTTGTTATTTTGTTTATGGTATTGTAAACCTTGCCTGTTTTATTTATTGTAAGCCAAATTGAACTCGAGTATGTTTGGGATAATGTGGGGTATAAATGTCAAAATAAATAAATATTCATGAGATAAGTCTGCCTGTGCTACCAGAAGACTGGGTGGAGAATCCCTGTATTAGGAGGACACAGGGGGCAGCTGTGCAGTTTCAGAAGCACAAGTTTGTCATCTCTGGATTATTTCTCCGTTGGTTCAATAAGCGCTATCACAGCTCGCACAAACTCCATGTTTCTACAGGACCCACTAACTCTGCAATAAGGAAATAGGGCATGGAGCTTCCACACGTCCCTTTTCAGCCAGAGATCACAGGGATTAGAGACTGTAACTTGCAGGCTTCAACCTCAGGATTGCAGCACGGAGCATCAGCTCTTGCCGAGTTAATATAAGCTTCCTACTGCCTCAGCCTGGTTACAATCTTCTTGCTCCTTACTGATTTACCCCATTAAGGGGGTCTTTACTAAGCGGCAGTAAGCCCAACGCAGGCTTACCGCTCACTAAACTGGAAGTACCGCCAGGCTACTGCAGCAGCCTGGCGGTGGTTCCCATTTCCAGCAAACACCAACGTTTACCCAGTGGTAATCGGGCAGTGCCGTGTGCTGCCCGGTTACCACTGGGTTAGCACGGGAGACCTTACCGCCACCTCAATGGATGGCGGTAAGTGCTCCCCCCCCCCCAAAAAAATGGCCACACGGCAAGTGCTTCACTTGCTGCGCGGCCAAGGGAGCCTCAGCACGCGTCAAAAACACAGCGCAGGCGTCCTTTCGCTGCAACTTAGTAAGAGGACCCCTACATGGGGTAGAATGCAGGATTAGAACTGGGGGCAGGATGCCGGAATCAGCTAAGAGTGGTTAGTTTGAGAACTTTACAACAACTGGAGAAAAAAGTGAGATTAGTCAATTACGAGCACATTGTCCTCGGTGGAAGGAACCATGCTATCTGCGGGTTAAAGTTTTCAGCGGGGAGGGGGGCAATATAACTTAAACGGGGAGTTAGGATTTTGATTTGGTCCTTGTTGTTATTAACCTTGCTACATACTGAAGAGTCACAGTATGTCATGTGAACAAAGTTACAAGTTTCGATATTGCTGTTCGTTATAAAATAACATTTTACAAAAACTATATGGATGCAAAAGCCTTTAGTACCGTGGATTCCATAAAATGGAACAAATTACCATTTTATTTAAGAAATGAGGTGAATTTATTATCTTTTTAGAAGAGTTGAAGATGCTGCTTTTCTCCACTGCTGTTTAATTTGACTGGGGTTTGTGAGTAACCCCCCCCCCCCCTGCCAAGGGATAGTTAGACCAGGTATTGTAAGAATTTAATTTTATGTATTTTACTAAAATGAAGGGTGGGTTTTGCTGGAAATTTTGAGTTTGAAAGTTTATTCCTTGGTTTATATTGCTTCTTACATTATAAAATCATGAAGGGTGGGTTTTTATGGGGATTTTCAAACCTGCAATGTTCTATTTCCAAAAATACTAGGACTAGGGGGCATGCGATGAAACTACAGTGTAGTAAATTTAAAACAAATCGGAGAAAATGTTTCTTCACACAACATATAATTAAACTCTGGAATTCGTTGCCGGAGAACGTGGTGAAGGCGGTTAGCTTAGCAGAGTTTAAAAAGGGGTTGGACGGTTTCCTAAAGGACAAGTCCATAAACCGCTACTAAATGGACTTGGGAAAAATCCACAGTTCCAGGAATAACATGTATAGAATGTTTGTACGTTTGGGAAGCTTGCCAGGTGCCCTTGGCCTCGATTGGCCGCTGTCGTGGACAGGATGCTTGTTATTGTCTTGTTATTATTTTAAACCATTTTGAATTAATGTAATTTAGTAAGATGGTATATAAAACCTGTTAAACAAATAAATATGCAATGTTATAATAAAAAAAAAAACTAGGGGCAGGATTTAAATTTGCATGCAAACTTTCACGCCCTTTGATACTCACAGCCATGATACCGATGACCACTTTTAAGCAGGCCCAGAAGAGTCCAAAGCCCAGGATAATGCTATGAAGGAGGGAGACATCGTGCAGGCCCAAAACTAGAAGCAGAAGACAGAGGCAGAGCTGGACAGGAGGAATGAACAAAACAACAAGTTGGTGTCATTTAACTGAGAGACACACAAATAACATAGCATTTGAGATGCCATCGCATCTTAGGTCTGTTGCATTTGCTTCACTTTTTTTTTATACACTTTATAAACAAAACAATTGCACAACCAATAAAGACCACGAGAAACAACTCCATAAGACTCAGCAGAAACAAGTATGAATCGAAGATCGCCACATTGTTAATTTCAAATAGTCAATTCCAACATTACTTCAAATTTCTTTCCAGTTTTTCAGTGCATTAGGGTTTATCGCAATTTTCTTTTGTTTCCAGCAATGATAAATGTGAATCTCTGTGGTAAACTTTCATCTGATCAAGATCCCAACCTACTTTACAAAACTACTAAAGAGTCTGGACAGCAACCACCACTAGGAGGTGCCAACCTTTCTGATTTGAAAGAGGGGAGAGAGACGCTATATCCAATTTACTGAGAATGTGGAGTATTTTCCCATTGTCCAAAATGAATTGTTATAACAGCTTTTAGTGGCACGTCCATTTCCAGGAGGGTGGCGGTAACATAGTAACACAGTAGATGACGGCAGAAAAAGACCTGCACGGTCCATCCAGTCTGCCCAACAAGATAAAACTCGTATGTGCTACTTTTTGTGTACACCTTACCTTGATTTGTATCTGCCATTTTCAGGGCACAGACCGTAGAAGTCTGCTCAGTCTTGGTATCACCCCCACTGTGGAATTGTTGACTATTTAAAATTGATGTACTTGTGACCTACATTGGCCATTGTTCGAGACATGATGCTGGGCATGATGGATCTTTGGTCTTATATTCCAATGGAGGCTCCCGAGTTATGGGGACTAAGCTGCCAGATGGTTCCCTGGGATCCAGGGACATACTTTTCTAAGAGCTGCAGGGGAGTTATAAGCAGTGCATATGGCAGCTACATAAGACTAAATTTTATGGCCCTGGTCCACTAAAAGGCATACCTAACATAACATAGTACATAGTAACATAGTAGATGACGGCAGAAAAAGACCTGCATGGTCCATCCAGTCTGCCCAAGACAAACTCATATGTGTATACCTTACCTTGAATTTGTACCTGTCCTTTTCAGGGCACAGACCATATAAGTCTGCCCAGCAGTATTTCCCGCCTCCCATCACCGGCTCTGGTACAGACCGTATAAGTCTGCCCTCTCCTATCCTCACCTCCCAACCACCACCCCCTCTTCCCCCCACCTGCTCCACCACCCAATTTCAGCTAAGCTTCTAAGGATCCATTCCTTCTGCACAGGATTCCTCTATGCATACCCCAGGAGAGAAGGCCCAGTCATCACAAACTCTATGTGAATTCCTTATGGAATACACTGGCCTGTCTTTCCTAAGTAAAAAAACATTGTAGACTTTTGGGAATGTTCAGCAGCTAGAAATACCATGGCATAACAACACTCTGTTCCATGCTGCAGTTATCAAACACCAAGTCACGAGATGTCCTACACCAGGATTTACTTAGACATGGCCTACCTGTGCCTGAAGGTCAAATGTCAACATGGAGAAGCAGAGGTTCAGCATGAAGTACTGGTGTTGCAGGCTTTCCAGGGCTCCGCCCACTCTGAATGCCATCATGTTCTGACTCCGGAGCAGGAAGGAGGCACATACCACATGGAATAATCCAAACACCAGGATTAGCACAAAGCGTGGCTGGGGGGGGGGGGGGGGAGTGGGGGGAGAGAGAGCAGAAAAAGAAACCATGAAGAGCCAGGAGGAGAGGTAGATCTATTGTGCTCCTTTAAGAAATTGCTCAAGCATTATTTTGTTTTGCCAGGCATATGCTTCCCTATGACGTGCTGTTATTATGGACTGATTTATGATCAATGTTTGTGTTGTTGATTTTATGAATATGTATATTACTTTGGCAGATTCTAAACTATCATTGCTTACAGTCTTCTCACCAACTTTATATACGAGCCATTTTTGGTTCTCCATAACATGAACACTGCTCTGTAGCGAAAGAATAAACAGACTCTTCCAGAAACAGATATAAGAAGGTTAAACAGCCACAGGAAGAGAGAAAAATTTCCTTCTCCACCACCGCCAACTCCAGGCTCCGCTCATTCTGCCTCGCCTCACCCTATGCTTGGAATCAACTTCCTGAGCCCTTATGCCAAGCCCCCTCCCTACCCATCTTCAAATCCTTGCTCAAAGCCCACCTCTTCAATGTTGCTTTCGGCACCTAACCTTTATACCTTTCAGGAAATCTAGACTGCCCCTATTTGACTGACTGTACATTTGTCCTTTCCTTCTATGTTAAATTGTACAGCGCTGCGTAACCCTAGTAGCGCTTTAGAAATGTCAAGTAGTAGTAGTAGAAAAATTTCAAACCATCAAGAAGCCATCTTGCCAAAGGGTCCAGGCTCTGGCAAAAAGTGTCCTGCAGCCAATGGACTGGAGTTGCTCAGATAGATTCCATCAGAGCCTGTGTCCAGTAAATTTGAGGCCCAGGTCTGAGTGCTCATTTCTTTCCTAGAATATCCCCTCCCCTACTTCTTTACACAAATATTGATTTAACTATATAATGAACAAGGAACATGGTCTGCTCAGGAGACAGATCTCAAAACAAACAAACAACCACCGCACAACAGGAATAAGATAGAGCCCAGTACTTAAATGATTTATGCTTCTAACTTTGAGAGTTTACTTCTACATCAGACTCTTAAAATTTTTTTTATTAGGGCTGGGTTCAAAATTTATGCTCAGTTTCACAGTCTCCTAAACTTAGGAGCATAAGAAGTGAGTGGCAGCAGGGATGGATTTATGATAGAGAAAAGAGTTTAGGGCTTAGCACTAGGCTTATAATATGAGTTTAATCAATCTAGGCAAATGAATGGCAGCCCTACATTTAAAAACATAGGGCCCGATATTCAAATGATTTAGCTGGCCACCGACTGCTTGGTTGGGGCTAACTGCTAATATTCAGCATCACTTATCGCAGTTAGCGCCAAACACAAAGCCAGCTATGTTGGGGGTGTTCTGGGGGCAGAGTCAGCACTTGGCCATGTAAAGGCTAGTTTACTGCATAAATGGGGCTGCACAAAAGTGTGTCCTATTTTTATGCGGTAAACCATGGCCGCTAAAGTGATGAATACTGACTTAAGCATCTATGTGTTGGCTGGCTTAAAAATAACTGGATATTCAAAGCCGAAGCCCACATAGGTCCTAGCTTTGAATATCTTGGAATAACGCATGCTCACCGGCAATGGTTGAATACTGACCCCATAACTTTTAAGCTCTTAAATTAACATGAATTTTTCAGCTGAAAACTTATGTTTGGGGAAGAAGGGTCCAAGATGGCGTCTGGAACAGACGTGCGCTCGTTTAGCTCCTGACTACCAGAAGAACGCCTAACTCTTGGGGCTTCCTTGGAACCTGCGATGGGAAAAAGGAAGGGGAAGACTACGGTACCTACCTCCGCAGGCCGCAAAGACTCCTCAACCATGCGACAGGCGACACTGGATACGATGGTGCTACGAGCGCCGGCAGTCAATTTGAGCGCTTCGGTAAACCCACAAGATCGGGAACATAGTTTGGAGGAAGCGACGCTGAGTCCTCCTCTTCGCACAGCTCCCCCGCGGCCCGGCGATGAAGGAGAGGCATTGGTGGAGCGGCAATCAGACATACCCGGAAGTGGTTTGGCCCTGACTGCATCTGTTGGAGGCCCCGTTGCCACTTCTTCCCCTGTGAGAATATCAGAAGCGGTAGGACAAGATTTAATTTCCCTCCCGCTTTTACAGCAGGGTGAAACCGCCGAGATGTTTCGAGGAATAAAAAAACCTGCTGTGATAACCCTTGATTCTATTTGGGAAGCAATTCAAGGGATGAGTTTCACTCTTCAACAAAATTTGCTTAGTATGCGAGGAGAGATGGCGGAGGTTAAACAATCACAGGAACAAGTAGTAATTCGGATCGAGACTATGGAAACTAAAGTTCAGGTACTGGAAAATGAAGCACAAACTTTTAAAAATTTTTCAGCAGAGGTTGTTAAAGATAAAGCATTCCAGTCCCGTAAAACTGAATATTTGGAAAATCAGTTACGCAGGAATAATTTGAGACTTTTGGGCTTCCCAAAATCTCCATTGATCTCTCCCCTGGACATGTTTAGGAAATATCTAACGGAAGTTTTGCTTATTTCCTCAGACAATTATCCACCTGTTACCAGGGCCCAATATATATCGGGTGTTAGAAATGTAAGAGACATTGGTCCTACAGATATGAACTTAACTGATTTTCTTCAAGATTCATTAGATATTATAACCGAGAGAACAACTCTTTTGATAACGTTTGCTCTCGAATTCGATCGAAATAATATTTTTAAACTATACTTTCGCCATATCAATGATAACTTTCTGGGGGCAAAAATTCAAATATTCCCTGATTTGGCCAGGGACACCCAGAAAAGACGGAAAGAATTTCTTCAGCTTAAATCTAGAGTTCTTAATTTGAATGGTACTTTTCTGCTTAGATACCCTTGCCGTTGTATGATAGTATATGATTCTACAAATTATCTTTTTTTTGACCCAGTTAAGTTACTTAAATTTATTTGTAGTAAAGAATGATCTCATTAATACTTGAATGATATAACTATGTATCGGCTGCGTTTCAAATGTATGCTTCTGTTTCTAGCATTGTTTTGCTAATTTTTCTTTTTCTTTTTTTGTTAAATTCCTTGTACTTGGACCATATTGGGGACTAATTATTAGATATATTTACCTTTGTTTATTGCAAATTTGTATATTTCCATATTTCCATATATTTTTTTGTGTAATGCATGAATATAAAATTGAAACTGATAAATAAAAAAATTAAAAAAAAAAAAAAAAAACTTATGTTTGGCTAAAAAAAAAAAAAAAAGCCTCATATTTATACAACTAAATTTAGGCACTCAGCTTTTTCTGAATATTGGGCACAGAGGCTGGCCGAAACCAGCGGTTTTAGTCTCGGCCAAAACCGAATCAGCGGCTGAAATCTGTGGCTCTGTTTTGGCCAGAACTGGAACTAAAACTTTGGCCCTGCCCCCCTAGCCCCCTTGACAGAAAACACATCCCATTCCCATCCTGGGTCGCTCACCACTCTCTTTGCCCTCCTTCCCCCCTTGCAGTAGGAATTTGCGACCGCTATATTGGAATTGGGAATGGTCTGAGCAGGAGCAAGGTGCTGCTGCTCAGACCATTCCCAATTTCAAAATGGCAGCTACAACCTCCTGCGGCAATCTCATGAGGGTAATGGGAGTGGTCCCTCTTCACAAAAGTGGAGACAGGGAAGAAGTGGGAAACTACAGACCGGTAAATCTCACGTCGGTGGTAGGAAATATAATGGAGTCGCTGCTGAAAGAAAGGATCGTTAACTTTCTAGAAGTCAACGGGTTACAGGACCCGAAGCAACATGGCTTTACCAAAGGAAAATCCTGCCAAACGAGTCTCATTGACTTCTTTGACTGGGTGATAAAAGAAATGGATGAAGGCCGTGCTCTAGATGTGAATAAGCTGAACGGGCTGAATTTAGGACGGAAAGTGGTGAACTGGATAGAAAACTGGTTGACTGACAGGTGGCAGAGGGTAGTGGTAAATGGAATCCGCTTGGAGGAAAGGATGGTGAGCAGTGGGGTTCCTCAGGGGTCGGTGCTGGGGTCCATTTTATTTAACATATTTGTGAGAGATATTGCTGAAGGGTTGGAAGGAAAGGTTTGCCTTTTTGCGGATGACATGAAGATAGCCAATAGAGTGGAGTGGATACCCTGGAGGGAGTAGAAACGATGAAAAGGGATCTCCAAAATTTAGAAGAATGGTCGAGGGTCTGGCAGTTAAAATTTAATTTAATGCCAAGAAGTGCAGAGTGATGCATTTGGGTTGTAGAAACCCAAAAGAGAGATACCAAATAGGAAGGGAGAGATTAGTAAGCTCAACACAGGGCAGAGACCTTGGGGTGTTGGTGTCAGTGGATATGAAGGTGAAGAAACAATGTGACAAGGCGACAGCCATGGCCAGAAGGATGCTAGGTTTCATAGAGAGGGGTATAACCAGCAGAAGAAAGGAGGTGTTGATGCTCCTCTACAAGTCATTGGTGAGGCCCCACTTGGAGTATTGTGTTCAGTTTTGGAGGCCATATCTTGCTAAAGATGTAAAAAGACAGGAAGTGATGCAAAGAAAAGCTACAAAAATGGTATGGGATTTGTGTTGCAAACCGTACAAGGAGAGACTTGCTGACCTGAACACGTATATCTTGGAGGAAAGGAGAAACAGAGGCGACATGATACAGACGTTCAAATATTTAAAAGGTATTAATCCGCAAATGAACCTTTTCTGGAGATGGGAAGGTGGTAGAACTAGAGGACATGAATTGAGGTTGAAGGGGAGCAGAGGAGTAATGTCAGGAAGTATTTTTTCACAGAAAGGGTGGTAGATACGTGGAATGCCCTCCTGCGGGAGGTGGTGGAGATAAAAATGGTAATGGAATTCAAATGTGTGTGAGAAGCACAAAGGAATCCTGTTTAGAAGGAATGGATCAACGGAATCTTAGCGGAGATTGGGTGGTGACGCCGGTATTTGGAGAGTAAAACCGATGCAGGGCGGTCTTCTACGGTCTGTGCCCTGATAATGACTGAACAGATATGGATGAGCTGGAGCGTAAATTTTAAGGGGCTTTGATGTTATCTTCAAAACATTTAGTACAGGAACAGTGCTGGGCAGACTTTTACGGTCTGTGCCCTGAGAAAGGCAGGGACAAATCAAACTCGGATATTCATATAAAGTATTACATACCATGTAAAATGAGTTTATCTTGTTGGGCAGACTGGATGGACTGTTCAGGTCTTTATCTGCCGTCATTTACTATGTTACTATATATGGTAAGGGTAATGGTAATGATGCTTACAGTCTGTCAATTTCATATATAGGTTCAAAGTGGATAACATCAAATTAGTTTAAGGGCCCTGTTTACTAAGCTGCGTTAGGGGCGCATTAACATTTTTAACGCGCGTTAACCATGTATGCACCTACAATATCCCTATAGGCACCTACACGGTTAGACTGCGCTAACAAGGCTTAGTAAACAGGGCCCTAAGTTTTTCAAAACAACAAATAGAATAAGAGATATAAAAGCTGCATAAAAAACACCTCAATAAAGAAAATTTTTTAAAGAAATAGGCCTTCAATTGTTTCCAGAATAATAGTTAAGAAGATATCATTCTGTGATGTACTGTGGAGGCTATGTAGCCTAATAATCTCAACATCTGTTGAGCTGTGACCTGCTTGCTGTTGCAGACCTGTGAGGCGAGTGCATTCAAGGCATCTGCTCTCATGAAGGGGAGGAAAGGCCCGAGTTTGCACAGTATTGAGAGCAAGGCTTCTATGTATTCTAATTGTTGTACTAGGTGCAGGTGGGACTTGGGGTAGTTTATAATGAACCCTAGTAGCTCTAGCACCCGAACAGTTCTCTGCCTGGACTCCTGCGCCCCCTTCTGCAATGTGCTCTTAACCAGCCAATCTTCCAGGTAGGGAAACACATACTCCCAGCTGCATAGCGATGCCGGAACTACTGCAAGGCATTTGGTAAACACCCTGGGAGCTGACGTGAGGCCGAAAGGTAGAACGTGATACTGGTAGTGGTGCCTCCCTACCCGAAATCCAAGACACTTCCTGTGACTGGGATGCATTGAAATGTGAATATAAGCATCCTTCAAGTCCAGACAGCATAGTCAATCTGTTTCCTGAATCATGGGGAGAAGGGTGCCAAGCAGTGGCGTTCCTGGGGGGGGGGGGGGGGGGGCGGTGGGGGCAGTCCACCCCAGGTGCACGCCGCTGGGGGGGTGCCACTGCCGCGCACGCCTGTCTGTCGTTTGTTCCATGCTCCCTCTGCCCTGGAACAGGTTACTTCCTGTTCCGGGGCAGAGGGAGCATGGAACGAACGACGGACAGGCGCGCGCGGCACCCCCTCCCCCAGCGGCGTGCACCCGGGCGGGGGTTCTTTCACGGGGGGGGGGGGGGGTCGTGCTGCATCTGGTGGGGAGCGCTGCACCTGGGGGGTGGGGCGCATCGGTGTCAGCCCCCCTAGGAATGCCACTGGTGCCAAGGGAAATTATCCAGAACTTTTCTTTGACTAGGAATTTGTTCAGGACCCTTAGATATAGGATGGGACGAAATTCCACTGTCTTTGGGCACAAGGAAGTACCTGGAATAGAATCCCTTGCCTTCTTCCCCTGGTGGCACAGATTCGACTGCATTGGCCTGCAGAAGGATGGAGATTTCCTCTACAAGTACCTGCTTGTGCTGAGAGCTGATGAATGATGCTTTTGGTGGGCAATATGGTGGTTTCTCATGCCAATAAAGTGCATAACCGAAATGGATTATTTGAAGAACCCACCAATTGGAGGTTACAAGGGACCACCTCTGATGGAAAAAAATTTCAGCCTCCCCACTACGGGTAGGCCGTTCAGGACAGTTACTTGTACTGCAGCTATGCTCTCCTGAAGTCAAATGTTTGTCCCTTGCTTTGACAGGGGAGCCGGCTGAGACTTCTGGGTCTGTGGCTAGTGTGGCTGAGACTGCTGGGGTTGGACCTGCTGGGCAGAGCAAGGTGGAGGAAACCTACACCTCTGAAAGTAGTAGGGTCTCCGCCTAGGCCTACTCAAGAACTTCCTAGAAAAGGAGGATGCAGCTGGAGGCTGCTGAGAAAGGGACTGGATGTTGTCAGTGTGTTGTCACTTCAGCAAGGCATATCTTTGCCAACCTCTCTTGAACTGCTAGTTCCAGGTCACAGACACGTAGCCATGAGAGTCTACGCATCCCCACCCATGGCAGAAAGCCTGGACGCAATATCAAAAAGTGTTGTAGATGACCCTGGCCAGGTATGTCCTGCACTCTAGCTGCTTCTCGGATAACTGGTGAGCTCTGCAGACTTTTCCTGAGGGACACAGTCCATGAGAATACGTGAACTGCGTGTCAAAGACTTCAAAGTAAAGGCCTGTGTAGAGCTGATAGGTCTGGATGTGGGCAATAAGCATCAAAGCTTGATAAAGCTTTCTCCCAGATGAGTCCAGACTCCTGGTCTCCCTACCTTGGGGAGCCGAGGCACGAGTCCTGGAACTCCTGGCCCATTTGAGGGTGGACTCGATTACTAAGGCGTCGTGAGGCAATTGTGCCTTTTTGAATCTGGCAACCTTCTAGATATGATCTTGCGTATCCACCTTCTTTAGTATGACCTGCACTGGGAGGGGAGATTCCCAGTTCTTCAGAACTGTGTCCCCTTCCTTGGGAGGAGATTCATAGTCCAAGGCTGAAAGCATCTCAGCCCTGGGCTCCTCTTTGGTCTCCAACTTAAATGGGATAACAGACACCATCTCCTTAAAGCTGGTAAGAGGTGGGGATTTACACTTCTCTTGCAGCGGGAAGGGATCAGAACGGATACCAAAGGACTCCTCCACTAAGAAGTAATTTATTTATTTATTTATTATTTATTTGTTGCATTTGTATCACACATTTTCCCATCTATTTGCAAGCTCAATGTGGCTTACATTATTCCATAATGGCGATTGCCATTTCCGGAATGAGAAATACAAAGTGGTATTGCATTAAAGTTCATAAGTGACAGAGTAAAATAAGCAGTCAAGTATAGAGAATTAATTTCCGGAATGAGAAATAAAGTGGTATTGCGTTAAAGTTAAAGTAAATGAAGCAGTCAAGTATAGAGAGTGGGTCCTTCCTCTGACTTCCATGAATGGTCCAGATCAGACTCCTCAAAGTACTCTGGATGGACTAAGTGAGTCTGTGCCTGCCCCAGCTCAGTGGGACTCTGCCCACTCCCTGAAGGGCACCAAGGTAAAGACCTACCCTCAGACTCCGGAGCAGCTTCCCTCACCCGATGTCAATGGCGGTACTGCATGGATCGATGTCAATGGCGGTACTGCATGGATCGACGTCAATGGCGGTACTGCACGGGCCAACGTCACTGTCGATCCTGTTGAGATACCAGCATCAAAGACTGCTCCACAAGCAGAATCTGGGCCTCAGGAAGGTGCTGAGATGCAGCTGGTGCACATGCCCTCAATGCCTGAGTGCAGCTGGAACATCTGCACCAGTTCCTGCCTGAGCATGGACTGGTAACTGGTAATGTTCATCTAGGGCAGACATCAGCAAAGGTTGGGGAACTGGTTCAGAGATAGCCTGGAGAAGTGTCTGTGTTGAACCAGAAGTGGGAACCTGGCTGCCCAAAGACTGGCACCTCCACTAAAAAGGGGGGAGTGGTCCTCTTGGTCCCAGCGCTTCTCGGGTACCAGCTTTAACAAGGACTGATGCCGATGATTCTTGGAGTTCCTCGATACTTAGCATCACGATCCCTTGGTGATGACGTCGAACTCATACACATCTTCTGTGCCAGCTCCGATGCTGACTGGTCCCTGGGCCTGATATCAGCGCCTGATGTTGAGGGAGGTGGAGAGCTTCTTGATGCTAGTACACTCCTAGTGGTTGATGCAGTCAAGGTCAATGCTTCCGGTGCCAAGGTCAATGAGCCGGCCTCAGAGAAGCCAAAAAAGTTTCTCTTGCTGGACCAGACGTGCTTTCTGTGTCCTCAACTGCATTTTTAAACAGAGAGAACAAGAATCAGCCTGGTGGTCCTAGGCACCCAATGCATCAATTGTACAGGCCCATCATAGAAATCGTTTTCATTGGATTCACCTCTTGAAGCCACTGGGGGGGTCTTCTTAGACATTGAGAAAAGAATCACAGTCAAATTAAACTCAACAATCTTGAAAGAAAAAAGGGGCAAAACGTAAGGCCTAAAGAGCTGTGAAAAAAAAAGAAAGAAAAAAATTTGAAGGACTGAAAATAACTAAGATTTAACAGGGAAAGGTACAGAAACTAAAATATTGAGGAAAAGGGATAAAAACCTGCACAGGAAGGCATTTGAAAACTTGAGGAAAGCACACGCTGAGTGCAAAGACGCATCCACCTAACTCCATGGAAAAGAAAAAACGGATCTGTGCTCGCGCTTTGGGCACGATGGCACTCGCACATGCACAGTGGGATGCTGCTAGAACTTTCTTTAACTAATATATGCTAGGCAGTATCTGTACTGGGCTCCGTCGGATGACGTCACCCACATATGAGAATACAACCGGCCTGCTTGTCCTCGGTGAATAATGAACAATGGGATCTGCACCTAACCATTATTCTGTAAACGGCACACAACTCAAAGGGGAAAGGGAAATGGGACTTGGTATACCGCCTTTCTGAGGTTTTTGCAACTACATTTAAAGCGGTTTACATATATTCAGGTACTTAGGCGCTATTGATAGAACAGTGCTCCGTGCAGATTTTTTTTCAGCACCATTTACCGAATTTAGTCCTTTGTGTCAGCATTCTCTGTTGCAGAGAATAGGCGGAACGTAAGGTAGGATCAACACTTGTGTACATTTTGTAAACTATGCTCTTATGCACCTATTCCTATTGGCACATACGCACACAATTACATCTGCTTCGTGCACTTACTTTTCCTAGGGCAGCGGTTCCCAAACCTGGTCCTGGAGGAACCCCAGCCAGCCAGGTTTTCAGGATATCCATCATGAATATTCATGAGCGGGATCTGCATGCAGTGGAGGCAGTGCATGCAAACCTGTCTCATGGATATTCATTGTGGATATCCTGAAAACCTGACTGGCTGGGGTGCCTCCAGGACCAGGTTTGGGAATCACTGTCCTGTGGTAATTTTATAAAAGCAAACAGGTGTATACTTTGCCTTTATAAAATAGCGCTATAAGATGCAGATGTAAAGATATGGGGGGGGGGGGAGGGGGGTCAACCAACATCAAGACACGAGTCTTACCTTTTATCTCTTGTCAGACAGCCAGAGACACTGTTTTTAAAGGATGGAATTGTTGTACCACTCACCGACTATAAAGACACTTTGGTGCCTTATGAGCTGGGTTTTTCAGTCGGAACTCTCCACTGGACTCTATATTTCTTTTATTTTATTCAAAAATGTATATTCCGCACAATCTACTATCATTGGCAGATTACAATCAAATATGCACAGGAGAAGAGTAGAAATATACATAACATACACAGATATCGTACATAACTAGGCAACAATATAGGTCACCCACAACTGGGCACACGGTATCCACACCTCAACTGATTACTTAATCAGCTGATATCAATTATTGGTATTGATTGGCATTAAGTAGGATTTACTCACATATCTGCACTGCACCCTATAACATGCACCCAAATTTCATAGCGCACAACTCCTTATGGGGTGTGGCCATGGGAAGGGTATGGGCATTCCCAAAATTACTATTCTATAACATTGTGCCTATCAACTGCGTGCCCAGTTACCATACATTGGGCGCCAGCCTCTACGCCAGGTTTTGGCATGTGTAAATGCTGGTGCTTAAATTTAGGTGCAAAATGAGTGCTAAGATAGTTTTCTATCAAGGGCACCTAACGATGGGCACCACTTACTGAATTCTGCCCTCTATGCCTTGTGTTCAAAGCTTAAAACCCACCTACAAAACATGCTCTGTCCTGCCTCCAACTAACTCACTCACACACACACACGCAAAACCTTCAAGTCAACATTTCTTAAAGGGCATCTGGTGAAGAAATTTGTTCAGGGACAGCAGGGCTACGTATTCATACTTTCTCTAGCATGATGGGTAGGCTGTTTTCCCTATTACAGAGCTACTGACCAGGAGGCTGGCTTTTCCCTTATCAGACAAGACGATGAAGTTAATGATAGCGCGGCCCATCACCAGCAGGACAGAAAGCAGAAAGATGATGAGTTCCTGACGGTTCTCCTGCAGAATCGCTCGCGTCACATAGTACATGCAAAACACTGCAGAGAATAAGAAGCAGAGCACGTAAGCAGAAATGCCATATGCAGCGAGCTACCCCCAGTGCTGGCCAATGTAGCTTCTGTTTCAGTGACCCAATGCCAACCATTATCCCCGTGACCCGATGCCAGGTAATGCAGTCATTTTAATGGAAGTATGATCCTATCAGTTAGGAAGATCATTGTTCTCAATTTCTGTTGTCCCCCTTTATTTACAATGCACTAGATTTTCTAAAGTGCATTACTGTGCACCAACATGCATTAATGCACATAATATACTGCAGCTCCCATTCTATGCAATTGGACCTTTTACCACTACAATGTGTTAACAGCAGTAGCATGCACTAACCTGGTAGCACACTTTAGTAAGACTAGCCCAGTGTCATTTTTTTATTTATTAGGATTTATTTACTGCCTTCTTGAAGGAATTCACTCAAGGCGGTGTACAGTAAGAATAGATCAAACATGAGCAACAGGCAATTACAGCAGTAAAAATATTCAAATAACAATACAAAGTATGGCACAGTATACTACTTAACACAATCTAAATTATGGGAACCACTGGTTTTAATCTAATTCCTTATTCTATTTCCTAGTTGGTACTTGAATATTGCTATCCCAACAGATGTCTGAATTACTACTTTTATCCAATTGGACCTCAATGCTTCCAAGCTTGACTGGTCTCGAAGAGATCACCCTTTGCTCAGTGTTTAAATGAGCGGTCACACTATTATTGGAGCTAATCTTATCATTGGTCCATTTTCAAAAGGACCCGGTGCTCACCGGTTAATGTAAAAAAAAAACCCAAAACCTAGGAGGAAAAACCATTAATCACGAGCCCTATGTCCGTGGGCACGTAGGACTCATGGTTAATGGTTCTTACACCTTATCTGTCGAGAGGTGAAGGCCACATTCTCCTCTGACCTTTCCAACTGTCCTGGCCTCTCAAACCTTTAACAGAATACATGAAGGCCATGAACCACTTCAAATCAAAGCCCAGTAAGTTATGCAAATATTATGCAAACTAGAGGGTGAGGATTCTACTCTCACACTAGTTTTCAATGAGAACTAAGAACTGCAATAACTCTCAGAGTGCTCGTGCAACAGCTTTTCCAGGGGGATCAAAACTCAGGAAACCTGGAGACACATGTGAAGCATTCCAAGTTGCTGCATTAGATTTCAGGCCAGTCCTGGTGTCCTGGTTTTGGAACTGTATTTGTAGGCCTGAGCCTTCCATCTGAACTCACTAATACAGTTACCAATACTAACTAAAAAGAAAATGATTTTTAAATTAAACTATTAATTTCCACAGGTGTAGTGTACAATGCAAAACCTTAACCATTCAAAATGTGCCCCACTAGCTGCATAAAATGCTTCACCATACAATTTGTGCAAGAGGCACTGCAAATGGTAATACCAAATACACTGACTAAGAGAGAGTTAAATGATACCATTCTGCTGCTGTGGGATGAAGTGGCACAGACTAGGGGCGTAGCTGCTATGGGGCCACGGGGGCCTGGACCCCCCTGCTGGCGACCCTCTCAACCCCCCGCCCCCCCGCCGCCAACCTGCCGCCTGCTACCTTTGCTGGTGGGGGACCCCAACCCCCGCCAGCCGAAGTCTTCTTCCTTCGTTTGGTTTCTTCTGACTGAGTCGGACGTCAGATTCACAGAAACAGAACGAAGCCTTGCAATCTGCAGGGCTTCGTTCTGTTTCTGTGAGTCTGACGTCCTGCACGTACAACGTGCAGGACGTCCGACTCAGTCAGAAGAAACCAAACGAAGGAAGAAGACTTCGGCTGGCAGGGGTTGGGGTCCCCCGTCAGCAAAGGTAGGCGATGGCGGGGGGTCGAGAGGGTCATCGGTGGGGGGGGGGGGGGTCAAAGTTGTTGGAGGTGTCGGTAATGGCGGGTGGGGGGAGGGGAGGTGTCGGCAATGGGGGGGGGGGTGCTAAAATGTGCCCCCTCACCTCGGCTCTGGGACCCCCTACCGTTGAAGTCTGGCTACGCCCCTGGCACAGACTGCTACCAAAAATGAAGTAAAGGGACAAATGGGGGAAACTAGATTACTCACCAATACCAATTAGCTGAATGAGGGAGATAGAGAAATCTTCCCCCTGCTGGGTAGTCATATTCATGATGGTAAGTCCCAACACAACCACAAGCGAGGAGATAGTTAGACAGAAATAACCCCTGATGGGCCATGACAACTCAGACCAGGGTTTTATCTGTCACGAGAGAGAGAGAGAGAGAGAGAGAGAGAGAGAATATTTTTACACACAGTGCATGAGAGATTGCAGAAGTCCTCACAGTGCCCACCAGACAAAGCCATTTACAATGCAAAGGAAGAATGCAAAGGAAGATTATAACAACAAAATAAAAAATTAAAAGGACCAATACATATTTCCTCATACAAAGGCTAGTTTATTTTGCAAAATTAACAATTACCTGAAACACAGGCTGGAACACCTATAGCAGTTCATGGTCTGACAAGAAAAAATAACATTAACGTGTCTTATTTGGACTGGCTTAATGGCCCACTGGCAGATCCAGCTGGGGACGCTAAAGTGGCATCACTGACAACCCCAGGGAAAATATGTCCCAGTACACAGGAAAATGTAACCAAAACATTTTGGGCACATAATTAAAACTGTTGCTCACAAAAACCTAATCCCTAGAGGGACTTAGTAGGCAACTGCCTCCAGTGCCACACTTTGCTGGGGGCTGAAGTGTTATTGCTATGCCTCCATCTTGACCTGCCCTTTGCTCTCCATGCCAGCGGCATCAAGTTTGAAATTAAAATTCAGTATGGGACCTGTCTGTCTTCTCACTTTGACAGGCCCTGTGGTGCCATGAGAACAGGAAACCCATGCAGGAGCTCGGAATTACCATCCAGCTGATGCAGTATCCGCTCATATCCAGAATAGCTCTCCAGGGAGATGTAGTGTCCATGAAAATAATAAGTGGCACATTTAAAGCAAAAAAAATTAGAGAAAATATTTTTTCACTCAACATACAATTATGCTGTGGAATTTACTACTGGTGAATGTGATCAATGCAGTTAATATAGGTGGGTTTATAAAGGGTTTAGGCATCTTTCCTAGAGGAAAAGTTCACAAATCAATAGCCATTATAGATTTGAGAAAACCACTTGTGATGAAAGAGGAGATTTATGTCTGTAACTTATTATTATGTGAATGTATGACATATTAGTTCTCTAGAGCATTTCCCTTGTTTGGCCAGCAAATGGTGACTGTCTTTTTTTTTTTTTTTTGTAAAGCTGTTACAGAAGTGACAGTTTTTCCTGCCTAAGCTGTGAGGTCATCTTTAGTCTCAGTATGGGAGCACAGAGGTAAACAGCTCTGTCCTAAGACCCTGTTCAAGGCTTGTGAGCAGTTCATTTCCTGAAGCTTCCCAAGAACTACCCAGGTAGTGGCAAAGTGTTTAGACAGTTTTAATATTAACCTGTATTCAGTTACCTGTTATTGTCTGTTACTTTTCCATCTGCTTTATATGGTTCACTGTTCTAATTTTGTGACAATAAAGATTATTAGCTCTGTTGTCCTGGACTGACTAAGAATCCTAGTGGTTTGTGGTTTAGGTCTGTGGGTGTTTTCTAGGAACTGTGGAACCCCTAAGAGTGTGGCCCCAGTAACCTAGAAATCACCAGGGAATAACTTGAGAGTGGGAGACTCACCCAGAGGGGAGGAGGAGGGTGCTAGTATCGAGCACAAGTGGCAGGTGCAGGCAGACCTGAGCAGTGCTGGGGGCAGAACTGAGCAGTGCTGGGGACAGACCCTCCAGGTGGCCGCAGGGTTAGCCCCAGGTGGGTGCTAGGAATTTATAACTTGGGAGTAAGCATCAAGGAACAGATCTACCCTTCAATAAAATGATGTGTCTGGCTCATGTATGATCTATATTGGCCACTGTCAGGATACTGGACTTGATAAATCTTTGTTATGACCCAGTATTTATTTTATTTATTTATTAGGATTTATTTACTGCCTTTTTGAAGGAATTCACTCAAGGTGGTGTACAGTAAGAATAGATCAAACATGAGCAATAGGCAATTATAGCAGTCAAAATATTCAAACAATACAAAGTATGGCATAGTATAGTACTTACAATGCAAACACAATACGTAATAGAACATTTTAATTGATAGTGAAGGGTAAAGCAAAGATGGAACATATAGATAGTTAAGGGAGTAAAAAGAGTTAAAAAGTAGGTGACTGATTTAGAGAAAGTTGCACATGAGGTCAGAGAGATGGTTAAATATTATCTCAGCGAGGGTATCATATTTTCTTATAAACTAAAATAAATATACCAGACACATTGTGTTATTCAAATCTTGCCATGGCTTCATAACTTACACTGTAAAGCATCAGTTTGGCATTATTTACAGCTGTGATACTTACAGGCCCAAGGGGAGTAGGAATAAGCTCTTGGTGCCTGGGGGCGAGATTTGGCAAGGGGTATTCACCATTTTCACTTTGGTGAAGGATAGACGGAATCCTGAAATCCAGTTATGAAAAGAAAAGTATTTTATGCCAATGCAATGCAGATCAAAGAGTTAAATCCATAAAAGCACATGTTAACATTCACTAAAGAGGACAGTTGTACAGCAGACTATATTTTACAGTTATACCATTACCTAATGATCTATTTCTTAAAAACTATGAATACAGAAACAATTCAGAGACAGATTAAAAATCATTAAAATAATTGCATTTAAAAAATGGTTTGTTAGATGGGTTTCTTTCTCCTTCCATTGAAGGCTAGTTCCATGTCTGAAGAATTTCCAAACTGTAAAATGAAAGTTACAAAATAAAATTACAGCAGGAGGAAACCTTGAAGGTCTTAAAGCAGCACTGAGGCAATTTTACAAATGCCAAAAATAGAATTAATTTGATGGTCTCATATTTTGTAAATGCCACTTTAAGCTGTGCAGATCAGGCCTCTCGTTTGCCTGTTTCTTCTTCGTGGGATGAAGGAATCACTTAATTCTAGAAAAGGCCAGGATGCCACACACACACTGCGGGGTGTACAGGACTCCCCTTTACACATACAGGGTGAGGCAAAAAAAAAAAAGTAACCCCTAGTTTTTTGCTGTTTTCTCAGCAAGTACTTGGAATTTCAACGTGAAATTGTACAGCTTTATAGCGAATGCTACATACCTGTAGAAGGTATTCTCCAAGGACAGCAGGCTGATTGTTCTCACTGATGGGTGACGTCCACGGCAGCCCCTCCAATCGGAATCTTCACTAGCAAAGTCCTTTGCTAGCCCTCGCGCGGCCGTCTTCCCGCCCGAAACCGGCTCGAGCCGGCCAGTCTCGTATGTAGCAAAAGAGAAACAAGGAAGACTCAACTCCAAAGGGGAGGCGGGCGGGTTTGTGAGAACAATCAGCCTGCTGTCCTCGGAGAATACCTTCTACAGGTATGTAGCATTCGCTTTCTCCGAGGACAAGCAGGCTGCTTGTTCTCACTGATGGGGTATCCCTAGCCCCCAGGCTCACTCAAAACAACAACCATGGTCAATTGGGCCTCGCAACGGCGAGGACATAACTGAGATTGACCTAAAAAATTTACCAACTAACTGAGAGTGCAGCCTGGAACAGAACAAACAGGGCCCTCGGGGGTGGAGTTGGATCCTAAAGCCCAAACAGGTTCTGAAGAACTGACTGCCCGAACCGACTGTCGCGTCGGGTATCCTGCTGCAGGCAGTAATGAGATGTGAATGTGTGGACAGATGACCACGTCGCAGCTTTGCAAATTTCTTCAATGGAGGCTGACTTCAAGTGGGCTACCGACGCAGCCATGGCTCTAACATTATGAGCCGTGACATGACCCTCAAGAGCCAGCCCCGCCTGGGCGTAAGTGAAGGAAATGCAATCTGCTAGCCAATTGGATATGGTGCGTTTCCCTACAGCCACTCCCCTCCTATTGGGATCAAAAGAAACAAACAATTGGGCGGACTGTCTGTGGGGCTGTGTCCGCTCCAGATAGAAGGCCAATGCTCTCTTGCAGTCCAATGTGTGCAGCTGACGTTCAGCAGGGCAGGAATGAGGACGGGGAAAGAATGTTGGCAAGACAATTGACTGGTTCAGATGGAACTCCGACACGACCTTTGGCAAGAACTTAGGGTGAGTGCGGAGGACTACTCTGTTATGATGAAATTTGGTGTAAGGGGCCTGGGCTACCAGGGCCTGAAGCTCACTGACTCTACGAGCTGAAGTAACTGCCACCAAGAAAATGACCTTCCAGGTCAAGTACTTCAGATGGCAGGAATTCAGTGGCTCAAAAGGAGGTTTCATCAGCTGGGTGAGAACGACATTGAGATCCCATGACACTGTAGGAGGCTTGACAGGGGGCTTTGACAAAAGCAAACCTCTCATGAAGCGAACAACTAAAGGCTGTCCTGAGATCGGCTTACCTTCCACATGGTAATGGTATGCACTGATTGCGCTAAGGTGAACCCTTACAGAGTTGGTCTTGAGACCAGACTCAGACAAGTGCAGAAGGTATTCAAGCAGGGTCTGTGTAGGACAAGAGTGAGGAGCTAGGGCCTTGCTGTCACACCAGACGGCAAACCTCCTCCATAGAAAGAAGTAACTCCTCTTAGTGGAATCTTTCCTGGAAGCAAGCAAGATACGGGAGACACCCTCTGACAGGCCCAAAGAGGCAAAGTCTACGCTCTCAACATCCAGGCCGTGAGAGCCAGGGACCGGAGGCTGGGATGCAGAAGAGCCCCTTCGTCCTGCGTGATGAGGGTCGGAAAACACTCCAATCTCCACGGTTCTTCGGAGGATAACTCCAGAAGAAGAGGGAACCAGATCTGACGCGGCCAAAAAGGAGCAATCAGAATCATGGTGCCTCGGTCTTGCTTGAGTTTCAACAAAGTCTTCCCCACCAGAGGAATGGGAGGATAAGCATACAGCAGGCCCTCCCCCCAATCCAGGAGGAAGGCATCCGATGCCAGTCTGCCGGGGGCCTGAAGCCTGGAACAGAACTGAGGGACTTTGTGGTTCGCTCGAGATGCGAAGAGATCCACCAAGGGGGTGCCCCACGCTTGGAAGATCTGGCGCACCACTCGGGAGTTGAGCGACCATTCGTGAGGTTGCATAATCCTGCTCAGTCTGTCGGCCAGACTGTTGTTTACGCCTGCCAGATATGTGGCTTGGAGCACCATGCCGAGACGGCGAGCCCAGAGCCACATGCTGACGGCTTCCTGACACAGGGGGCGAGATCCGGTGCCCCCCTGCTTGTTGACATAGTACATGGCAACCTGGTTGTCTGTCTGAATTTGGATAATTTGGTGGGACAGCCGATCTCTGAAAGCCTTCAGAGCGTTCCAGATCGCTCGCAACTCCAGGAGATTGATCTGTAGACCGCGTTCCTGGAGGGACCAGCTTCCTTGGGTGTGAAGCCCATCGACATGAGCTCCCCATCCCAGGAGAGACGCATCCGTGGTCAGCACTTTTTGTGGCTGAGGAATTTGGAAAGGGCGTCCCAGAGTCAAATTGGACCAAATCGTCCACCAATACAGGGATTCGAGAAAACTCGTGGACAGGTGGATCACGTCTTCTAGATCCCCAGCAGCCTGAAACCACTGAGAAGCTAGGGTCCATTGAGCAGATCTCATATGAAGGCGGGCCATGGGAGTCACATGAACTGTGGAGGCCATGTGGCCTAGCAATCTCAACATCTGCCGAGCTGTGATCTGCTGGGACGCTCGCACCCGCGAGACGAGGGACAACAAGTTGTTGGCTCTCGTCTCTGGGAGATAGGCGCGAGCCGTCCGAGAATCCAACAGAGCTCCTATGAATTCGAGTCTCTGTGCTGGGAGAAGATGGGACTTTGGGTAATTTATCACAAACCCCAGTAGCTCCAGGAGGCGAATAGTCATCTGCACGGACTGCAGGGCTCCTGCCTCGGACGTGTTCTTCACCAGCCAATCGTCGAGATATGGGAACACGTGCACCCCCAGCCTGCGAAGTGCCCCTGCTACTACAGCCAGGCACTTTGTGAACACCCTGGGCGCAGAGGCGAGCCCAAAGGGTAGCACACAGTACTGGAAGTGACGTGTGCCCAGCTGAAATCGCAGATACTGTCTGTGAGCTGGCAGTATCGGGATGTGTCGGAGGTTATGAGAGGCCACCTTTGGTGAAAAGCTTTCAACCTCCCCCCGACCGGCAGGTCGCCCGGCACTGACACTTGGATGTCGGCTATGCTCTGCTGGATCCAGTCAAAAGTTCGCCCCTTGCTTTTGCTGGGGAGCCGCGGGGCCTTGCTGAGTCGCACGCTGCTGACGAGAGCGAGCGCGCTGGGGCTTAGCCTGGGCCGCAGGCTGTCGAGAAGGGGGATTGTACCTACGCTTGCCAGAAGAGTAGGGAACAGTCCTCCTTCCCCCAAAAAATCTTCTACCTGTAGAGGTAGAGGCTGAAGGCTGCCGGCGGGAGAACTTGTCGAATGCGGTGTCCCGCTGGTGGAGATGCTCTACCACCTGCTCGACCTTCTCTCCAAAAATACTGTCCGCACGGCAAGGCGAGTCCGCAATCTGCTGCTGGAGTCTATTCTCCAGGTCGGAGGCACGCAGCCATGAGAGCCTGCGCATCACCACACCTTGAGCAGCGGCCCTGGACGCAACATCAAAGGTGTCATACACCCCTCTGGCCAGGAATTTTCTGCACGCCTTCAGCTGCCTGACCACCTCCTGAAAAGGCTTGGCTTGCTCAGGGGGGAGCGCATCAACCAAGCCCGCCAACTGCCGCACATTGTTCCGCATGTGTATGCTCGTGTAGAGCTGGTAAGACTGGATTTTGGCCACGAGCATAGAGGAATGGTAGGCCTTCCTCCCAAAGGAGTCTAAGGTTCTAGAGTCTTGCCCGGGGGCGCCGAAGCATGCTCCCTAGAACTCTTAGCCTTCTTTAGGGCCAGATCCACAACTCCAGAGTCTTGAGGCAACTGAGTGCGCATCAGCTCTGGGTCCCCATGGATCCGGTACTGGGACTCGATCTTCTTGGGAATGTGGGGATTACTTAATGGCTTGGTCCAGTTCGCAAGCAATGTCTTTTTCAGGACATGGTGCAAGGGAACAGTGGACGCTTCCTTAGGTGGAGAAGGATAGTCCAGGAGCTCAAACATTTCAGCCCTGGGCTCGTCCTCCACAACCACCGGGAAGGGGATGGCCGTAGACATCTCCCGGACAAAGGAAGCGAAAGACAGACTCTCAGGAGGAGAAAGCTGTCTTTCAGGAGAGGGAGTGGGATCAGAAGGAAGACCCTCAGACTCCTCGTCCGAGAAATATCTGGGGTCTTCCTCTTCCTCCCACGAGGCCTCACCCTCGGTGTCAGACACAAGTTCACGAACCTGTGTCTGCAACCTCGCCCGGCTCGACTCAGTGGAGCCATGTCCACGATGGGGGCGTCGAGAGGTAGACTCCCTCGCCCGCATCGGCGAAGCTCCCTCCGCCGACGTAGTCGGGGAGCCTTCCTGGGAGGTGGCCGCAGTCGGCACCGCACGAGGTACCGACGTCGAGGACCTCACCCCGGGTGATGGGCCAGCCGGCGCCACGCTCGACAGTACCGGAGGCGCAAGCACCGCCGGTACCGGAGGGGTAGGGCGCAACAGCTCTCCCAGAATCTCTGGGAGAACGGCCCGGAGGCTCTCGTTCAGAGCGGCTGCAGAGAAAGGCATGGAGGTCGATGCAGGCGTCGACGTCAGAACCTGTTCCGGGCGTGGAGGCTGTTCCGGGCTGTCCAGAGTGGAGCGCATCGACACCTCCTGAACAGAGGGTGAGCGGTCCTCTCGGTGCCGATGCCTGCTGGGTGCCGACTCCCTCGGCGACCCAGAGCTCTCGGTGCCGACGCGGGGAGGAGACCGGTGTCGATGCTTCTTCGACTTCTTCCGAAGCATGTCACCGGAGCTCCCCGGCACTGACGAGGAGGACGTAGAATCCAGCCGTCGCTTCCTCGGGGCCGAGGTCGAAGGAGGTCGATCTCGGGGGGGCTGTACCGCAGGAGCCCTCAGGGTAGGGGGAGACCCACCCGAAGGCTCACCGCCACCAGCAGGGGAATGGACAGCCCTCACCTGCACTCCTGACGATGCACCACCGTCCGACGACATCAGCAGACGAGGTCCCGGTACCACCGACGTCGATGCAGCTATCCGATGTCTCGGCGCCGATGCAGAGGGCCGATGCCTCGATGCACTCGATGCACTGGCGGCCGAGGATGAAGGTCTGGACGCTGACGACGTCGATGCACTCGATGACCTTGGTGTCGATGCCGACGAAGAGCCCGAGAACAAAACGTTCCACTGGGCCAATCTCGCTACCTGAGTCCGCCTTTGTAACAGGGAACACAGACTACAGTTCTGAGGACGGTGCTCGGCCCCCAGACACTGAAGACACGACGAGTGCCTATCAGTGAGCGAGATTACCCGGGTGCACTGGGTGCACTTCTTGAAGCCGCTGGAAGGCTTCGATGTCATGGGCGGAAAAATCACGCCGGCGAAATCAAAATCCGAAATGACGAAAGTGAGCACCAAAACTTTAAGGGAGAAAAAATCTCGACCGAGGCCGAAAAGAGGCCTACCCCGACGACGAAAGAAAACTTACCGGGGCAAAATCTGAAAAATACGGGAAGGGGCAAACGAAACCCGAGAGGGCTTCCGGAGCACTTCCCAAGCAGTTTGGATTTTCCGAAGAAAACACGTCGAAAAAGGACGCGCGAGGTCGACTTTCCGGGGCTCGACACGGCGAAAACACGACCGTACCGAGTGCGGACGAAAGAAGACTGGCCGGCTCGAGCCGGTTTCGGGCGGGAAGACGGCCGCGCATGCGCGGTGTGCGCGAGGGCTAGCAAAGGACTTTGCTAGTGAAGATTCCGATTGGAGGGGCTGCCGTGGACGTCACCCATCAGTGAGAACAAGCAGCCTGCTTGTCCTCGGAGAATTGCTGTTACAATCTACATTTATGTGCCGAGTGGAATGAGATACCTTTAAACGTGGTAAAGTTACAGACTTTTTAGCGTGACCACCCAGCAATATTCACACTTTCAAAAACGGTTGCACTGTAAAACTACCATTATTTGGAGAAAAACAAAATAAAGGGGGGACCGGCTTACTGTTCATGACATCACAGTGACATACACTTTTGTCTGGGCAGCAATGCTGGAGACCTATCACAAGACCCACCAAAAGCTGCACACAATTGCCAAACTGAAAGAAGCACTGCAGATGATGATCTAGGATAGCAAGGACTGATCAACAAGGCTGTTAAGAACTTCCCAAAGCTACTGAAGGCCTGGGGGTGGACACTTTGAGCATTCACATGACTGTGAAATCCTGACACACTGTTAATTGTATCGTTTGAATGGCATTTTTACTCAAATATTTTTAACATGCACCAATTGCTAGGTAATTAGATTGTAAGCTCTGTGGAGCAGGGGCTGTCTCTTCATGTTCAAGTGTACAGCGCTGCGTACATCTAGTAGCACTATAGAAATGATAAGTAGTAGTAGTCTTGGGATTCCAGAATCTTGCTACTTTTGGGGATTCTGCACAGAATCTTGCTACTATGATATTCCGGAATCTTGCTACTCTTTAGGATTGTGCACGGAATCTTGCTACTCTTTGTCCTTATCCCTTATTTGTTCTGTTTGTCTGTCCTAAATAGATTGTAAACTCTGTCGAGCAGGGACTTTCTCTTCATGTTCAAGTGTACAGTGCTGCGTACGTCTAGTAGTGCTATAGAAATGATAAGTAGTAGTAGAAACACTAAAATATCAGTAACACCAACATAGCTTAAGATAATTAAATATTGTTTAATAAGTATGATGATTAAATACGTACGTAAAATTGCACGTAAAATTTCTTGTTGAACTTCAAAGCGGTTGCTGAGACAGAAGCAAAAAAAAAAAAACTCTAGGGGTTTTTTTTTTTTTTTTTTGCTTCCTCATGTACATTGTTCTGTGACACCACCAGATATGATATTGCAGCAGCCGCTGCCACCACTACCCTCCCCCAACCTTCAGACAGCAGTGAAGGAAGCATTAAGAATATGAATGGCAACAAAGACCTTTTCGGGTAGGTTTTTCTTAACCTTTGTTTCGTACACCCATCTGCTTAAATACAGCTTCTGCACCATAAATCCTGTGCATGTCACTTTTAAAAAATGCATTGCCCCCAGCTTCCAGATGCCACTTGCATCTTTCTTCATTGATCATTTTGTTTAAAGAAGTATGCAATAGAAAACAGAACCCATTGTGAAACTGCAAAAGAGAAGTACAATTACATTGCAAGACAGATTGGCCAATAACAAGTACAGAGAAATCTTGCATCATGAGGAAGTTCCATGTTCCCACTCTAGCACTCTGACTTAAGAGGCTTATTTTCAAAGCACTTAGCCTTCCAAAGTTCCATAGGTTTCTATGGAACTTTGGAAGGCTAAGTGCTTTGAAAATATGCCTCTTAGTGTTTCCCAGTATCCAGCTGACTGAAAAGCCTGCAATCACAGCAGCCCATCCGGGATCTTCAAATTTTGTTCTTCTGATTGTAAAGTTCTTATTCTTTTACTGTAATCCAAGGATAAAAGCTTCTGGATATCACTAAGCTTAAGATCATAGTTATAGATACCATTTTTTTTTTTGCCCATTTGTCTGAGATAATGGTCATATGGAAGCTATAGGCCATGTGCAAGGAAAAACTGTGTTGCAAGGCCATCTGCTCCAAAAAGGGCTGTATGTTCATTTCACAAGTAATTCACATTGGAGTGGTGGAGCAGCCTAGTGGTTAGTGCAGCAGACTTTGATCTTAGGGAACTGTTTTCAAGTCTCACTGCAGCTCCTTGTGACTCTGGGCAAGTTACTTAACCCGCCATTGCCCCAGGTACAAATAAATACCTATATATGCTACGTAAACCGCTTTGAATGCAGTTGCAAAAACCACAGAAAGTCCCATTTTCCTTTCCCCTAAAAGGTTACTGGGATGCAATATGAAAGGTGACAAATCAAATGAACTTACTACGATTATCATAATATGATCGCCTCCCTCTAGTGACTTATTGTTGAACATTCATAGTAAACGATACAATTGCATGCAAAAGTTCAGACACCCGTAATCAAAGTGTATGTTTCAATAAATCTCTAAATGAACAGAAGTTGACATGACCTCTACATGGTATGGAAGCTCAAAATACAAACATCTTTCTGCAATTTTTTACACATAATTACTATTTACAAGTTTTGTTTACACATTCAAAATAAGAAAACAATGAATATGGCATGTGCAAAATTTGGACATCCAAACATTTCTTGCAGTCAGCTCAAAGCTGTTCTGTTCTTGCTTTCGGAATTTTTTCACTCTTCCTTGCAGAACTTATATTCTTAAGTCTCCTTGCGCACACTGCACTGTTGGAGAGCTTCCCACAGATTTCCAATGATATTTAAGTCTGGGGCTGTAAAGGCCATTCCAAAATCTTCATATTTCGTCAAGGTTAATTTTGAAGAATGTCTGTTTTTTATGTTGTCTTACTGAAATATCCACCTTCTTTGCAGCTTCTGTTTCTTCACTAACTGTGGCGACGAAACAGTGTGACAAGGCGGTGGCCGTAGCTAGAAGGTTGTTAGGCTGTATAGAGAAGAGGTGTGACCAGTAGAAGAAAAGAGGTTTTAATGCCCCTGTATAAATCATTGGTGAGGCCCCACCTGGAGTATTGTGTTCAGTTTTGGAGGCCGTATCTTGCTAAGGATGTAAAAAGAATTGAAGCGGTGCAAAGAAAAGCTACAAGAATGGTATGGGATTTGCATTACAAGACGTATGAAGAGAGACTTGCGGACCTGAACATAAGTACATAAGTAATGCCATACTGGGAAAAGACCAAGGGTCCATCGAGCCCAGCATCTTGTCCACGACAGCGGCCAATCCAGGCCAAGGGCACCTGGCAAGCTTCCCAAATGTACAAACATTATATACATGTTATTCCTGGGATTTTGTTTTTTTTTCCAAGTCCGTTTAGTAGCGGTTTATGGACTTGTCCTTTAGGAAACCGTCCAACCCCTTTTTAAACTCTGCTAAGCTAATCGCCTTCACCACATTTTATGGCAATGAATTCCAGAGTTTAATTACACGTTGGGTGAAGAAAAATTTTCTCCGATTTGTTTTAAATTTACTACACTGTAGTTTAATCGCATGCCCCCTAGTCCTAGTATTTTTGGAAAGCGTGAACAGACGCTTCACATCCACCTGTTCCACTCCACTCATTATTTTATATACCTCCATCATGTCTCCCCTCAGCCGTCTCTTCTCCAAGCTGAATAGCCCTAGCCTCCTTAGTCTTTCTTCATAGGGAAGTCGTCCCATCCCCGCTATCATTTTAGTCGCCCTTCGCTGCACCTTTTCCAATTCTACTATATCTTTCTTGAGATGCGGCGACCAGAATTGAACACAATACTCAAGGTGCGGTCGCACCATGGAGCGATACAACGGCATTATAACATCCTCACACCTGTTTTCCATACCTTTCCTAATAACACCCAACATTCTATTCGCTTTCCTAGCCGCAGCAGCACACTGAGCAGAAGGTTTCAGTGTATTATCGACGACGACACCCAGATCCCTTTCTTGGTCCGTAACTCCTAATGTGGAACCTTGCATGACGTAGCTATAATTCGGGTTCTTTTTTCCCACATGCATCACCTTGCACTTGCTCACATTAAACGTCATCTGCCATTTAGCCGCCCAGTCTCCCAGTCTCGTAAGGTCCTCTTGTAATTTTTCACAATCCTGTCGTGAGTTAACGACTTTGAATAACTTTGTGTCATCAGCAAATTTAATTACCTCGCTAGTTACTCCCATCTCTAAATCATTTATAAATATATTAAAAAGCAGCATGTATACCCTGGAGGAAAGGAGAAACAGGGGTGATATGATACAGATGTTCAAATATTTGAAAGGTATTAATCCACAAACAAACCTTTTCCGGAGATGGGAAGGTGGTAGAATGAGAGGACATGAAACGAGATTGAAGGGGGGCAGATTCAAGAAAAATGTCAGGAAGTATTTTTTCACGGAGAGAGTGGTGGATACTTGGAATGCCCTCCCGAAGGAGGTGGTAGAAATGAAAATGGTAACGGAATTCAAACATGCGTGGGATAAACATAAAGGAATCCTGTTCAGAAGGAATGGATCCTCAGAAGCTTAGCTGAGATTAGGTGACAGAGCCGGTGGGGGAAGGCGGGGCAAGACTTCTACAGTCTGTGCCCTGAAAATGGCAGATACAAATCAAGGTAAGGTATACACAAAAAGTAGCACATATGAGTTTATGTTGTGGGGCAGACTGGATGGACCGTGCAGGTCTTTTTCTGCCGTCATCTACTATGTTATTATGTTACATTAACTTACTGAATACATTCTTCTTTCCAACCAGGGCTGGTGTTAGACATTCAGGGGCCCAGGGCAGAAACCTGGGAAGGGGCTAAAAGCTGGCCTTCAGCCTATGTCTCCTGTAGCTTCAGGCAGGTTTGGGGTCCCCTATGATATAGGGGCCCAGGGCAATTGCACTGTTTCCAACCACACAGTGTATCCTGTACCACTGTCTGCCATTGAGAATAATAGATCCAATACCATAACTCACAGGTCACAAGGTGTTTTCTTCTTCAAATGCTTCAGCCTTTTGGGTCCAAATCTATCTTGTGTTGAACAGTTCAATTTTAATTACATCAGTCCAAACATCTCTACCCCCCCCCCCCCCCCCAAAAAAAAAAAACCAGTTGCATGTTTATTAAAGTTCCCTTTTGCACACTTTATAGAATGACTTTTGTGATGAGGTCATAGAAAAATTTAAAGTACAGCTGAAAACTTACTTCTTCAGCATGGCATTTCCCTCCTCTACCCCCTCAAACTAACTCATACTTACGCTATTGGTGCTTGTGTCATCTTGGTCCTTAGTGCAGCTTGCACAGTGTCTTAGTGTTCTTCTCCCTCTCATAATTTTTTTTTTTAACTTTTATTTTAAAGTTGCAAAGTACAGTTAGGGAAACCATATTACAGAATAATTAGTAACAAAGCTTAATTCAGATAACCCTTATATAAGTAAGATTTCCATACCCCCCTCCACTCTAAATTTCACCCTTACTGAACAGATGTATAGAAAGTCTCTCTGTCATTGTAGCCAGTTGCAGCGGTCAGGCCCAGCTGACCATTGAATATAGGGCTGCCCTATGCGGTGATATGCCGGAATTTTGCCAGTACGTAACGCTGTCAATTTAGACATTAAGTTAATATAGTCCAGTTTCTTTAAAATATGATGCGGCCCTGGAATAGAAGTTTGTTTCCATGCACCAGCTAGTACCAATTTACTCGCCACAAACATGGAGGAGACCAACTGATGCGTAAAGGATTTCACCCCTCTCGGCTTGGCATGTAACAAACAATGTGACATCAATAAAGGATACGATATTCCAGAAACTTTAAACACTAACTTCAGAACAGACTTCCAAAATTCTTGGGCCTGAGGACAAGCCCACCAAATATGTATCATATCCCCCTCCTGTCCACAGCCTCGCCAGCACAAAGCTGAGTGGCCAGGGAACATTTTGGACAGACGCTTGGGTGTATAATACCACTGATATAGGATTTTGTGACCATTCTCCATTAGACTGCTAGATATAGACACTTTAAGCAATGATTTAAACATTACCTTCCATTGTTCATAGCTATAGGAAGTACCCAATGCTGATTCTCACTTCGAGGTGTAATATAGAATGGAGTGTTGGCCGTCTAGAAGATTCCCTCTCATAATTTATCTTAATTGTAATTCTCCAGTTTCCCTTATATAAATTGATTATAACTTAGGTCCCTTGTGTGCCATCCTCATCATACCTTCTACATTCCATATCACTTCTAGTGTAAACCACTTGGCTACTGTTGTAGTTTGCAGTATATTAAGTAAAAGCAAAACGTGAAATGTAAAAGGTTTTCTTTGGACAATTCTCCTATGCAGATCATTGTTGCTTAAGCAATGCTGTACTGTGGATGACTACTCCAACACTGACTAGATTTGCTACCAGGTTTTCTACAGTGGCCTGTAGATTCTGTTTGGGCAGTTCTATCAGATTTTTCTTGGATGTTACTTGGAATTGTTAATCTGGATGACCATTTCTTAACGTTTCTGACTGTTGAAATTGCTGGCAGGAAGTGCTTAAGAGGATTTTTTTTAATAGCCTCCCTTTAACTTGATAAGAGTGAATTATCTTTATTTTAAAATGTTCAGACAGCTGCTTAGGGAACTCAGGGTCGCTGAAACCAGGGAAAAAAGAACAAAAATCACAAGCTGAGAAGTTAGAAACCTGATGAATCACAAAACATTTAAGACCTTATTAACCATATATACAGCCATGACACCCTGACCCTTTCCTCCAATCTTGCCTGGGTCACAGACTCCCTCTCCTATCAGCCTGCCTTAGAACCAGGGCAGCTGACCATTGTTCAGACACCATTTGGAGCACACTCTGCTACATACCAAGGAAAGCCATCAACAGGTACAGATGATCTAGGCATGGGAGGATGTAGCCTGGTAGAGAAGGCTATGTGAGAGGGGGCGTGGAGGGGAAACTAATCCTTCTGGATTCTAGTAAGACAATTCCTTGAGCATGGGTGTGAGATAGGAATACTCAGCAACTGAACTGAAGAGCGTTTAGCATCTTATTTGCATAGGAAGATAGACAATGGTCACTGCTGGCTGATAAAACTCAGGAAGGGAGAAAAGGACCCCGTTAGACTCCGAAAGAGATGGGGGAGGGGATATTTGTTTATCCCAGGACTATAAAGGACTAAAAAGCAACTGATTGCTAGGGATCCTAGACTCACCATAACTGAGAAGGGGAACCCAAGACCCTTAAACATGTGGGCCCAAACAGCTAGGAGATTAAATGCCCCCCCCCCCTTCTTTTCCAAAAGGGGAGAGACTTCTGCTGGAGACTGTTGCCAGCTAAGTGGACTGACCTCTTGTTGAAATACTACAGTGGGGGAAAGGCAGGAGAGAGGAGATAAACATTCAAATAATTCCATACTATAAATACACAGGAAGCAAATTTCTTGCAACTGAAAGGAAGCTCTGGAATGCAGGAACCTAGGATGAAGGTGAAAGGGGACAGACTAAGGAGAAAACTATTGATGAAATAACTAACTTTCGCAAATCTTTGAAGACACATCTCTTCAACAAGGTCTACAAAGAGAGCCCATAGCCCTACAAAACTATCTCACCAACCCATCCAGTCATTAAAGCCCACCTTCTATACTATCATGCCTAACACCTTCCTTCTCTCTTACCTACTCAACCATTGTACATTATTAATTGTATCTGATATCCTGGAATGACTATGTCATAACAAAACTCTGTAAGCCACATTGAGCCTGCAAATAAGTGGGAAAATGTGGGATACAAATGCAATAAATAAATATAAATAAAATACTGCTTCACAGAAAGGGTGGTGAATGTGTGGAACGACCTCCCAGTGGAGGTCAAAACTGAATGTGAATTCAAGAAACCTTGGCTATCAGGTGTTGCCGTACTGATTTGGAGCAGGATCAGAGGCAGGCTGTGGCTGCATAATAAAAATTGAGAATAAATTGTTTAATCTGTCAAAATCTGCATTTTGCACTACACCATTGCCCCAGGCACAACATTTAGATTGTGAGCTCACTAGGCACAATGAAAGTGCCTGAATGCAAGATGTAACCCGCTTTGATTGTACCACTAAATGGATCATGGCAGGCACCCGATGTTGCGTGGTGCAGTGGTTTTACTGAACTAACCCCTGAGGAAGCTGTGAAAGTAAAATGGATATGCCTCCTTTGGTTAAGACAAATTCACTACTATATTTTACTTTTTTAATTCATGGTCTGTATGCGGCAATCAAGAAGATAAGTGCTCACTCGACAGAAACAGCACTCTCTAAAGTCTGTAATGACCTGTTCCTTGCCAAATCCAGAGGCCACTACTCCATCCTCATCCTCCTTGATCTATCCGCCGCTTTTGATACTGTCAATCATGACTTACTTCTTGCCACACTGTCCTCATTTGGGTTCCAGGGCTCTGTCCTCTCCTGGTTCTCCTCCTATCTCTCCCACCGCACTTTCAGATTTCTCATGGATCTTCCTCCACCCCTATCCCCCTATCTGTTGGTGTTCCCCAGGGATCTGTCCTTGGACCCCTTCTCTTCTCAATCTACACCTCTTCCCTGGGCTCCCTGATCTCATCTCATGGTTTCCAGTATCATCTCTATGCTGATGACACCCAGCTATATCTCTCTACACCAGACATCACCGCAGAGACCCAGGCTAAGGTATCAGCCTGCTTATCCGACATTGCTGCCTGGATGTCCAACCGCCACCTGAAACTGAACATGGCCAAGACAGAGCTCCTCGTCTTTCCACCAAAACCCATGCCTCCTCTTCCTCCACTTTCTATCTCAGTTGATAACACCCTCATCCTCCCCGTCTCATCTGCCCGCAACCTCGGAGTCATCTTTGACTCCTCCCTCTCCTTCTCTGCGCATATCCAGCAGATAGCCAAGACGTGCCGCTTCTTCCTCTTTAACATCAGCAAAATTCGCTCTTTCCTCTCTGAACACACCACCCAAACTCTCGTCCATGCTCTCATTACCTCTCGCCTTGACTACTGCAACTTACTCCTCACCGGCCTCCCACTTAGCCATCTATCCCCCCTTCAATCTGTTCAGAACTCTGCTGCACGTCTCATATTCCGCCAGAACCGATATACTCATATCACCCCTCTCCTCAAGTCACTTCACTGGCTTCCAATCAGATACCGCATTCAATTCAAGCTTCTCCTTCTTACCTACAAATGCACTCAGTCTGCTGCCCTTCACTACCTTTCTACCCTCATCTCCCCTTACGTTCCCGCCCGTAACCTCCGTTCACAGGACAAATCCCTCCTCTCTGTACCCTTCTCCACCACCGCCAACTCCACGCTCCGCTCATTCTGCCTCGCCTCACCCTATGCTTGGAACAACCTTCCTGAGCCCTTACGCCAAGCCCCCTCCCTGCCCATCTTCAAGTCTTTGCTTAAAACCCACCTCTTCAATGCTGCATTCGGCACCTAACTCTTACCATTCAGTAAATCCAGACTGCCCCTATCGGACTGACCATTCATTTATCTCTTAGATTGTAAGCTCTTTGAGCAGGGACCGTCCCTCTATGTTAAATTGTACAGCGCTGCGTAACTCTAGTAGCGCTTTAGAAATGTTAACTAGTAGTAGTATTTGAAAGGTATTAATCCGCAAACAAACCTTTTCCGGAGATGTGAAGGCGGTAGAATGAGAGGGCATGAAATCAGATTGAAGGGGGGCAGACTCAAGAAGAATGTCAGGAAGTATTTTTTCACGGAGAGGGTGGTGGATGCTTGGAATGCCCTCCCGCAGGAGGTGGTGATGAAAATGGTAACAGAATTCCAACATGCGTGGGATAAACATAAAGGAATCCTGTGCAGAAGGAAGGGATCCTCAGGAGCTTAGCCTAGAATGGGTGGCAGAGCTGGTGGTTGGGAGGCGGGGCTAGTGCTGGGCAGACTTATACGGTCTGTGCTGGGGCTGGTGGTTGGGCGGTGGGGATAGTGCTGGGCAGACTTATACGGTCTGTGCCAGAGCCGGTGATGGGAGGCAGGGATAGTGCTGGGCAGACTTATACGGTCTGTGCCAGAGCTGGTGGTGGGAGGCGGGACTGGTAGTTGGGAGGCGGGAATAGTGCTGGGCAGACTTATAGGGTCTGTGCCAGAGCTGGTGGTTGGGAGGCGGGGATAGGGCTGGCCAGACTTATACAGTCTGTGCACTGAAGAGGACAGTACAAATAAAAAAGTAGCACATATGAATTTATCTTCTTGGGCAGACTGGATGGACCGTGCAGGTCTTTTTCTGCCGTCATCTACTATGTTTACTATGTTAGTACTTTGTTAAATTTATATGCTTCAGTTTAAAACAGTATGGAGTTTTTTTTTGACCAAGGAATGGCAAATTTGACAGCTCTAAAAGAGCACAGACTGTAGTGTCAATTTGGGTGTCTGAGGTCCTTTTTCTCTATTTTTAACCATATGTACTAAAAGAAAATAATTAAAAAATAAAAACATAGGTGGAGGCATATTTTATAAGCACTTAGACTTACAAAGTTCCATAGGTTAAATAAATAAATAAATAAATAAACTTAGTAAGTCTAAGTGCTTTGAAAATGAGCCCCATAGTAAGTTTTTTTTTAATTGACCCACAGTATTTCTGGTTTTGTAAACGGAGTTTGGTTTCAGTTTTATCTTACACATTTATTTGGTATCTGAAACTTTCACACCTGCCATATTCACATTTTACAAATTTTCCATTTGTTAAAACAATCAACTAGTAATTAATTATATATTAAAATGTGCAAAAAATGTTGTTTACCTTTGTGCCATACAGAGGTTGTGACTTCTGCTCATTTAGGAATTCACTGAAAAATGCAGTTTGACCAAGAATACCTAAACATGTGCACACAATTGTAAATAAGGAGCCTGGATAATCTAGAAACCCAATATTTGAAGAGAATATGGGCTGTATGCAGTTGGATAAAGTGATCTGTTTGTCTATCTTTTCTTGTACGCAGTGCAGGTCAACCTACGTAACTGAGCTACTGGCTGCCGATCTTAAGCATGAATGACTTGTTGGGCGGACTGGATGGACCATGTAGGTCTTTATCTGCTCTCATTTACTGTGGCCAGCTCACAGAAAATTTTACGCTGGGGTGCCTATCTATTGGAGATTTTAGAGAGGAAGTCTGCTTGTCTGGCTTTAAGACTGAAGAGTTCCCACACATTTGATGTTCTTGCATGCATCAGTTCTTGAATAAATTCAAACAGAATTTGCCATCAAATGAAAAACTGTTAGAACAACAGACAATAATTCCAACTTTGTGAAAGTCTTCTTTGTAATTGAACAGCATGATGATAAAGATGCAAGTGATGAATTAGACAGCTCTACTTCTAATGCGGATGTTAAAGTATTCTTTGCTATACAAAAGTCAAGTGTTTCAGAGATACCCTTGATCAAAACCTGGAAACCCAGTCAGAAGACACCAGTAATACTGCAACCTGGCCTGATCCGAAGGAATTTTTTTTAATGAGACTGAACAATCCATTTTCTGCTAGTGCAACTTTTTAGCTGTGCTGAATTAATGACCCAGAAGCACATTTACATGAGTGACAGTCATTTTCAAAAATTTAGTTTACTAAAAGCAAAGCGGATTGAACTGTAGAGCAATAAAGCTTTTGAATGCAACTATTGTTAACCTTTTTATTCCATTGTAGTTATGATACTTTTGAGTAAAAAGTGAAAGTACCACATCGGGCAATAACTTTTTTTACTTAAGTAAATTTTTAAATGGGGTTTTCAGTATATTTTTACTCAAGTATTAAAATATACATTTATTTTTACTTTTGCATAAATACTTTAACCTAGTACTTTGAACAGCACTGGCTATCTAACATATTCCAATCCAGATAAACGTACTCAACAGCAGAATCAAGTAAGAAGCTTTGATCCTGATGCCATAATATGTGCAAACCCCATAAGCAACCTCGGTTTCATACTTTTGGGAAGAGGAGTGTGGTAGCCGTGTTAGTCCACTCTTAAGGTTATCAATAGAAATCAAACAAAATAAAACATGGAAAAGAAAATAAGATGATACCTTTTTTATTGGACAGAACTTAATACATTTCTTGATTAGCTTTCGAAGGTTGCCCTTCTTCCTCAGATCGGAAATAAGCAAATGTGCTAGCTGACAGTGTATATAAGTGAAAACATTCAAGCATTACTATGACAGTCTGACAGGGTGGGAGGAGGGGGGTGGGTAGGAAGTATGCATGGGGACATCAAAGCATATCATTGATATTCTAACAGGGTGGGTGTGGATAGGTGAGGGGAGGGTGATCAACAGAGACATACTGCTTTATGGTTTATAATGGGCTAGGAACCCCAGATCCTTGTTAAGTCCTTTCTGTTGGGTGTTAAAATATTCAATCATTCTAATGGGTTCCTAGCCCATTATAAACCATAAAGCTGTATGTCTCTGTTGATCACCCTCCCCTCACCTATCAAGAAATGTATTAAGTTATGTCCAATAAAAAAGGTATCATCTTATTTTCTTTTCCATGTTTTCTTTTGTTTGATTTCTATTGATACTTTTGGGAAGGCATCGTCTAACAATTTAAACACCATCACTGCACTCTTGTATTGAATCCAGATTTCAACTAGAAGTTAATGCAGTAGCTTCAGACCTGACATCATATGTTCATATAGTTTCCAGACTGTAATCATCCATACAGCAACATTCTGCATTAACTGTAGCACTTTGATTACTGTAGCAGGTAAGCCCAGACCATCTTCCACTGCAGACTAAGCTTTAACTGTAGTACTATATTGTGCCAGCTGGCTGTAGCGTAAGGTTAACAATGTATCTATACCACCTTCCACACTAAAGTCTACTCCCCCTCCAAAAATCTTAGGGTTAGCCCCTGCCGCTGATCTCTAAACTCTATACTCTCTCCCCAGCTTGAGCCCCACATCCTAAGGCAGAAATCCCAATTTGCACAGCAGAGATAAAACTGACAGTTCTAAAAAAACAAACTTGAATTCAACTTCCCCAAATCCCTGGTAGGACGCAGTCTAATGCTTAGAGGACGGAAACACTTTAAAGAGTAGCTAACTGTCAGGGCTGAACGACAACAGGGGACAACTATGCCCTAGGGTAAAGGACCCAGATCTAGGCATAAATTGAGAGAGGATATCACTCCACTCTAATTTGGACACGTGAACACAGCAAGCGGTAATTGAGACTGCGAAACGGGTTTTAGCTTTCACAGACAGACCTATCGTCGTTTTCCATATTTGCTCGGTGCTCCCAGCCTGAAGATCGACACGCCTTGATCTTTAACTTGTTACAGTTGCAGAGCATAAACCATTAAGCACCGCCCACTTGGTTTTCGTAATTCCTTCCGGGGTGCGTTTTGAAACGTCACTTCCGCTTGGTGGGCCACTGGCAAACCCGCGGCTGTACAGTGGCTTCTGAGCTTGCGCAAAAGGAGTCTAGACTCTATCCCGACCGACCGATGGGAGGGATCATGGGAAGCAGCACAGAGGAATACTGCCTGCCCACTGCTGAATTTGGAGAGCTGTTACGATGGAGGGGAGGAGGATTTTAATACGTTAGCAGAGGTATGCAATTCATTTCTCTAAAATGTCTAAGGAACTGTTTGCCATTTAGTACTACTAGGTGAGGTTGCTCTTTGGCTTTGGGATTCGCCCGACAAGGTTTATCCCACTGCATGCAGGGACATGTAGTTTTGCTTTCCTTAAGTAATGCAATTGGGAAATGAAAACTACGACTGTTAGTATGCAGTGGGGTAAACACTGGAATAATTGTGAAGCCCCTTGGCAACTCTAGAGTTGCTACTACTACCTACAAATCATTTCTATAGCGCTACCAGTCGTACGCAGCGCTTCACAATTGAACATGAAGAAAAAGACAGTCCCTGCTCAAAAGAGCTTACAATCTAAATCAGGACAGACAGAGTTAGGTTACGTTAGGGTGTATTGATAGGCTGGCCATGTCTTGGCTTGTATGTCGGATAACTGTTGGTTAACCACACAGCTGTACTAAGTTGCATTCAGGCTGAGCATTGTTTGTTCATTCCGAAAGCTTGGTGTTACAATAAACTACAGTAAATTGACTAGTACGAATGGGTTGTAGTGAGCTTAATGACTAGTAGATTAATCCTTTCCATTCAATGTGGAAACTTAAAAGAGTAAAACCTTTCTTCCTAAGGGCCATTTTTCGCAATCTGGTACAGTCAGTGGTACTGAGCCACCTAGATTACTGCAATGCACTCTATGTCGGCTGTAAAGAACAAATCATCAAGAAACTTCAAACAGCCCAGAACACTGCAGCCAGACTCATATTTGGAAAAACAAAATACGAAAGTGCTAAACCACTAAGAGAAAAGCAACACTGGTTCAAGATCTGCACTCTAGTTCATAAAATCATTCATGGAGATGCCCCGGCCTACATGTTAGACCTTATTGACTTGCCACCCAGGAATGCTAAAAGATGAGCCCACACATTCTTTAATCTACACATCCTCAGCTGCAAAGGACTAAAATACAGACTAACACATGCGTCCAGCTTTTCCTACATGAGCACGCAGTTGTGGAATGCATTGCCACGTACCTTAAAAACAATTTACGAAGTAATTAACTTTCGTAAATCCCTGAAGACCTATCTCTTCAACAAGACATGCCACAACGATCAATAATTGTAACACATCACCACTTACCTTACATTCTGACTGGTTCTTGCTATGCCTATTTCCTTAATTCTATTGTGTCATCCTATTCTCTATGAAACACCAACTATATCTTTTACTCTGGAATGGCGAATGCCATAACGGAACATTGTAAGCCACATTGAGCCAATCCTTAGTGATTGGCATCTCTAAGGTTAAGAATTGTTGGCCACCCTGTAATGTTATGTTGTATTGGTTGATTACTTTGGGATAGATTCTTGGCTGTGCCAGAGTATAAGGTTATGGTGGAGTTAAGTATTAGTTATCTGGATTGCACCGAGAAGAAATATTCTTTGGTTTCTCTGTTGGGTATTTTGAGGTGCAGGGTACTTCTTCCACCTTGCCTAACTTCACTGTTGCATTGGTGGTTAGTTTACATGTATTTTGGAAAATCCAAGTGATGATTGTGCATCTGGATTGTTTTGACTTTGTTCATCTTTCCTCCCCTCATCTTTCCAGGTCTAATTGTTTTTAAATGTTATTGCCCAAGATTACTGTTTGCTTTCCTTTATTTCTTTTGCCTTCTGCTCTTCAGTACTAGTTTAACAAACTTATGACCAGCAAATTTCATCTTCCCATCATCTCATGCCCTGTTTTCTTGGACATCATTTTCTCTCTCTCTCTCCGTCTTAGAACATATCACTTTGTCAATAAATGATTTTGTAGACCTCAATCATATCTCCCCTCGTCCATCTCTTTTCCAAGCTGAAGAGCCCTAACCTCTTTAGCCTTTCCTCATACAAAAGGAGTTCCATCCCCTTTATCATTTTGGTTGCTCTTCTTTGAACCTTTTCTAATGCTGCTATATCTTTTTAGAGATTCGGTGACCATAACTGAACACAGTACTCAAGGTGTGGTCGCACCATGGAGTGATACAGGGGCACTATAGTATTTTGTCTTGTTCACCGTCCCTTTCCTAATAATTCCTAGCATCCTGTTTGCATTTTTGGCTGCTGCCGCACAGTGAACAGAAGATTACAGTGTATTATCTACAACGACACCTAGGTCTTTTTCTTGAGTGCTGACCCCCAAGGTGAACCCTAGCATCAGGTAACTATGATTTGGATTATTCTTTCCAATGTGCATCACCTTGCATTTGTCCACATTAAATTTCATCTGCTATTTGAATCCCCAGTCTTCTAACTTCCTAAGGTCTTTATGCAATTTTTCACAGTCCGCACATGTGTTAACAACCTTGAATAGTTTTGTGTTGTCTGAAAATTTAGTCAGCTCACTCGTCATTCTGATTTCTATATCATTTATAAATATATTAAATAGCACCGTCCCAATACTGATCCTTGCAGGACTCCACTGTTCACCCTCCTCTATTGAGAGTAAAGACCATTTAACCCTCTGTTTTCTGTCCAATAACCAATTCCTTATCTACACCAGAATCACTAAATTTATTTATTTATTACATTTATATCCCGCACTTTCCCACAGAAGCAGGTACAATGCGGCTTACATATTAAACAGAATTACAATTGTTAGATTCAGTAAGGAGAATATTACGAACTATAATGTAACATAGCAATAGAAGGCTTTGAGAATGTGTGAGTTAACATGGAAAATGAGTAATGAAGATAGATAGAGAAATAGGAATGGGTATGGTGAAGGAAGGATGGGGAAGGAAAGACTAGGATAGTATGGAGTAGTTAGGGTGACATGGTTAATATATAGACATTGTCGGAATAAGAGAAATATGTATGGGTTAGGTCGGGTCGTTTGGGTAAGCTTGCTTGAAGAGATGGGTATAAATTAACATTATATTAGACCAGGGCTGGGCAGCCATGGTCCTTGAGGGCCACAACTCTGTTGGATTTTCATGATTTCAACAATGAATATATGCATGAAATTGATTTGCATGTATTGCTTCCATTGTATGCAAATCTAATTTTAGGCTCAGGCAAGACAAGTAGCTACCAGTATGTAGTAGAAATCTTTATTATGGATTAGTTTTTCTAAATAACATTCACTGCTGCTTTAGGTAAACCTGCGTATAGACTTGGTAGTCTCTCTTTACTGTCTGTCTGTTAACTAGATCTTAACCTCTGTAGAATAGGGACCATCTCTTCTGTTTATCTGTACAGTACTATGTGTATTTTATAACACTATTTAAAGGAGATGGGACTTGATATACCATCTTTCTGTGGTTACATTCAAAGCTGTTCACATATTATATTTATTTGTTGCATTTGTATCCCACATTTTCCCACCGATTTGCAGGCTCAGTGTGGCTTACACTTGCCGTAATGGCGGTTGCCATTTCCGGGTAACAGAATTACAATTGGTATTGCGTTAAGGTGTTCATACATGGTAACATACATGAACATAACATATATGGAACAGATCATGGTATATATATATACCATGTGCATACATACATGGTAAATCAGAATGCATTATGGTATTACATGAAGATTCCTAAGTGATAGATTGGATTGTATTAAACTTTAGGTCATCGACTATAGAGTGACCCTATTCTCCATAGGGTTTAAGGTGGTAGTGCTTGATCATTAATAGCAAAGAGGTTAATCAGTCATGTGGTAAGGTTTCGGTTTTGTATGGATCGTGTCTAGTGTTATCCTATATAATAATTCTCACCTCCAACGTTCTAATGTGCCTGCGGCCATGCCTCCCTCGGAGGTGGTTTGGTAGGCAGGCACGCACTGACGTCAGTGTTTCCCTACTCCTCCCCCTGCCTGGGAATCAGCTGTCAGTGCGCCGCTCCCCGCCACTTCGGAGCAAGTGGCAGGGAGTGGGGCAACACAGACCCCTTCCCCTCGCCGCATCACAAAACCACCCCCCCCCCACCCAACGAACAAGCCTTCCTTTCTCCACAACCTCCCTCCCTCCTCCCCTACTTTTGAGCAATTCTTCCCAAAAAGTTTGGCTTAGCACCCGATCATATGGAGCAGAAAGCGCTTCCTTTCCCCACAACCTCCCTCCCCCCCCTCCTTTTCAGCAATGGTCCACAAATCTTTCCTGAAGACCCCACAGCCAAGCAAGATTTCAGTTACCCACAATTAACCCCATCTCAGAGAAAGTTTTGGAACACCGCCCCATCCTTATACACTTTGGGAGACCACCAGTGACTGTGTGGAGGCGCGCGTGCTCTCTCCTCACTAATGGAAGCCCTTTTTCCCCTCCCTCTCCATATTGTGCCTGCTTTCCCACGCACTCCTCCCTTCCGGGCCCGCATCTCGAAACATGATTGCTTGGAGTTCAGAATTTCAACGCGCCGGTTCGGGAATGCAATTAACAGTTCCATCGATCAGTAAGAGGCGGCATTCGTCGCTACTAGACCCAGATCAGTAGGCTAGAACGATGCAGACCATGGACAGATGAATCACAGCCGGACGGGAAATTAGCTAGGGAGAGAAAGAAAACCCGGAGCCACAGGTCTGGGGAACATATCCAAAAAAAAAAAAAAAAAAAACCCAGAAAGAAAATACTGATTCAAGAAGGGAGGTACAAACACAATAAAATTCCGGAAAGAAACAGGAAGAGGAGGTGGGGAAAAAAAATCCGTCAAGAGACACATACAGGGAGGGAGAAATCCAACAGAGAGAGAGAGGGAAGGAAAGGAGTGAGAGAGCAATCCAGGAAATACAAAATCGATTCAGGGAGGGGGAAATCTGGGAAACACATCAAAGGGGAGAGCAAAATCCAGGAAGGGAATTGGCCAAAGATAAATCCAGGGGAACCTGGAGATCCAGATAACAGAAAGGGCACAAAAAGCTCTGCAAGAGGGAGAGAGCGGAGGAAGTGGGGAGTATTGGGAAAGGAGAACAGGAAGACACACTCACTCTTGACAACAGATAAATAAACGTTTATGCTATCATAGCAGTAAAGATCCAGTTGGAGGGAGGGTGCCATTAACCCATTCTTGGGTGTTAATTGCCCATGACCCAGTAGTGTGAGGGTTCAAATGGGTGAGAAGTGCCACTAACAAAGTAACCTATTATCAGACGGGTCCAGTGACTGTGCGGTATAGGTGACCCTCACACACACACTTGCATCTGGGAGGGAGGAAGGGAGGGAAACGGGCCACCCTGGGGGAGGGGGCCCAAAACCCCTCCTTAAAAAAAGCCCCACACACATACTGATCCACAACATGGACAGATGGACACTTACTCTCTCCCCCACCACACCCTCACAGTTGAACACCCCCGCCATCCCCCAACCCCCTCCCCCCCAAAAAACAAACATTTACAACAACAACCATACTACAACACCACACTAATACAAGCCAACAACAACACAACCAACCCCCCCCCCCCCCACCACTTAAAAAATCATATTGCACATAATACACAAATGTCAATTCTTCATTACCAACACAAAAAAATTATCCAAAAAAATCTCTTTCTAAACATTCATTGCACAAAACAAATACCTTGCTAGCGCCCGTTTCATTGCTCTCAGAAACGGGCCTTTTTTACTAGTTAGTTAATGTTTAGGATGGATGTTTATGGTATGCCTTCTTGAATAGATCTGTTTTCAGTAGTCTTCGGAAGATGGTTAGGTCTTGCGTTGTTTTTATGGCCTTCGGTAGTGCGTTCCAAAGCTGTGTGCAGATGTATGAGAAACTGGTCGCGTATGTGGATTTATATTTTAGTCCTTTACAGTTAGGATAATGGAGATTGAGGAATGTGCGTGAAGATCTTTTTGCGTTCCTAGTAGGCAAGTCTATAAGGTCTGACATATAGTTCGGGGCTTCTCCGTAGATGATTTTGTGGACCAGGGTGCACACTTTGAAAGCAATTCGTTCTTTTAATGGGAGCCAGTGTAGTTTTTCCCTTAGGGGTTTGGCGCTTTCGTATTTCGCTTTCCCAAATATGAGTCTGGCTGCTGTTTTTTGAGCGGTTTGAAGCTTTTTTTTTTTTTTTTTAATTTATTTATTTGTAATTTTAATGAATTTTACAAGAAACACTTGTACAGAAAAGGAGTATTACCATACCATACAAGAAAATATTTTATAAAGAAAATCTATTAAATGATAATTACTGCTAAAATCCACAATTATAGGCAAGGCACAATTCAAAAATTGGTTAACATAGGAAAAATGAGTAGAACATGTTCCCACTTATCCTATCACGGAGTAGATACTAATGGAGGAAGCACAAGAGAGTTTACAGCTGGTTCTTGTCTGGAGTCCAGGAATTTTGCTAACTGATCACTCTCAAAGAAAACATATTTAATTGATTGAAATTTAACAACACATTTACAAGGAAAATTAAGCCAGAAAATTCCCCCCCTGTGACAATACATGATCACGAAGTTTCAAAAAAGACTGACGTCTTTTCTGAGTTTGTCTAGCAATATCAGGCAATACTTCGACTTTGCAATTCAGAAAGACTTCATGTCTATGTTTAAAGAAAGTTTTCAAGATCCAGTCCCGATCCGGCTGTAGAACAAAGTCTATAATTAATGTAGCAGGTTGTACTCCACATAGTTCATCTTCAATTGTTTGTGATAAATTCAAATTTAGCTCCTCAAATGGGGTTTCCATAGATGGTATTATGCGCTCACTTGGTTTCTTTACATAGGGAGCCAAATAATAAATCCTTGCTACAAGTGGAAACAATTGTTCAGTAATTTTTAATACTTCAGAAAGATATCTTTTAAATGTTATTAAAGGAGCCACTGCTGGAACTTTAGGAAAATTTATAAATCTCAATGTTTTCATCCTTTGTAAATTTTCTAAAGTTTCTATTTTCCTATGTAAGTATACATTTTCTTTTGTTAAAGTTATTTGACTCTCTCTAATTTGATTTGTTTCAAGTATAATTGTTTGTTCAAAAGTTTTAGATTGTTCCAACTGTTTTTCCAAGTCTGCTATTTTAGCTTGATTTGATTGAGTGACTTTAACTATTGGAGATAGTTTCTGGCTTAAAGAATCTTCTAAACATTCCAAAGCATCCCAAATTTTTTTCTAGGGTTATTTTCTCTGGTTTTTTAGGAAATAATTTCAATGTTACCTCTTCCTGAGCTTCTTTCTCAGAGCCAGTCTTGCTCTCCTGTGATTCAACTCCTGCTCTTTCGGTATTCTCAGCAGTAACCACCAGCACTGCTGCACTCGGCGTTCTGCTAGCAGAGTCTGCCCCTGCTCCCAGATCAGACATCTCCTCATCGGGTCTAGTCAATCCAGGACTCTGATCTGCCAGCATTGCTGGCATCGAAGGAGGACTCTGTTCCTCTGGGCTCAACGTGATCTCTCCCTCAGGCAGGTAGGTCGGTTCTCCTCTCATCGATCCCTCCTGCAGCAAGGGTTGTTGCCCAGTCAGTTCTACACTGGGAACAGTGAAATGGTCCATCGGTCCCAATTCCTGTCTCGCAGAGGGAGCAGGGTAAGCCCTCTGTTTGCCCCTTCTCTTGGGCATGGAAATGTATTATTTTAAGGGGAAAGAAAAACAGTGAGAGGGAGTTGAGTGAGGAGCTGCTTCACACACGTCCTATTCAGACGCCATCTCGCTGTGTCCGGTTTGAAGCTTCTTAATGATTTGTTCTTTGCATCCGGCATATATGGCATTGCAATAGTCTAGATGACTTAGTACTATTGATTACATAAGTAGTGCCATACTGGGAAAGACCAAAGGTCCATCTAGCCCAGCATCCTGTCACCGACAGTGGCCAATCCAGGTCAAGGGCACCTGGCACGCTCCCTAAACGTAAAAACATTCCAGACAAGTTATACCTAAAAATGCGGAATTTTTCCAAGTCCATTTAATAGCGGTCTATGGACTTGTCCTTTAGGAATCTATCTAACCCCTTTTTAAACTCCGTCAAGCTAACCGCCCGTACCACGTTCTCCGGCAATGAATTCCAGAGTCTAATTACATGTTGGGTGAAGAAAAATTTTCTCCGATTCGTTTTAAATTTACCACACTGTAGCTTCAACTCATGCCCTCTAGTCCTAGTATTTTTGGATAGCGTGAACAGTCGCTTCACATCCACCCGATCCATTCCACTCATTATTTATACACTTCTATCATATCTCCCCTCAGCCGTCTCTTCTCCAAGCTGAAAAGCCCTAGCCTTCTCAGCCTCTCTTCATAGGAAAGTCGTCCCATCCCCACTATCATTTTCGTCGCCCTTCGCTGTACCTTTTCCAATTCTACTATATCTTTTTTGAGATACGGAGACCAGTACTGAACACAATACTCCAGGTGCGGTCGCACCATGGAGCGATACAACGGCATTATAACATCCGCACACCTGGACTCCATACCCTTCCTAATAACACCCAACATTCTATTCGCTTTCCTAGCCGCAGCAGCACACTGAGCAGAAGGTTTCAGTGTATCATCGACGACGACACCCAGATCCCTTTCTTGATCCGTAACTCCTAACGCGGAACCTTGCAAGATGTAGCTATAATTCGGGTTCCTCTTACCCACATGCATCACTTTGCACTTGTCAACATTGAACTTCATCTGCCACTTGCACGCCCATTCTCCCAGTCTCGCAAGGTCCTCCTGTAATCGTTCACATTCCTCCTGCGACTTGACGACCCTGAATAATTTTGTGTCATCGGCGAATTTAATTACCTCACTAGTTATTCCCATCTCTAGGTCATTTATAAATACATTAAAAAGCAACGGACCCAGCACAGACCCCTGCGGGACCCCACTAACTACCCTCCTCCACTGAGAATACTGGCCACGCAATCCTACTCTCTGCTTCCTATCTTTCAACCAGTTCTTAATCCATAATAATACCCTACCTCCGATTCCATGACTCTGCAATTTCTTCAGGAGTCTTTCGTGCGGCACTTTGTCAAACGCCTTCTGAAAATCCAGATTGTACTAGGCTGCGGAATACTTCCCTTGGGAAGAAAGATTTGAGTCTTTTAAGTTTCCACATTGAGTAGAACATTTTCTTTGCTGTATTCTTCACATGGTCTTCGAGTGTGAGATTTCGGTCAATTGTGACTCCCAGAATTTTCAGACTGTCTGAGACCGGAAGGGTGTTTATGGTGTTGGGTTTGTTTGTGTTGTATTGTGAGGACAGGATGAGACATTGTGTTATTTCTGCGTTTAGCTTTAGTTGGAATGCGTCCGCCCATGAGTTCATTGTTTGAAGGCTTTGTGTGATTTTGGTTGTGATTTCGGTTATGTCTTGTTTGAACGGGATATACAGTGGAAGAAATAAGTATTTGATCCCTTGCTGATTTTGTAAGTTTGCCCACTGACAAAGACATGAGCAGCCCATAATTGAAGGGTAGGTTATTGGTAACAGTGAGAGATAGCACATCACAAATTAAATCCGGAAAATCACATTGTGGAAAGTATATGAATTTATTTGCATTCTGCAGAGGGAAATAAGTATTTGATCCCCCACCAACCAGTAAGAGATCTGGCCCTACAGACCAGGTAGATGCTCCAAATCAACTCGTTACCTGCATGACAGACAGCTGTCGGCAATGGTCACCTGTATGAAAGACACCTGTCCACAGACTCAGTGAATCAGTCAGACTCTAACCTCTACAAAATGGCCAAGAGCAAGGAGCTGTCTAAGGATGTCAGGGACAAGATCATACACCTGCACAAGGCTGGAATGGGCTACAAAACCATCAGTAAGACGCTGGGCGAGAAGGAGACAACTGTTGGTGCCATAGTAAGAAAATGGAAGAAGTACAAAATGACTGTCAATCGACAAAGATCTGGGGCTCCACGCAAAATCTCACCTCGTGGGGTATCCTTGATCATGAGGAAGGTTAGAAATCAGCCTACAACTACAAGGGGGGAACTTGTCAATGATCTCAAGGCAGCTGGGACCACTGTCACCACGAAAACCATTGGTAACACATTACGACATAACGGATTGCAATCCTGCAGTGCCCGCAAGGTCCCCCTGCTCCGGAAGGCACATGTGACGGCCCGTCTGAAGTTTGCCAGTGAACACCTGGATGATGCCGAGAGTGATTGGGAGAAGGTGCTGTGGTCAGATGAGACAAAAATTGAGCTCTTTGGCATGAACTCAACTCGCCGTGTTTGGAGGAAGAGAAATGCTGCCTATGACCCAAAGAACACCGTCCCCACTGTCAAGCATGGAGTGGAAATGTTATGTTTTGGGGGTGTTTCTCTGCTAAGGGCACAGGACTACTTCACCGCATCAATGGGAGAATGGATGGGGCCATGTACCGTACAATTCTGAGTGACAACCTCCTTCCCTCCGCCAGGGCCTTAAAAATGGGTCGTGGCTGGGTCTTCCAGCACGACAATGACCCAAAACATACAGCCAAGGCAACAAAGGAGTGGCTCAGGAAGAAGCACATTAGGGTCATGGAGTGGCCTAGCCAGTCACCAGACCTTAATCCCATTGAAAACTTATGGAGGGAGCTTGAAGCTGCGAGTTGCCAAGCGACAGCCCAGAACTCTTAATGATTTAGAGATGATCTGCAAAGAGGAGTGGACCAAAATTCCTCCTGACATGTGTGCAAACCTCATCATCAACTACAGAAGACGTCTGACCGCTGTGCTTGCCAACAAGGGTTTTGCCACCAAGTATTAGGTCTTGTTTGCCAGAGGGATTAAATACTTATTTCCCTCTGCAGAATGCAAATAAATTCATATACTTTCCACAATGTGATTTTCCGGATTTAATTTGTGATGTGCTATCTCTCACTGTTACCAATAACCTACCCTTCAATTATGGGCTGCTCATGTCTTTGTCAGTGGGCAAACTTACAAAATCAGCAAGGGATCAAATACTTATTTCCTCCACTGTAAATCGTGACATCGTCTGCATAGATGTATGGGTTAAGTCCTTGGTTAGATAGCGATTTGGCTAAAGGTGTCATCATTAAGTTAAAAAGGGTTGGTGAGAGTGGTGATCCTTGTGGTACTCCACATTCGGGTTTCCATGGTGTTGATGTTTTTGAGTTGGAAATCACTTGATAAGTTCTTGTTGTTAGGAAGCCTTTAAACCATCTAAGTATGTTTCCTCCAATCCCGAAGTAGTCCAGGATATTCAATAGTATTTGGTGGCTGACCATGTCGAACGCGTTGGGCATGTCGAATTGTAGGAGTAGCACATTGTTTCCCGTTACAATTAGTTGTTTAAATTTGGTTATGAGAGTGGTTAGCACTGCTTCAGTGCTATGGTTGGCCCGAAATCCTGACTGTGATTCATGTAGTATTGTGAATTTGTTTAGGTAGTTGGTGAGTTGTTTGGTTACCATACTTTCCATTAGTTTTACTATCAGGGGGATGGATGCTACTGGTCGATAGTTGGTTGTGTCAGTTAATATTTTCTTTAAGTCTTTGGGTATGGGTGTAAGTAATATATTTCCTTTGTCCTTGGGGAAAAGTCCGTGTTGTAGCATGTAATTCAGGTGTGATGTAAGATCAGTTATGAAGCGTTTGGGGGCGGACCTTATCAGGCTACTGGGGCAAATACCCAGTTTGAAGTGGGTTTTGGAGAATTTGTTGAGTGCTTGAGTGATGATTTTTTCGGTTAGCAGATCGAAGTTGATCCAGGTTCGATCTGCTGGGTATTCACCGGGAGTAGGGTCTTGGCAGTCCATACATTTTTCGTGATCAGTGGTATTGAGTGGTAGTGTGGATCGAAGTTTTATGATTTTCTCATTGAAGTATTTGGCAAGTTGGTCTGCTGATGGGGTGTCTGTGCTGGCTGTGGTAACCGGTGTGGTATCTATTAGTTTGTTCACGAGTTAGTAGAGTTTATGTGCGTCTTTGTAGTCTGGTCCTATTTTGGTTTTGTAGTGTGCTTTTTTGGTTTGTCTTATTGTATATTTGTATTTTCTTTGCATTTGTTTCCAAGCTTTGGGTGTATGTTCATTTTTCCTTTTTTGCCATGCGCGTTCGAATCTTCTGACTTGTGTTTTTAGTGTTTACAGCGCTGCGTAACCCTGGCAGCGCTATAGAAATGCTTAGTAGTAGTAGTAGTTGAACCAAGGTATTGAGCTGTGTCTTCGTGTGGTTCTTGTTTGTAGTGGTGCAATTTCATCTAGTATGTTCCTGCATCTGTCATCCCAATTTTGGAGATAGTGTTTGGAGTCTGTCTGTGCTAGTCATTCTTCTTTATAGATCTGTTGCCAGAATGTAACAGGATCAGTCTGTCTGGTGGTATATGTTGTACATTCTTGCTTGGGGTGCATGTCTTTTTTCCGCCATTGTAAAGCTACGTTTAATTTGTGGTGGTCTGACCATGGTATAGCCGTCCATTTTGTATCTGTTAGTGTAAGATTTGAGTCTAAGGATAGTTTGTATGTGATGAGGTCAATTGTGTGTCCTTTGACATCTGTAGCTTGCATCTTAGGCAGATTAAGGTCCCATAATTGTAGGAAGTCTTTGCAATCACATGCATTGGATGTGTTGGGGTCTTCTAGATGTAGGTTTATGTCCCCTATTATGAGTAGATTGGAGTTGTGTACACATGTATTCGATATAAAATCCATAAAGTTTGACTGGCAATCTTCTCAATTTCCTGGTGGTCTATAAACAGGACTACGTTTAGGTGGTCTATCAGGGTAGAATGGTGGATTCTAACTGAGGCAATTTCGAGTTTAGGTGTTATAAACTCAGCCGTTGTTGTTTCGGTGAATTGGGATCTGTAGATTAGTGCTAATCCACCTCCTCTTTTTTTCTTTCCTTGTCCAGTGTGTGATTTTGTAGTCTGGGGGGCAGAGATCTAGGATTATGGGGGTCCTTGTAATCATGGATCCAGGTTTCGCTGATGAGTAGTAGGTCAAGGTTGTCTGCCATGATCCAGTCAGTTATTATTGTTGTTGTTTTATTTACTACTGATACTTATTTTGTTTCTGGGTCAGTGGAGGGTTAAGTGACTTGCCCAGAATCACAAGGAGCTGCAATGGGAATCAAACCCAGTTCCCCTGATTTTCAGACTAATCATTAGGATACTCCTCCACTAAATGATTAATAGGAGTAGTAATACATCCTATCATCAGAAGAATATAATGGAGCTGGATACAATTTCAGCTAAGGCTGCCTGCTGCTTAGACATCTTTCATTACAGAGACCCTGGAGAGTACAGCAAATGGTTTAACAAGCCAGGACTTGATTCTGTGCATTTTTGTTGACTTGGCCATACCATCTGCATCCTGGTGAAGTTAAAAAGCATGAGTTTATTTATTATACTTTAGTTTGTAGAGCAAATTAATATTTTAAGATTGCCATTATAAAAGTAGCAGAGAGCAGGTAATTCTTTCCCATTTTCAGAAAGGATTTTGCCAAAAAAGATTCATCCTTGTCAAGTTAGGAGTATCCACAGCAATTACAAGGGACTTCTGATGTGGTGATAGCACAGAGCAGCCTGGTTCTGTGTTCTAGGGCTTCCTTTTCTGTTACGAAGGTCTTCACTAAAAGTTATTTTTAAATGTGGTTTCAGTGTAAAAGGTTTCTCTGTATTCATTGCATGCGACCCTGCAGCAGGGAGGCTGAGGTTTATTTTATATTAAGTGATCTGAGATGCAGTAAAGTTTATGATATGTCATGATAAGGTGGTTCAGGAGATCAGAAGGCAGCCAACTGTAATCCAGTCCCACACTAGAGAGGAAGGGAAGGGAACAAGCAATGTGTGTGATTCCTACTTTGTGCAGATAAGGTGTTTTTATTTTATAGTCTGTGACAGTGGTGGGTATGAGTGAGCAGGAGTGAATGGCAGGACAAGAACCAACAGAACACTAGGGCAAGGTACATGGTACCTGTGGGCTGCAGTTCTCCCTACCTGCCGAGGGTGGTGTAGGAGCTGAAAGCACTCTCAGCTTTCTCTTGCCCTTCTGTGCCACTTTGAGGAAGACACTTTATTTATTTATTTATTTATTGCACTTGTATCCCACATTTTCCCATCTTTTTGCAGGCTCAATGTGGCTTGCAAAGCCCTGTTATGGCATTGCCATACCAGGGTAGAGAATACAATTGGTGTTACAAAGAAGTCAAAGAACATAAGAGGATCTGGTCAGGCAGTTATAACAAGATACATTCTGAGTAAAGGTGGAGAGGTGTTGTGTTCTAGATAGTTAAGGGTTTTATTGGTAGGCCTTGTTAAAGAGAGAGGTTTTCAGAGATTTGCGTAAATTAATTAATTCTTTGATCGTTTTCAAGTGAGTGGGGAGTGCATTCCATAATTGTGTACTCATGTAGGAGAAGCTGGTCGCATGGGTTAATTTGTATTTCAGTCCTTTACAGCTGAGGAAGTGTAGGTTTAGAAAGGTGCGGGACGATCTTTTAGCATTTCTGGGTGGTAGGTCCACGAGGTCCAGCATGTAGGTCGGGGCATCTCCGTAAATGATTTTATGAACAGTCGTGCAGATCTTGAACGTGATGCGTTCTTTAAGTGGGAGCCAGTGTAGTTTCTTTCTAGGGGTTTTGCACTTTCATATTTTGTTTTGCCAAATATAAGTCTGGCTGCGGTATTGGGGCTGTTTGAAGTTTCTTGATGGCCTGTCCTTTACATCCAGCGTAGAGTGCATTGCAATAGTCCAGGTGACTTAATACCAATGATTGTACCAGGTTCCAAAAATGGCTCTTGGGAAGAAAGGTTTCACTCTTTTAAGTTCCACATGGAGTGGAACATTTTCTTAGTTATATTCTTTGCCTGATTTTACAGTGTGAGATTTCGATCAATGGTAACTCCCAGAATTTTCAGACTGTTTGAGATGGGGAGGGAGAAGTTAGGAGTTGTTATGGAGGTGAATTCATTTGTGTTGTATTGTGAGGTGAGAATGAGACATTGTGAATTTTAGTTGAAATGCATCCGCCCAGGAGTGCATGATTTGGAAGCTTTGGTTGATTTCATTGGTGATTTCCTTTAGGTCTTGTTTGAACAGGATGTAGATCGTGACATCGTCTGCATATATGTATGGTTCAAATTGTGGACTAGGCAGAGGAGGAGAGAAGAGGTTATGGAAGGGAAGATACGGATACAGGGTGAGCACAGAGTTGCAGACATCAATAGGATAAAAAAGAAGAGGGGACGGAAGGAAATGGGGGAGAGTGTAGAGGAGTTGGCATCACAAAGAGATGGGTGGAGGCCCTAAGAAGAATTAAAGGAGAGCTGAAGTTGAGGGATTTCCAGAGCTGCGGTGGGAGATAGAAAGGGCTTTAATTCTCACTTACATTTTACAAAATGAACCTCCAGAGTTTGCACTGTGGTGGGGGGGGGGGGGGGGGGGGGGGGAGGAACCCTAAGAGTGCCTTAATGCTGTAGTGAGAGGTTGCTTTTGTATTCTAATTGATGTAAACTTTAGATTACTTCTCTCTTACTAAGGGGGTGGTGTAGGAGGTCTTGTATGTTTGCTGCTGAGTGAGAGGATGAGATTAGCTGCTTCATTTTATAATTTTCCATGAAGTCGGTGCTGAAGCTTCAGTGTTTTTGTTTCTTCAAGGGGTAAAGACTCAGGTGTGAATTCGATAAAAGGTGCCTAAAAAATCGGTGCCACCCCCCCCTTAAACCTAAACCTTTATTCTATATGCCACGCTTAGTTAGGTGTGGTTTATAGAATAGTGCTTAAGCACAGGGTTGCACATAAATTTAGGTGCATCCATTTGCACCAATGAAAATGTGGTATGAATGCCCATGTGTAAATTTACACGCAGAGCCCCTTATTCTATAATTGCGCATGTAACTGGAATCTATGCCCATGATCCTCCCATTTTCATGCCCCCCCCCCCCCCCCCCCCATTTTCAGAGACACATTAAAATTTAGGTGTGGATCACACACCTAAATTTATGTGCGTACATGTTAATTGATTTATTTATTTATTGCATTTGTATCCCACATTATCCCACCTATTTGCAGGCTCAATGTGGCTTACAGAGTTTTGTTATGACATAGACATTACAAGGTATCAGATATAATTGGTAATGTATAACGCTTTAGTAAGGGAAGAGAGAAGGAAGGTGTATTGCAGGATAATATAGAAGGTGGACTATAGTAACTGGGTGGTTTGGAGAGGTAGTTATGTGAGGTTATGGGTTCTCTTTGTAGGCCTTGTTGAAGAGATGTGTCTTCAGAGATTTGCGAAAGTTAGTTAATTCGTCAATATTTTTCAAGGCTGTAGGTAATGCGTTCCATAACTGCGTGCTCACGTAGGAGAAGGTGGAGTCATGTGTCAGCTTGTATTTTAGTCCTTTACAGCTGGGGAAGTGCAGATCAAGAAATTTGCGGGCTGATCTTATAGCGTTTCTGGGAGGCAAGTGCACGAGGTTTAGCATGTAGATTGGGGCGTCTGCGTGAATGATCTTGTGAACAATCGTGCAGATCTTGAACGCAATGCGTTCCTTGAGTGGGAGCCAGTAATTAGCACCAGTAATTGCTTGTTAAAAAGCCAATTGGTTCATTGAATTATATTGCACGTGCAGTTTGGGTATGTGGTCAAATTTACGAACACAATTTTTAGCGCCTTTATATATGTGACCCCTCCCCCCTGAAAAATGCCCCTGCTTTAGGGCAGTGGGAGAGAGGGGTTTTCAGGGAGGACACTAAGACAAGGGGCTTGAATTGCCAGCTGGTGGGAGAACTTGGGAAGGGCCAGAAGAGATAGAAAGGATTGTGTCTGTGAAAACCAGGTCTTTGGTTGCCTGCCCTGCTGAGACCCCAGGGGGAATTTAGAGGAGGAATTTTGTAGACATTTGTGGATGAAGCCCCTGCCACAGGGCAGTGGGTGGGTGCCTGTGGGGAATGAGAAGGATTGCCTGGGGGAAAAGACAAACCTGGATAGGAGAAGCGGGAATGGGGGAGCCTCGCTTCTGGCAGGACATTCATTTGGTGCTTGGAGGAATCCTGATCCAGAATGAGATAGAGGTATAACAGAAATCATGTTGAGGGTGATCAATGACTGTTTATATATATTTTTGGCACTGGAGGAGATTATGTCTGAAGCTGATTTGAAGTTACTGTATGCCCTGACTTGTACATATCAATTTTGTGTTTTGAACTGTTTCCAAGTTGTTATAAAGTAAAGCTTAAGTTTAACTCAGTGATTGCGGTTGTTTCTTTGAGTGTGTGCGGATTTAAGAGGGCTCTAAAGAAAGATTACCCTTCTGCCTACCGAAGTTAGTCTGGCCTCGATCTGCGGCCAGCTCATCTGAAGTTCAGCTGTTTTTGTGAGCCCTAGTCTTAGGTACCTGACCTAGGGAGCTAAGCCGGCGGCCCTGACTGAAGGCAAAACTGGAGTTACATATAGAATTGGGGGGATAGTGTAGAATTATAGCAAGAATGAGCTGAACAATAAATGAGGTACTGAATTATTAAAGGAGCACTCGTCCGCACACATCCCAAATACAAGCTCTTTAATAGCCTCTAGGTTTCTCCTGCAGCCTAGATTCAAGAGGAGGATAATTGGAGTGGGTCGGGTCTTATTTTTGTTATTATCACCATAGACCTTTGTTAGCGAATAATCATCCATTTAGAACAGTCGTATTAAAAAAAAATACAAGAGACTTGGGAGTTTTTTTTTTTTTTTTTTTTACATTTGTACCCCGCGTTTTCCCACTCATGGCAGGCTCAATGCGGCTTACATGGGGCAATGGAGGATTAAGTGACTTGCCCAGAGTCACAAGGAGCTGCCTGTGCCTGAAGTGGGAATCGAACTCACTAATCGCATCATCTTGATGCTGGCAGAGTCCTAGGTTAATGTTCTGTAATCGGAGGCGGTGCAAATATCCCAAGCAAACCTTCAGCCTTACACCATTTCAATTAACTTTGACTCCCTGGCCTGCACCTCCTCCCCTAAACTCAACAATAATGATCCTCACACAGAGTACTTTTAACCTGCATGTTTATAGGATATGCTGATAGTTCTTTCAATCTGGGTGCAGTCAGGACCTAGTGTGTTGCTTTGGCTGCAGGTGCTTTTTGCTGCCCCCCGTCCCCAACAAAAAAAAAAAATTTTTTTGGCTGCCCTAGGCGACTGCCTGGTCTTGCCTAGTAGTTGGGCAGGCCCTGTCTAATGATCCAGTGGGCTAGGGGAGGTGGGGACGACTAAGGATCGGATTGCAGAATTACTAATTCTGTTGAAATTTGTATTTTTTTCCCCCAAAATCTTTTTAAAGGTGTTTTATTCCTGGAGTATAATCATTACTTGAAATGTTGAGAGAAACGTGTGGTAGACAACAGATCCGCCCTTAGGTTTTTTTTTTTCTGGAAACCAAAGGATTGGGGGTTTGGCTTTTGAATCCTTCAGTGACTGCCACGTTTCAGTTCATCTGTGTCTGGGAGCTGCTGGGTACAAAAACATAAGAGGAGGATGAGCTTAATCCTCTTTCCACCAAGGTAGTACACAGTCTGTTTCCAATCATTCTTTTGCTGTATTGTTAATGTAACTGGGCAGAGTTATCCAAAAAGGTTAGGTTTTGTGTGTGTGTGTGTGGGGGTGGGGGGTTCAAACCAAGTGAAGAATGAACCTTTAACTTTTCGTTTGAATGCTGCAGCAATGTTTGATTGTTGAGTGGCTGAGCTTGACATGTTTGCCAAACTAGTGAAATGTGGTTTTTCCAGTGAAAATAAGTGGTTCTGTGTTGGAATTGTCTTTGTAACAAAAAGGGGCAGGCAGCTGTAAATAGTTTTGCTTAAAAGTACATACGATTACGGCAGTCTGTGTGAGGAGACTTTCAGATGTGCTTAGGAAATGGTAGGACCCCCTCCCCCCCCCCCCCACACACGTGTGTTTTAGATATTAGGACGTGAAGTAGGTAAGTGTGTATTGGCTTAATTGGAGTGGAGGAGTGGCCTAGTGGTTAGAGCACTGGTCTTGCAATCCAGAGGTGGCCAGTTCAAATCCCACTACTGCTCCTTGTGATCCATTGCCTCAGGTACAAACTTAGATTGTGAGCCCTCCAGGTACCTGAATGTAACTCACCTTGAGCTACTACTGAAAAAGGTGTGAGCAAAATCTTCTAAATAAATAAGTAGGTACTCAAGCCATTCCTATTATTAAGCATACTCCTTCATCGTGTTCAGTTTGGTTCTCCCCAGTCATTTTGAAACGTTGACTTCTGTGCTAGTAAATGCAAAATGCCATTGCCCTTAATTCACTGGTTCCAAACTCATCTGACTTGACATGTAGCAGAACTGAATTAGTTTACTTATTGGGAATAACTGGCAAATTTGTCGGTTCAGCTGCACACTTGGCATCATTTATTTGTCCAGAAGGGAGTTTAGTCAATATTTACTGTGTAAGTGAAGTAATCATTCTCTTCAAGGTATGGACGAACTATAAGTTTAGCTTTCCATTTATTTTTACCAGTGATGATGTGTTGATGTACACAATTTCATTTTTATCTGGTGCCTCTCAACTATATACCCTGTAGGCTTGTATGGTTTGCAATCAGTCCCAGGCAATAGAAACATGATGGCAAATAAGGGCCAAATGGCCCATCCAGTCTGCCCTTCCTCAGTAACCCTAACTCCTCCTTTTCCTAAGGGATACCACGTGCCTGTCTCATGCTTTCTTAAATTCTGACACAGTCTTCATTGCCATGACCTCCACCGGGAGGCCATTCCACGCATTCACCACACCCTTTTTCCTTGAAGGAGTATTTTCTTAGATTCCTCCTGTATTTCCTCTTGACTCCTTCCTATGCCCTCTCATTCCAGAATTTTTCTTTATTTGAAAAAGGCTCACCTCCTATATGCCACTGAGGTATTTAAACATCTCTCTCATAATCCTCTCTCTCCCGCCTCTCTTCTGGTGTATATATGTTGAGGTTCATAAGCCTGTCCCTATATGTTTTATGACTGAGACTGCCAACCAATTTAGTAACCGCCCTCTGGACCGACTCCATCCTGTTTATATCTTTCCATAGGTGCTTTCTCCAGAATTGCACACAGTACTCCTAAATGGGGCCTCACCAGAGACTTATACAAGGGCATTATCGCTTCTTCTTTTTTTTTTTTTCCTGCTGGTCATCCCTCTCCTTATGCAACTGAGCATCCTTCTGGTTTTGACCGTCACCTTTTCTACCTATTTGGCCACCTTAAATTATCAGACACAATCACCCCCAAGTCCCGCTCTTCTTTCGTACACAGAAGCACTTCACCCAATATTGTACTGTGCCCTTGGATTCTTGTGACCCAAGTGCATGACCCTGCATTTCTTAGTTGCCAATTTTCGGACCACTTTTCAAGCTTTGTTAGACAATGTTGTCCTTACAAATCTTTCTAATACAGTACTGTGATTTATTTGCTTTTATTTTCTATTTAGAGAAGGAACATATATAATGCCACAAAATTACTGTTTAACTTACCATTATCCAAGGGTATGTACAACCCAGTAGCCAGCAATAGAAGATTAAAACACAAAATTGAACAAAAAAAGAAATGTGGAAGCCAGCCAGCAGCAGCAGCAGCATTGCCATCCAACAGCCACATAATTGGTCATTTATCCGTTTCACCTCAAGAAACAACAAGGCAAAGGATCTGCAAAATCCAATATGGGAAAGAAAGCCAGCAGATCAATGTCGCAACAAAAAGATTTTATTGAAGATACCGTGTATGAACAAATCGCCCGACACAGGCCGTGTTTCGCCCACCTAGGGCTGCGTCAGGGGCTAATTTGAAACCTTCGTAAAGGGGCAAATATAGTGCATAAAAGTCAAGAAAAAAACCAGCTAAAACGGGAATCCTGTGGTCTCTAGCATACCCAAATGGACACACCATTATTGAAGCTTCTTTTTGTTGTGACATTGATCTGCTGGCTTTCTTTTCCGTTTCACCTCAAGCCTTCCATCTATCCAACATAGCATTCCATCACCAAACACCCCCCCCCCCCCCCCCCCCCCCCCGCCCAACTCAGCTTCTTTCTTTATGCCCAACATACCCTGGTTTAGGAGTAATGACTAAAATTATTCCTGTCATGGTATACATAAAACAAACCTAATTGGAAATACACTCCCTAGGAGAAAATGTAGGATTAACTCAGGAACAGTTTTGTGTGTTACGAAGAGGAAGTGCGAACAATTCACAAACTATAGAAGGCTAGAGCAGTGCTTGCCAAGACCCCATTTTACAACAGAAAACAGGCCTTTGACCCTCAGTTCCACCTATTTCTTCCACTCAGTGCCAATTTTTAATGTTGGTCAACATTGCTACTGCCAAGGCTTTTCGGAGAATTGCAGAGGACCAGGCTTTCGCAAATAAGGAAGCCCCAGAGTTCTGGAACTTATTATTGGGGGGGGGGGGGGGGGAGGGAGAGAGATTTTAACTATAAAGTATACAGACTTGTTTTTTAATTAAGGAAAATCCAGTTGCCAAATTTAATTTTATGTTGAGTTTTAAAAACCATTTAGACAAATAAACATTTTTTCTGAACAGAGGCCCTTTTCTGTGTGAGGGCTGGGCCAAATGACTGCTAGCCAAACTGCCCCCCCCTTCCTGTGTTGTAGCATCCTGTTGGACTGTGTGGGCTGATTCCACTCTCATATTTATTATTATTAATAATAATTTGTAGTTGTGGTTGTTGGATTATTTGTAGTAAATAATTAGCAGATTTGAGTACACACAGCTTCAGCTTTAGAAATGTTAATTTCTTTCTTCATCTCTCTCTCATTCACCCCTGAATAATTCACTGCTGAGTCACTTTAAAGTTGAATTAACAAAACATCTGTTTACTCACAGTTTGTAGTTAGATTATAATCAGACAGGCTTATATATACATAATACTATACATTTGTCTTATCAGCTCCTTCCATGTGCTTAGATGGTAATGGATGCTCACACCACCATAGATCCTCTCAGGTTAGGAGAGATCATGAGCTCCATGTGCTCCATGTGCTGCATCTGCTGCATCTAACCCCCACAGGAAGTTACATAGCTGTGTGACCTCTCTAAGTAATTCACATCAGAGGTCACAGAGTAATCACAGAGAAAAGATTGCTGACAGGCAATGCATGTTAAAAATACAATACATTCCAACAGTGGTCAGCACCCCAAATAAAGATTTTGCAACCCTCTTTGGGGCCATGAACTGCTGGGCCAGAGGCACCTGCTCAGGAATGAGGGGGAAAGGGGATTTTTTTTTTTTTTAATTTTTAAAGTACAGTTTCAAAGACATGCCCAGATTGGCTCAGCTGAAAACTGCTCCCTTGGCCTGCCCAAAAGTCTTTACAGCGGTTTCCATAGCATGTATACTTTCAGCCAGATTTAAAAGTTGAGTTATGTACTTTCAAGCTTCAAAGTATGGTATTTATTTTCTAGATTGTTTTATTTTCTGGTTTGTTTGTTTAGTGGAACCTGGAAATGCATAAGTGGTTCAAGGCAGGTGTTGGACATATAGGGGCTTAGTGTAGAAACTGGGAAGGGGGTCCAAAAGCCCACTTCTCCCCTTCAGTGTAAGACTGTATTGGTTTGCCCAATTTTGAAGACATTGTCAGGGTGTGACTGACTCGGTGCTTGGAGTCCCCTGGGTTCCCTGACACAAAGAACTCCGACCTGGCTCCACCGTTTTTCCAGATTTAATCAGACATTCCACCACAGAACACAGATTGAGCTTCCCCAGATGTAGTTGCTTAATGGTATCCAGTCTTGCTTCTCTCCACATCCAAGAAGCCTGGACTGCTATCACCTTTCCCAGAAACTGCAGGTTGGCTAAGTTCGTAGAGGGTAGGAACTCCCCTCCCTCATGAGCGAGAAAAAAAAAAAACTAAGAAAAATAAATGCAGTCCTGGCTTTCATCCCTAATGCCTGTAGGGCCCAGTTGAGAAAACCCAGTGCTCTTTCTCCCCAAAGTTCAGAGGGGTACAGCTTATTTTACAGTTCTAAATCAGTTCAGACTCAGTTCATCATAAAGGTTATCCTCTCCAACAAAAAGGAAAAAAAACTTTCTAGCCCTGGGCTTACTAGTGCTTAACCTGGCAAGGACAGCTTCCTCCCATTCAGCGTTTCTAATACATTATCCCTCCCCTAGCTGTCAGGGTTTCAACGAAAAATTAATGCAAACAGTTCGCTCTAACAAAACTGGGTGGTACTCTGGATCTATTAAGGACTCAGAGCTCTACTTCCATGCTGTCCTCAGCCACATCCTGGGATTGCTCATGGTTCCATAAGGCACCGACTTCAATCATGTCCATTGGTTCAACCACCGCCTCATCCTAGATTCTCTAGAACTTCCTTTTCTTGCCCCAGAGGTGCTCACCCTCCTACTCCCTGTTTCCATGATGCCTTGGCCCTCCAAAAACTCGAAAATTAATAAAATAACATTGCAAAAAAATGCGAGTGTAGAGACTCACGGTGCTGCACTCTCTCCCACAAACCCCCACACTCCACACTACCAGACCGACCCATCCGCCTCCTCATGTGCAAGGATCCACTCGTTGCAGTGGCACTGAAGCCCTCACCGCACCAGCTGACACTGACAAGAACTCCAACGCCAGCAGACACACATAGACCGCCAGGCTGGATAATTGCACATCCAGTTGATTGGCGTTCGGATAATCAGCATCGTACTGTAGATGAAGATAAGGGGCTGGGGGTATAGAGTTGGGGTGGGAGCTTAATTAGGAAGATGACGTTATCAAAGTATAGATCTTTTGTTGTTTTTGTCATCTGTGGGGATGGGAGGGTTTTTGATTTGGGAAGTAGGGACAAAGAGAGAACCTGCTTAGATTATGTAAACCACTTTGGTTGTACCATAGATAGGCAGTATATCATGTCCATGACCTTTTACCCTTTAGGTCTTCTATGAGATTTGCAGTTTTGTAATCAGTAATGTTGGAATGTGTAGTGCTCAAGTAAACCTATTGAATAATTTAAATAATTGTTTATAGATGTTATAATCAGGACATAAACTGCACGTGAGCATTGTGGAGCGCTGTAAGAATCCAAATCCTCCGCAGCTGTTCATTAAGTGTGGTCCAGTGGGGGAGTGGACTGTGATGGGGAGATTTGGTTGGTTGGTTGGGTGGCAAGTGTTTGTAAATTATATAAAATTGTGTTATCTATTCTTCTGCAGATATATTTTTGTTTAATAAAAATGTTATAAAATAATAAAAGTAGGTCCCAGCAGTTATGTTTATTCAGACTTAACCTAATACCACCCTTTGTACAAGGCAATCAGAGTGGTTTACCACCAGAATCTAGGAAATGTCAAATGCTTGGGAGAATAGATGAGTTTTTAAGGGTCTTTTGAACTTGGTATAAGATGCCTGTAACTGAAGGGAAGAAGGCAGAGAATTTGAGGGTGTTGGAACCAGAAAAAAGAAAGCCAAATGTCTTGTATTGTCCAAATGAGCACAGGACACAGTCCAAATCACCAGCCAAAAGTCAGAGGGAGGATCGGAGAGCCCGGGGGGGGTGGGGGGGTCGTAAGGAATTGTAAGGGAGCTCAGGGTGGCATAGACTCTATAGAGGGGCCCTATGAACTAGAGTCAGGAACAATCCTGAATCGGACAAGAAACCAGTGATAGCAGAACAGCAGGGGGAGACAGGATTGAATTTCTGCAGATGACAGAGGATACAAATAGTGGTTATTCTGAACAGACTGTAAGTGCTTACACTCAAGCTCTGCTTAACACTTCATTACAGTAGTTGCTACTATTTGAGATTCTGGAATGCTGCTACTATTTGAAGATTCTACATGGAATGTTGCTAGTGGAGGAGTGGCCTAGTGGTTTGTGCAGCGGACTTTGATCCTGGGCAACTGGGTTTCATTCCCACTGCAGCTCCTTGTGACTCTGGGCAAGTCAACCCTTCATTGCCCCAGGTACAAATAAGTGCCTGTATATACTAAGTAAACAGCCACAGAAAGGCGGTATATCAAGTCCCGTTCCCCTTCCATACCTGCTATAGGCCTATGAAATGATGCACAAAGTTGGAAGGCTCTATATCCCGTGATGGTTTTACCAGAAATGTGGGTGGACTCCCAAGCAGATTGTCAGGGATGTTTCATAATAAGTAATTGTAGGGCCTGCTGAATAGAGGAACAGATTGTAGTCCTCTGCGTTTCCTGATTCTTATGTAATCCTCACTGGACTTTTGTTTGTGATGAGCAGTGGCCACTTATCACCCTTACTACATCAAGGATCTTTCTGTTGCTTATTGTATTTTTAATGTTGCTGTGCTTAGGCATTGAGTCATAAAGCCTGGGGCTTAGAGTAGAATAAACAGAACCAGCTGTGAAAAAAGGTAATACTTCTTTTGTTAATATATAGATTTCTTTTTTTCTTCAATAAATTGCAGAGTGACTAAAAGTAAGCACACAACAAAGTCAACCCCACACAACTCAGGACTAGAATCTTCTCTCCCCCCCCCCCCCCCCCCACCACTTTGCCCATTCTTCACTGGGCTTCCTCTCATTTGTGGCACCGTGAATCTGTAGCACGGCTTTGTAAAAGAAGCCCATAATCTGGCAACTGGCCACCTACAAATTAGGTAACTAAAAAAAATAAAAAGAAAGAAAAAGAAGTTAAACTTGTTCAGCTACTTTCTGTCACCACCGTTTTCTCTTTGACTTTTACAGTTTGCTGCTAGTTGAAGAGATGCACCGACTTAGCAGGAAAAGGTAAGAGTCCTCGTTTTTTCTGATCCGTACAGATGTGCAAACTTTCATGCAGTTCAGTTGTAGAAGCCTTTAGCAAGGACTGTGGGCATTAAGTCAGCTGTTCATGACCCCATTGCACAGAATTTTAGGTGGGACCTTGGAGAAAGATCTGTCATATTTAATCATTTTTATTTCACTTTTATAGTTGCAGTTAGTTATTCAACAGAAAGCACGTACTGCCATCGCTGTTATAACGGGGACCCTGTCTATGGGTAGATTACTAGAGAATTATTTATTGTAGGTCCAGGTCTTCTACTAGAAAGAGAGAGGTCATGTCTGAATTCATAAGAACAAATACAGACTTTTGTGTGATGCTTTAGATGAGCAACTCTTCAACTCTTCTCGTAAATTTGGCATTTGTAAAACCTGTCAGATTAATTGCATTGGAAACTTGGGGGCTGAAAAATGGCTTGCGGTTGTGTAGGTGCAGGTTTTGGGTGCGCGCCTGTAAAAAAAAGGCCTTTTAAAAATTTTTGATGAAATGGACGTGCGGCAAAATTAAAATTGCTGCATGTCCATTTTGGATCTGAAACCTTACCGCTAGCCATTGACCTAGCGGTAAAGACTCGCTTGATAACCGTGGGTAATGACCTGCGCGCACCAAATGCCATTACGCATGCGTGAAAATAAAAAATATTTTTCAGACGCACGTATCTGATGCGCGCCAAAAATGAAATTACAGCAACAGCCACGCGGTAGTCAGGCTGTAACTCCATTTTGGCGCTCGTAGACGCTTACACGGCTTAGTAAAAGGACCCTTTGGGTTCTTCATTATTGACTGAGCAGGCAAAGCATAGGTGGCAGAAGGGCGGTCGTTGGATGCGCATAGCTCTCTCAAGGTAGGAGAGGGCACATTACCTTCCATGTCATTGCTGAGATGACCACTATCAGGGGTGCCAGCTTTCCAGAAAATGTTATAACAGTGCAGAAAATACATGACCAGAGAAGAGGGTAGGACACCTGTAGGAACATTTTATTTGAAATTTTTGTTTTTATTTTAATGATTTTATGTATGTTTTTGTTGTCGATCTGCTTTGTGTATCTTACTCTCAATTTGCATAAATGTACTTCTTGCACTGTAGCTTTACTACAGTTTTATATAAGCCACTTTGAGCCTGCAATCAGTGGGAAAATGTGGGATACAAAAACTATAAATTTGTGAATAAGTCGGTTATCTAAGAAACATTTTGGTTACTGCGGAACACTCATGAAAAGGTTAGTGTGATTTTTACCTGTCTGTTAACTGTTTTCTCTCATAGGACATAACTGGAGACCAGAAACTGCCTTTTGAAGCTCCAAAAAAGATGTTGGCTGGGGGACCTTCTATAGTTTTATGGGACCTAGAAGCTGCAGGACTAATTACATAAGGGTGTATTCTCTTCAGTGATCTCCATGCCCCATTGTATATCAAGCCCGGAAACCTTGTCTGTCTCTTGATGCCATCATGTCTTCTGTAACTGCTGCACAGACTTCAACAGATTCCGGGGCTCTCCATACTGAAGAGAATCCCAAAGGCAAAGCCCAGCTCCAGCTGAGCACGGTTTTCGCAAATCGGAGCGAAAAGATTATACTTGCCCGGAGTGACAGTGTGTCCGAGGAGCGTGTGCTGAAGATAACCATCACTGAAACCACAGTCATTGAGTCTGATTTAGGCATATGGAATTCCCGAGCTCTCATCTACCTCACCCTGTGGTTCTTCTTCAGTTTCTGTACACTCTTCCTGAATAAGTATATCCTGACACTCTTAGAAGGAGAGCCCAGCATGCTAGGTAATTTCTGGTTCCTTTTTTAAACTGTGTGTCATTTTATTGTAGCATTTTAAGAGCCATGTTTGGGAAGAGCTAGAATCTCTGCAGGCTGGGATGCTTTTTAAGTGGCAAGTACAGTAGATCAAACTGGGGTGAGAATATTAAACAATGCCCAACTGTACAAAATATATAAGTTCTCAAAATCAATATATATATAAAGAAGCTAAACTTCAAAAATTGGAAGGAAAAAGCCTCAAAGAGCTCCAGGGCGTTACAGACCTTTGGAGCTGAAACACAACCCTGAGGCGCTGTGGGGAGGACACATGGGAGGGGGAGGAGAAGGAAACGGGAAAACGAAACACAGGGGGGACCGGGAAGGACGCCAACAGACGGAGGGGGGGCCCCTGCAGCACACTCTCATTCTCAAACACACACTCTCACACACACACTCGCACATTCACTCTTTTTCTCTCTCTCTCTCTCTCTCTCTCTCACACACACTCACTCTCAAACATAGTAACATAGTAGATGACGGCAGAAAAAGACCTGCATGGTCCATCTAGTCTGCCCAAGATAAACTCATATCTTGAATTTGTACCTGTCTTTTTCAGGGCACAGACCGTATAAGTCTGCCCAGCAGTATTTCCCGCCTCCCAACCACCAGTCCCGTCTCCCATCACCGGCTCTGGTACAGACCGTATAAGTCTGCCCTCCCCTATCCTAGCCTCCCAACCACCAACCCCTCTTCCCCCCACCTGCTCCGCCACCCAATTTCAGCAAAGCTTCTGAGGATCCATTCCTGCTGCACAGGATTCCTTTATGCATATCCCACGCATGTTTGAATTCCGTTACCGTTTTCATCTCCACCACCTCCCGCGGGAGGGCATTCCAAGCATCCACCACCCTCTCCGTGAAAAAAATACTTCCTGACATCTTTTTTGAGTCTGCCCCCCTTCAATCTCATTTCATGTCCTCTCGTTCTACCGCCTTCCCATCTCCGGAAAAGATTTTTTTGCGGATTAATACCTTTCAAGTATTTGAACGTCTGTATCATATCACCCCTGTTCCTCCTTTCCTCCAGGGTATACATGTTCAGGTCAGCAAGTCTTTGGTCATACGTCTTGGAACGCAAATGCCATACCATTCTCGTAGCTTTTCTTTGCACCGCTTCCATTTTTTTAACATCCTTCACAAGGTACGGCCTCCAAAACTGAACACAATACTCCAGGTGGGGCCTTACCAACGACTTGTACAGGGGCATCAACACTTCCTTTCTTCTGCTGATCACACCTCTCTCTATACAGCCTAGCAACCTTCTCGCTACGGCCACCGCCCTGTCACACTGTTTCGTCGCCTTCAGATCCTCGGATACTATCACCCCAAGATCCCTCTCCCCCTCAGTACCTATCAGACTCTCCCCACCTAACACATACGTCTCTCGTGGGTTTCTACTCCCTAAAACATACACACTACAATGAAAACCTTGCTAGCGCCCGTTTCATTGCTCTCAGAAACGGGCCTTTTTTACTAGTAGATATACAGTGGTGGAAATAAGTATTTGATCCCTTGCTGATTTTGTAAGTTTGCCCACTGACAAAGACATGAGCAGCCCATAATTGAAGGGTAGGTTATTGGTAACAGTGAGAGATAGCACATCACAAATTAAATCCGGAAAATCACATTGTGGAAAGTATATGAATTTATTTGCATTCTGCAGAGGGAAATAAGTATTTGATCCCCCACCAACCAGTAAGAGATCTGGCCCCTACAGACCAGGTAGATGCTCCAAATCAACTCGTTACCTGCATGACAGACGGCTGTCGGCAATGGTCACCTGTATGAAAGACACCTGTCCACAGACTCAGTGAATCAGTCAGACTCTAACCTCTACAAAATGGCCAAGAGCAAGGAGCTGTCTAAGGATGTCAGGGACAAGATCATACACCTGCACAAGGCTGGAATGGGCTACAAAACCATCAGTAAGACGCTGGGCGAGAAGGAGACAACTGTTGGTGCCATAGTAAGAAAATGGAAGAAGTACAAAATGACTGTCAATCGACAAAGATCTGGGGCTCCACGCAAAATCTCACCTCGTGGGGTATCCTTGATCATGAGGAAGGTTAGAAATCAGCCTACAACTACAAGGGGGGAACTTGTCAATGATCTCAAGGCAGCTGGGACCACTGTCACCACGAAAACCATTGGTAACACATTACGACATAACGGATTGCAATCCTGCAGTGCCCGCAAGGTCCCCCTGCTCCGGAAGGCACATGTGACGGCCCGTCTGAAGTTTGCCAGTGAACACCTGGATGATGCCGAGAGTGATTGGGAGAAGGTGCTGTGGTCAGATGAGACTTTGGCATGAACTCAACTCGCCGTGTTTGGAGGAAGAGAAATGCTGCCTATGACCCAAAGAACACCGTCCCCACTGTCAAGCATGGAGGTGGAAATGTTATGTTTTGGGGGTGTTTCTCTGCTAAGGGCACAGGACTACTTCACCGCATCAATGGGAGAATGGATGGGGCCATGTACCGTACAATTCTGAGTGACAACCTCCTTCCCTCCGCCAGGGCCTTAAAAATGGGTCGTGGCTGGGTCTTCCAGCACGACAATGACCCAAAACATACAGCCAAGGCAACAAAGGAGTGGCTCAGGAAGAAGCACATTAGGGTCATGGAGTGGCCTAGCCAGTCACCAGACCTTAATCCCATTGAAAACTTATGGAGGGAGCTGAAGCTGCGAGTTGCCAAGCGACAGCCCAGAACTCTTAATGATTTAGAGATGATCTGCAAAGAGGAGTGGACCAAAATTCCTCCTGACATGTGTGCAAACCTCATCATCAACTACAGAAGACGTCTGACCGCTGTGCTTGCCAACAAGGGTTTTGCCACCAAGTATTAGGTCTTGTTTGCCAGAGGGATTAAATACTTATTTCCCTCTGCAGAATGCAAATAAATTCATATACTTTCCACAATGTGATTTTCCGGATTTAATTTGTGATGTGCTATCTCTCACTGTTACCAATAACCTACCCTTCAATTATGGGCTGCTCATGTCTTTGTCAGTGGGCAAACTTACAAAATCAGCAAGGGATCAAATACTTATTTCCACCACTGTATAAAGCATCCTCCATCCTCAAATGATTTACAAAAAAACTTCGACTTAGCTTAATTTATCTGTTTACTTGTCGGACCCAGGGGATCAACTGCCCAGTTGATCCCCTGGGTCCGACAAGTAAAAAGATAAATTAAGCTTTGCATCCTTATCATCCATGCCAGACCAGTCCAGATGAGGGTGTTATGTCCCTCTGCCAGCAGGTGAAGCCAGAGAAAAACAGCTCAGAGCTGATTTAACTCCCCAGATGTGGGGCTGGTGCTGAGTTGTTATGACTCACCTGCAGTGAATCGCCTTCCTTTTTTGTTTTCTTTCAAGATACAGCTGGAAGCAAGAGGAAGAGAACATGTATCGGGTGCCTGGTTGTTTTGGTTGTTTGCCTTCTCCCAAGCCACACTGAACTGCCATGATCTTACCTGCAGCGTGCCACCGCCTTTTTTTTTCCCCCCAGTGGAGGGAAAGAGGGGAAGTGTGATCATTTCAGACCTTGACCTAGTCCAAATCCAATACAGCACTATAGGGAGAGTAGAAGGCAGGCAGAGAAGAAATTATGCTGTCAACAGCTCCTGCTGTCAGATCCACTAAGGAAGAAATATCATCTGGCACCATCTGGTACTGGATCCATTGATATGTGAACTCGGCCTCTGAATGATTATGTTTCAAAGGGGGAAGGAAGTCTGCTCTAAAAGGCTCTTGCCTGCAGCATCCCCTGAATTCAGTTATATGCTCAATGAGAATCTGGGCTTACAGCCTTTCCAGGAGTAGCCTACTCATATTTGCTGTAGCAGGCCACATGTGTGCACCAACCATTTGCTGGAGCCAGAGAAATACTGAGGAACTGAAGGAAGCACCAGTAGTAGTGAAGTCAGCTCTGAGCTGTTTTTTCTCTGACTCCTTTTGGCAGGGAGACACAACTCATTCATCTGGACTGGTCTGACAGAACTCAAGGAAAGGAAATGAACAAGTAGGTCCAAATTTCACCTTACTTCATCAGTGAGAAATCTGGGACTGATGTGATATACACAGTTTTTTGATATGTGATTGAGTGGTAGACAAATTCACCTAAACTTTTCAGCCATACCTATTATGGAGTCTATACTGAGCAGAACTAGAATGTTTCTCTTTATAGCTCGCTGTAGAAAAATTCTGGTATTACCTCAGTAGTTGCAACACAAAATCCATCCACTCCAGGTTATTTATAAAGGGACACAAAGTCCTGCAAATAAGCTACTCAGACCCTATGTACAAAACGTTCCATACCATAACAGTGCCAACTTTCAAGACACTAATATTAAGAATTGTATTTTAAAAAGGCAGAACATCAGGTATAGAACACGATGCAGTTAATGGAAAAGCTGAACAAGTTCGACTGCTATAGATCTCCACACAGAAACTTACATGTCAGCAGAATCCCTCAGTTCAGCCACACATACAGACCAACCCTCACCAATTACAGAATAAGGGACCGAATATTAGAAATGGAAATCCAGAGAAGTCACAGTCTCTGTGAGTAGTACGACACAGGAGAAATAAATAAGTGCATTTTCTCTTATTCTCAGCAAAATACCATAATAGAAGAAATGCAGGTTATCAAAACTGGAATTTTTTCAAATTAATAAAAACTAAAAATATATCTCTACCTTTAACCACTGCTGTTTTTAAGTAGGGCGCTCCCAGTCTCTTTCCACTCACCATTTTTGTTCTCCTAAATCCTTTTCCAAAGTCTCCTTTTTATTTCTTCCGTCTTCCTTCCTTCTCTATACCTGTCTCTTGACATTGATCTTTCCTTTTCATTTTTGTTTTCCATTTCTCTCTTCTGTACCTCTCTATCAACTCATAATTAGATTTCACCTTTCCTTTCATTGCTTCTGTCCACCCTCAAGTCCTCTATCTCCCTTTCACCATCTTTTAGGTAACTACTTTCATTCAGTCTTCCTCTCTCACTCCTCCCCAGCCATGCCAGTATCTCTCTCACTCCTTGCTGTCCTTGCTGAGCCTACAGTTTCCTATCTGTCTTTGAGCCCTTATATACTTCTGCCTTTAACTGTCACTCATTCTCCCACCCTGGCTTCCAGCCCTCTCTTCTGTGTATCCCATACTTAACTTTCCATACCCCTTTTCATTTCTTCTCCAGTTCCTCACTTTCTGTCTTCCGTTCACAGACCGATCCCTTTCTTCTTACCTTCTCTAGCGCCTCCACACCCTTCATAGTTTCACACCATCTGCCAACCCTACTCAACCTTTTTTTATAACTTGCCTCAAATACCCTTACCCTTACATGTATCCCACCCAGTTGCCTTGACCTTCCTGCCTAGTCATTCTCTTGGTCCCTACACCCACCATCTCCAAACCCTATTTAGTCACAAGGTCCCCACTTGCCTTCTCAGTTGTCTTGAGACCCCACTTAGTACATGAGTTCCTGTTCTTTTTTTTTGTCACTAAATTTATACCTAATCTGAAACCTGAAAATCATTTTTCTAGGGGGTGGGCACCTGCCACCCACCACCCCTACAGTTCTCCTTCCTTGAGACCACTGCGAAGTGTCTCATACCTTCTCTGTCATGCCCCCCAGGCTTGCACTCTCTCTCTTGACCCCCTCCCTAGGCTCCCCACCCATATGCTTACCCTCTCTTTCAACATCCCTTATTTTAAGGCTCACCCTCTCCATTTTGATCAAAGTTGGCACAAGAAGATGCGAAGGGAACGGGCCTTCTCCTCTGCTGCCAGCAGTGGTGGCAGTGGTTGTGGCCACAGGGGAGGGAGGAGGATGTAGCATCTTCAGCCCAGGCTGGTGGCGGTGGTGATCACAGTGGGAGCACAGGTAGGTTCAGGATACAGTGCAGCTGACTGGGGGCGGGGAGCAGATATGTAACATTCCTAGCCTGGGCTTGTAGTGGCAGTGATCATGGGGGGTGAGAGGTGCACAGAATTAAGAAGTGGTTTTAGGGATTTCAAGTACCTGGTGTACTCTCCCTAGCTTGCATATACAGGTGGTCATTAAGGAAAGTATGGGCTTGCTTTCTGGTCAAATTTTGGATGACGTACTATACCTCCCAACTCATGGTGGTGACACACTGATGTGTCTCTATGTACTTGTTGAAGTATTGCCATAAACTTAGGGCCAAGCACCTGTCTAAACAGCCAAGTTTTTATTTTCTTTCCAAAAGACAAATAATTCTTTTCCAAACACAATTCCAAACGATAAGAAATTCCATAAACTAGGGCCGATAAGCACAAAAGACAGCGGTGGGGGTATTGGAAATCTACTAGGATCTCTTCTGGAAAAGTTGCAAACCTGGTGTAATAGAACTGTTTCAGATGCTCATTTATATCAGAAAATGACAAGTCTATGAGAGAGATACATTTTTACAATGCTTTCAAGTGCTTTAAAATGACCTTAATGGGGTAATTCAGGCCTTTTTGCATGTATGTAGCCTCTTATAAAATACCAGCCAGTGTAAAAAGCACATGCTTTGACATGGTGATGTGTACTTTGCAGGTAGGCATGTGCAGGGTTTGAGTTTGGGCAGAGCATGCAAATGCACTGCTGCTAGATTGCTCTGCAAATAAAGAAATTTGATCATAGTACTCCTTTAAAAAAAAAAAAAACAACTCCATTGGCTTCCAGTAAAATATTGGGTACAATTCAAAATTCTTCTCCTTACCCATTAGGTTTTGCATACAGCTAAACCCTCTTAGCTATCTTCTGCAATCGTCCCATACACTCCAGCTCTGGCGTTTCTGTCATTAGATCCCAATCATTTGGTCTTGCCTTCTCCTAGGGCTGCACGTCATGAATCCACCAGGACAGCGGCTTTTTATTTTCTGGTGCTTTGCCTATGGAACAGTCTGCATTCAGACCTTAGATCTGAAATTTCATTATTGCATTTTATAAAGCCCTATTGAAATCCCATTTTTTTTTCCATTTAGTTTTCAATGACCCTTCAGGTTGAGCAATTTTGCTGTTATTTCCTTGAAACGGTGTAAGTGCAGTTTGTTTATAAACAAAATGATAAATATCATATTGTTTTATACAGTGTGGCTGAAATTCTTGATGAGCGTGCCTTTCCTTTCATAAAATGGAGTTCTTTTCCCTGCCATGTTTTTTTAATATTGTAATTAGAAATCGCTTTGACCTTCTTAAGAAATGCGTTATCATGTGTTTGACTTGTTTTTATAAAAATGACCTAAAATAAGTGTCTGAAAATGCACTTCCCTTATAAAATTACTCTACGGGGCAACCCAGAATTACCGCCGCCCAACTCTGGTGCCGGCGGTAGTTTCACCCCCAGCAGCATGCCATTTTCAGCGCTACAGAAAAGCAGGTCTGATTTTCTAGCACAGGGGTTACCTGGCAGTAATCACTGCCCGGTTACCGCTGGGTTAGCACAGGCGCTCATACTACCACTACTACTTAGCATTTCTATAGCGCTGCCAGGGTTACGCAGCGCTGTACAAGTTTAAACACGGGGAGGGACAGTCCCTGCTCAAGAGAGCTTACAATCTAACGGATCTAACCTTAACGGGTGGAGGTAAATGCTCGTAAGTGCTCCCCTTGAAACGCGGAAAGTGTGAACTTACCACATTTTGGCCTTTTTACACGCTGGGATATAAAGGGCCTGGACACACACCAAAAACAGCCGCCACCACTAGCACAGGGCCCCTTACATGTCTGTAAAACTCAGGGCTTTTTGTTGAGGGGGTACTGAGTACCGGCACCATTGTCTGCTAAAATTGACCCATGGTCCCCAAGTTTTAATGAAAGAGCTCAAGCTCTACACACCAATTCTGCCTTGTCATAGATTCTGTGACTGGTTGCAGGGGGCCTGGCTGTTATGGGGTGGGTCCCTCAGTAATCACCTCACCCCTGAAGGGGTGGCCTGGAATTTGAGTACCGGCACCTTTTCCATTGTCTGCTAAGATTGACCCATGGTCCCCAAGTTTTAATGAAAGAGCTCAAGCTCTACACACCAATTCTGCCTTGTCATAGATTCTGTGACTGGTTGCAGGGGGGCCTGGCTGTTATGGGGTGGGTCCCTCAGTAATCACCTCACCCCTGAAGGGTGGCCTGGAATTTGAGTACCGGCACCTTTTCCATTGTCTGCTAAGATTGACCCATGGTCCCCAAGTTTTAATGAAAGAGCTCAAGCTCTACACACCAATTCTGCCTTGTCATAGATTCTGTGACTGGTTGCAGGGGGGCCTGGCTGTTATGGGGTGGGTCCCTCAGTAATCACCTCACCCCTGAAGGGTGGCCTGGAATTTGAGTACCGGCACCTTTTCCATTGTCTGCTAAGATTGACCCATGGTCCCCAAGTTTTAATGAAAGAGCTCAAGCTCTACACACCAATTCTGCCTTGTCATAGATTCTGTGACTGGTTGCAGGGGGCCTGGCTGTTATGGGGTGGGTCCCTCAGTGATCACCCCACCCCTGAAGGGTGGCCTGGCATTGGAGTATCGGCACCTTTTTCACTAGAAAAAACGCACTGGTAAAAGTATTGTGGAGGCCTGAGCTTAGGGAGGGTTGCAGTGGTTTCATTAAAGGAAGAGGTTTGATTTTCCAGTTTTGCCAGTCTCACTAGTGTGTTGCCACCTCTCATTTCTGCTTTCTCATTTGTTTTGTAGGTGCTGTTCAGATGCTCATGACCACGTTCATTGGCTGTGTAAAGCTCTTTGTACCATGCTGTTTCTATCAACATAAAGCACGCCTCTCCTACCCTCCTAATTTTTTAATGACTATGCTCTTTGTTGGGGTGATGAGGTAAATTCTCCTTCCAGAAGACATTTTTGCATTTTGAAGCAGTGAATAGCGTCTTATGAGTGTACTGTACATTTTTCATGTTCTGTTGTCTAAAAAATGCAATTCAAAATGCATTTAAGTAAAGAGTTGTTTTTACTGATATAGTGCTTCTATCCATAGGAAAGAATAATGATAGAAATATTCAAAAAGTAATTAAGAAACCCCAAAATTCTCATTTGCAGTCTTCATACCCTGATTCAGTATTTTGTGGAAGCAGTAGCAGCCATGAGTTGTTTAGGATAAATATGCACAAACTTAGCTCAATGGGATAGTAACATAGTAACATAGTAGATGACGGCAGAAAAAGACCTGCATGGTCAATCCAGTCTGCCCAAGACAAACTCATATGTGTATACCTTACCTTGAATTTGTACCTGTCCTTTTCAGGGCACAGACCATATAAGTCTGCCCAGCAGTATTTCCCACCTCCCAACCACCAGTCCCGCCTCCCATCACCGGCTCTGGTACAGACCGTATAAGTCTGCCCTCCCCTATCCTCTCCTCCCAATCACCACCCCCTCTTCCCCCCACCTGCTCCGCCACCCAATTTCAGCTAAGCTTCTGAGGATCCATTCCTTCTGCACAGGATTCCTCTATGCATATCCCACGCATGTTTGAACTCCGTTACCGTTTTCATCTCCACCACCTCCCGCGGGAGGGCATTCCAAGCGTCCACCACCCTCTCCGTGAAAAAATACTTCCTGACATCTTCCCTGAGTCTGCCCCCCTTCAATCTCATTTCATGTCCTCTTGTTCTACCGCCTTCCCATCTCTGGAAAAGATTTGTTTGCGGATTAATACCTTTCAAATATTTGAACGTCTGTATCTTATATCACCCCTGTTCCTCCTTTCCTCCAGGGTGTACATGTTCAGGTCAGCAAGCCTCTCTTCATACGTCTTGGAACGTAAATCCCATACCATCCTCGTAGCTTTTCTTTGCACCGCTTCCATTTTTTTAACATCCTTCGCAAGGTATGGCCTCCAAAACTGAACACAGTACTCCAGGTGAGGCCTCACCAACGTCTTATACAGGGGCATTAAGACCCCCTTTCTTCTGCTGGTCACTCCTCTCTCTATACAGCCTAGCAATCTTCTAGCTACGGCCACCGCCTTGTCGCACTGGTTTGTTGCCTTCAGGTCCTCAGATACTATCACCCCAAGATCTCTCTCCCCGCCTAACACATATGTCTCCCTTGGATTTCTACTCCCTAAGTGCATCACTTTGCATTTCTTCGCATTGAATTTTAATTGCCAAACATTAGACCATTCTTCTAGCTTCTTCAGTGTTTGCACGTTCTTTTGGTAGAATAGCTCATGCCTTTTCAGATTGGCTGGGAGTCATCTGTGGATGGTGGTCTTCAAGCCCTGTCACACATTTTCGGTTGGATTCAGGTCTGGCCTTTGACACCCGCTTTCTTCTTGCTAAGCCACTCCACTGTTGCTTTTCCTTGGTGCTTAGGATCGTTACCTTACGGAAAGGTAAATCGTCAGGTCTATGGCAGGGTTGAGCAGGTTTTCCTCCACAATCTACCTGTATTTTGCAGCATCATTTCTCAGTTTTTACCAGCCTCATTGTCCCCATGGCTGCAAAGCATCCCCACAACATAATCCTGCCATGACCATGCTTTACTTTAGGGATGGTGTTAACAGGATGATATGCAATATGTGTGGCATAAAACACAGCACAACATTGGGATCAAAAAGTTCCACTTTGGTCTCATTAGATCACAAAACCTCCCGCATGCATGCAGTGTCCCTTAAGTATGTCTTTGCAAATGCTATATGACAAAACTCTGCTGCCCGTCTCATCTTCCGCCAGGGTCGCTTTACTCATACTACCCCTCTCCTCAAGACCCTTCACTGGCTCCCTATCCGTTTTCGCATCCTGTTCAAACTTCTTCTACTAACCTATAAATGTATTCACTCTGCTGCTCCCCAGTATCTCTCCACACTCGTCCTTCCCTACACCCCTTCCCGTGCACTCCGCTCCATGGATAAATCCTTCTTATCTGTTCCCTTCTCCACTACTGCCAACTCCAGACTTCGCGCCTTCTGTCTCGCTGCACCCTACGCCTGGAATAAACTTCCTGAGCCCCTACGTCTTGCCCCATCCTTGGCCACCTTTAAATCTAGACTGAAAGCCCACCTCTTTAACATTGCCTTTGACTCGTAACCACTTGTAACCACTCGCCTCCACCTACCCTCCTCTCTTCCTTCCCGTTCACATTAATTGATTTGATTTGCTTATTTTTTATTTTTTGTCTATTAGATTGTAAGCTCTTTGAGCAGGGACTGTCTTTCTTCTATGTTTGTGCAGCGCTGCGTATGCCTTGTAGTGCTATAGAAATGCTAAATAGTAGTAGTAGTAGTAGTAGTAATCATATAACTTTGTCTGGGAGATTCTTGAATTGGCTTCGCAGTGTCTTCATTTTTCCTTACTTACTATGATGATATTTGTTTTGAAATTGCAGCTGGCCCTGCTATTGGGCCGGCCAGGCATCTGCCTAGAGTAGTAGACTTTTGGAGTGGCCGTAAAACAAGCAGAACATCGCATTGTACAAATCTGGAAACTGCCCTTGATGCTGTGTGAGCACTTCCTCGCACATTCTTGAAAGCAGTGGAACGTGGCTGCGCCTGGACTCAGAGATGCACAAATGCAGCTCTCGTGTCCCTGCACCCTCCATGCTGCCTCTGGCCTCCCCCGTTCCTAGCACCCAGTAGTGCTTGGTACAGTGTCACCTCACAGCTTGCGCTGCCACACTGCAAGAATTCACCTTCTCACTAAGGGCTGCCCCAAGTATTGCCTGAGGAGGGAGAGGCAGCACTTGACAGCCAGTAGCATTGTGCCCATTAACTTTCTTAGAAGGACAAAGAAAAGATGTGTAAGAGATGCTGGACAGAGAGAGGTGGAGGGGGGGGGGGGAGTGGGAGCTGTTGGTTACCTGTGAAGAGGCTAGGGAGAAGAAGAAAGGGAGATATTGGCCACCCAGGGGAGGGGGGTAGTAGGGAGGAGAAGGGGAGATGTTGGCTACCTGGGGAGTGAAACCTCGAACTGCCACAGGAGCTGGTGGGGAAGGCATGGCTGAAGGTTCACTTAGGGCATTGGATATGCTTGGGAGCTAATTTGGATTTGTTGTGACAGAGCATATGAAGACTTATGCAATCAAGACTTTTTAGGAATACTTCCCAGAAGTGAGAGAGCATCTATTGTTGGGATAGGAGGTAGTGTTCTATTGTGGATTAAAAACTGGTTAAAAGATAGAAAACAAGAGTGTAGGGTTAAATGGTCAGTATTCTCAATGGAGAAGGGTAGTTAGTGGGATTCCCCAGGGGTCTGTGCTGGGACCGCTGCTTTTTAACATATTTATAAATGACCTAGAGATGGGAGTAACTAGTGAGGTAATTAAATTTGCAGACGACACAAAGTTATTCAAAGTCGTTAAATCGCGGGAGGATTGTGAAAAATTACAAGAGGGCCTTACAAGACTGGGAGACTGGGCTTCTAAATGGCAGATGATGTTTAATGTGAGCAAGTGCAAAAGTGATGCATGTGGGAAAGAGGAACCCGAACTATAGCTATGTCATGCAAGGTGCCACGTTAGAAGTGACAGACCAAGAAAGGGATTTAGGTGTCGTCGTTGATGATACGTTGAAACCTTCTGCTCAGCGTGCTGCTGCGGCTAAGAAAGCAAATAGAATGTTAGGTATTATTAAGAAAGGAATGGAAAACAAAAATGAGGACGTTATAATGCCTTTGTATCGTTCCATGGTGCGAGCGCAGTTCGAATATTGTGTTCAATTCTGGTCGCTGCATCTCAAAAAAGATATAGTGGAATTAGAAAAGGTGCAGTGAAGGGTAACGAAAATGATAAAGGGGATGGGACGACTTCCCTATGAGGAAAGGCTAAAGCGGCTAGGGCTCTTCAGCTTGGAGAAAAGGCGGCTGAGGGGAGATATGATAGAGGTCTATAAAATAATGAGTGGAGTTGAACGGGTAGAGGTGAAGCATCTGTCTACGCTTTCCAAAAATACTAGGACTAGGGGGCATGCGATGAAGCTACAATGTAGTAAATTTAAAACGAATCGGAGAAAACTTTTCTTCACTCGACGTGTAATTAGGTGCCAGAGAATGTGGTAAAGGCGGTTAGCTTAGCAGAGTTTTAAAAAGTTTTGGACGACTTCCTAAGGGAAAAGTCCATAGACCATTATTAAATTGGACTTGGGGAAAATCCACGATTTCAGGGATAAGCAGTATAAAATGTTTTGTACTTTTTTGGGATCTTGCCGGGTATTTGTCACCTGGAATGGCCACTGTTGAAGACAGGATACTGGGCTTGATGGGACCTTTGGTCTGTCCCAGTATGTCAATACTTATGTACTTATGTCTGTCTGTATGTCCTGCCATACACATTTGTTTACACATGCACAAAAAGACGTTTGCAGACTAAAACCCATAACTGGGAAGGAGAAGTGAACTATAGGATGGCTAGTCCCCACCATCCAAAGATTAGGAGGGACTGCAAAAGAGAAACATCACTGTTAGGACATCAGCTTCTGGGATACCAGAAGAAAATGGACCGCAGCAGCAACTTTCGTGTACTGTCATGGATCCAGCATCTGCAGGCACTGGAAGAAGAGGCATTCTGTGGTAGTATTACAAAGAATAGGAGCCAGTGGAAGACACAGTAGCTTCTGGTGGTATAACCCTGTGCAGACTGAAGAGGCAGCAGGACCTAATTTAGAAATATGTGATAACTAGTATAAAAGGCCCGTTTCTGACACAAATGAAATGGGCGCTAGCAAGATTTTCCTCAGAGTGTGTATGTTTGAGAGAGAGTGTGTGTGTGAGAGAGAGAGTGAATGTGCGAGTGTGTGTGTGTGAGACAGAGAGAGAGTGAGTGTGTCTGCGAGAGAGTGTGTGTGTGAGACAGACAGAGTGTGCGATACAGACTGTCTGTGAGACCGAGAGAGTGTATGAGATTGAGAGAGTGTTTGAGAGTGACTGTGTGGCAGATAGAGTGAATGTGATATAGTGTGAGACATTGAGTGTGTGAGAGACTGTGTGAGACTGAGAGAGAGGAAGACACTGACTGTGAGAGAGAGAGAGAGAGTGTGTGTGTGAGAGAGAGAGAGTGTGTGTGTGACAGAGATACCTCCCCCTTCCCTCTCTGGTCTCAGGACACCCTCCCCCCTCCTTCTCCTCCCCTCTCCCCCCTGTCATGTCTCTGGACCCCCTCCACTCTGGTCTCACGACCCCCTCTCAGGACCCGCTCCCCCTCTCTGGTCTCAGCACCCCCTCCCAATGTGTCCCCTCTTTCTGCAGCCTCTCGCCGCAGGCAGCCATCAGGCATTGGCTGTCGGCTCTGCAGCTGCTCCTCTCACTTCTCACGTTGCTGCGCTCCTCCGGGGTCTGCTCCAGGGGCAGTGACGTGAGAGGCGAGAGGAGCGGCTGCAGAGCCGACAGCCAATGTCTGATGGCTACCTGCAGTGCCGCATTTGCTTTTTTTAAAGCATTTTTGTTGCTTTAATTAGTTGTTGGGCCTGGGCGGCGACCTCAGGGGGGTGGAGGGGGGGAATGGTGGTGACCCTGGGGGGGGGGGTGAAGGGACAATCTCAGGGGGGATAGAGGGGGGGAGGATTGAGCGGCGGCGACCTGGGGGGGCGTGGCGTTGTGGCGAGGGCAGCAGGGGCAGGGCCCTGTGCAGCTGGCGTGCGGTTGGTCAGTGCAGCGGCTGACGTTCCCGGAACTACGTGTCATCAATTCAGGAGATGGAGCCTTACAGAGCACACAAATGCTTCAAGGCTTCACTTTCTCGGCTTCAGAACGTTGGAGGTGCGTTTTATTATATAGGATGGTTGAGGAGGGAGGAATCTAGGAGAAGAGTACAGGGAGTGGTGCTAGGAGGAGAGGAGAATGAGGTAGGGGGGAATGGAAGAGAGACTGAGGAGGGGTTTAGGATGATGCACGGAGAGGAGAGAGGCACATACATGAAGTATAGTTTGAAATGGGGAAGGTCCCATCTCACAGAGGCACACATGAAAGTGTTCAAGGATATTAAATTTAATTTTAAACATAACCCAAACAGTTCTAGTTGGAGAGCAATAAGAACAACATTCCATAAAAAGATATAACAAAAAAAATTGACCTAAAGAACACAAAAATAACAGTTAACGATAATTTCAGTAGATACTAAATAATCCTTCAAAAAAAATAATAATGACGACTTTAGCAAGACACTGTATATTTTCTCTGTTAGGTTTGTTTCATATTCAGGCTTGATATGTAGTAACTGATAGTGATTTTTTTCTAGTAATTTGGCCTTTCACATTCCTCTCCTCCTCCCAATGTATATCACTAGAATGTAATCTTTGCAATTTGCTCCAGCTGTCCTCTGTATAGATGGGAGGGTAGGGAAAAAATAACAAGCACAAACAGTTTTTATGCCTCAGGGCTGGGTGTAGAAAAATTGGAAATGTTCTCATCTTTGGTACTGGAAAGCAGGGCAAGACCTTTCAGGAAAGAGCTTTAAATAGAACAGGCTCCCAGGCCTGGTGACCATCCTCCACTTAAAACTTTTTCGGACTTTGAAGGGCTCGAGTTGATTGAGGATGGATGGGGACCAAGTTAGGGAGGGTTTGGGGAAGGGTTGGTGATGTAGTAGATGTGGATATCAGAACATTTGTCTCTTGAAGGCAAGATTTTATCAAGCAGATGAGAATTTACATTCTTATAGTTTTCTATAATTATTATGGTTAAGGGGGAAAGGGTTGTATAATATCTTAAAGAGTTAAATTGCTATGGGGTTGAGATATGTAAGGGTAGGTTTGTCGGGGGGGGGGTACTTATATTTTAAATGGAAACAAGGTTTTTTTTATATGATGTATGACTTCAAGTCTTGCATAATTGGAACAGTATGTACACTGATTTCTTCAATGACTGTATTGTGACTTCGAAGAAGAATTGCTTTAAATTAAATAGAATGGGCTGTGGGACATGTTTAGTAGGGTTGGCTAAAGTACCTCCAATGAGCACATCATGGAATCCAACTGGATGCAAACCATCACAGTATAGAGAGATTTGTTTTCCTTCTGAAAGTGGTACAGTGTAATTTGGATTTATTACTATACTAAGAAACTTCATCTACCTGCACCTCGACAATATTGACTTGTAGAAATGGTAATAGGTTATTTACCTTAGCTAGTCCATTTGAATGGAACAGGCTGGTGATGGAGGTTAGACTGGTGGAGAATATTTGTATTGTTAGGAAACTTTGGAAGACAGCTCTGTTTAACCAGGTATTTAGTGGCCCTTTTATGAAAGCTTAGCATTCAGTAAATGCAAAGAAGCCCATAGGTATAAAATGGGCTTCTTAGCATTCAGCACACGTTACGTTTTCATAAAAGGGCTCCTTAGTGTTTTGAAACAGCTATATTAATAATGGAAGAGAAGTTTTATGTTTCTGTTATGATTATATTGTTTTTATTCTGTTTCTGATTTGATTATTGGAATATTTTATGTATGTTTCTGTTATGATTGTTTTTATTTGTTTCTGTTTTGATTATTGGAATATTTTATATATGCAAATGTGTAACTGCCTAGAACTGTGGATAGAGTGGGCTAAAATATTATGCCTGTGGCCAGAGTATACTTTAGCTCTCAAAAGTGCTTGGCAATGCCTACCTAAAATCATGATCTTTTTCCATTATATTTTCAGATTTAAATCAGCGATACAAAAATATAACTTTCTAAAAAATGACTTTATTCTTATGGGGGTCATTTTTGTAAAAGTGCATCTATGTAGCCTAGTGGTTAGTGCAGCGGCCTGATAACCAGGGGAACCTGGTTCGATTCCCACTGCAGCTCCTTGTGACTCTGGCCAAATCACTTAATCCTCTGTTGCCCCAGGTGTAAAATAATTACCTGTATATAATATGTAGACTGCTTTGATTGTAACCACAGAAAGGTAGTATATCAAATCCTATCCCCCTTCCTTTTATAAAAGTAACATAGGCTTTTACATTATTTTATAGAAGAGGCTGTCAGGCCCTACCCCTCTAGTGCATAAATTGACACCTTCTGTGAAGAAGGTATATTTGTGTGTGTATTATATGCCTAGATACATGTAAATCACAACTTTGCCCAAACTACGCTCCCAGGAAAGCCTATATGTGATACATATATAAGCAGGCACAATCCTTATCAGCATGCACATCTGTACACTGGATTATGTGATTTTTATAAAAGCCCTTTACAGTGTGCAAAGCATGCTTTATTTATTTTAGTTACATTTGTACCCCGCGCTTTCCCACTCATGGCAGGCTCAATGCGGCTTACACATACAGGTACTTATTTGTACCTGGGGCAATGGAGGATTAAGTGACTTGCCCAGAGTCACAAGGAGCTGCCTGAAGTGGGAATTGAACTCAGTTCCTCAGGACCAGAGTCCACCACCCTAACCACTAGGCCACTCCTCCACTCCAGAAAAACCTTTGTCAAGTTACCCCAATACTGTAAAAGAAAAAAGAAAAGATTCTGATAAGTATGTTTGAAAGGAGCTGAAATCGCTTGTCCAAGAACATTGCTGCGTGCAAGCTTATCAGATTGAAAAGGACAAACTATTAGCAACCTTGATAATATCTAAATTGCATTTTGTACTTTGGAACTACATGCAGGCTGGCTGCTGTTGTGCACAACTTGTGCCCTACTGGATTGTAGAGGTCTGTCAGTAACATCACTGTCCTCAGTGAGCAAACAGTCTCTGTGCCTCTGCCTGGTACTTTTGCTGCCTCTTGCTTAGGTTTTCCTTTCTCACACTCTTTTGATAAAACTTCACTGGCTACCTGTTTCGTTTTGCATCTGGTTTAAAGTCCTCCTTGCACATAAAGCCCTCCACTTAGGTAGACCTTTATACATGTCAAAGGGGCACCAAGACACTCCGCATCGGAGACATACATCTTTATCAAATATCTGCCATAAATTCATCATATGCAGTAAGTCTACTTCCAGACATTATCTCGCACTGGTCTCAAAATGTGCTTCCAGTTATTCACAGTTAATTGGCTGTGTATTACTGTTCTGTGTCACATTTTAACTGGTTCTCCCTCCTATCACTTTAGAAATCTACTTTAATATCCCAGTCATTATTTCTAACAGGTTTAAAGTTAAAGCAGGAAACCACAAAACACAATATTTATTTATTTATTTGTAGTATTTATACCCTGCTCTTTCCCGCTCGATAGCAGGTTCAGTGCGGCTTACAATGTATGGGTACAAAGTATCACAGAGATAACATAATGTATGGGTACAAAGTATCAAAGAAGTAATACAATGTATGGGTAAAAAGTATCACAGAGATAATACAATTGTATAGAGAAGGACAAGAGGAAGCGATTTGAGGGGAAGGATTTAGTAATGACTAAGCTACAAAAAAGTGTCCTAAATGGAGGAATAAAGGAATGACCTTCGAACTCCCCTAGTGGTCACTGACCCCCTCCCACCCTTCAAAGATGTGAAAGAAACAGTACATACCAACCTCTATGACAGCCTCAGATGTTATGGCCAGTCCTATTAGAGCAACAAGCAGGTCCCTGGAGTAGTCTAGTGGCCAGTGATGTGCACTTTGGAGAAGGGGATCCAGGCCAATTATCCACTCTAACTGTTACAAGCCCTGCAAAACCCACCAAAAATCTACATGACAAATTCAATTATTGTAATCAACTAAATCATACACACAACATCAATCAAACACCTGACTCAAAGCCACCCTACTCAAAAACTAAACATAACCCTTTCTCCACAAGAAAACATCTCATAAATGTTAAATGCCAGATCTACAATAAACAAAATACAGATAATCAGAGAATGGCTAGAAGAAGAACAATTAGACCTCCTAATGATTACTGAAACCTGGTTACATTTGCAGGACGGTCCAATATTAAATGACCTATGTCCACCAAGTTACAAAATTCTTTACCAAGCTAGGAAAGGGGTAAAAAGGAGGAGGCATTGCCATAATATATAAATCCTTTTTCGAAGTAGAACTGATATCTCATATTAACTCCCCTACTCTCGAAACAATTGCTTGCAAAATCAACAACGACACTCTATCCGATCCTATCCTTTTTTATTGTCCACCAGGGAGGTGCCAATCAACAGAAAATATCTTCACTGAATTTATATCTAACATATGCATTAAATTTGATAATGTCGTACTAATAGGGTACATCAATTTACATCTAGATAATCAGAATGACAGTAATACAAAAAAGTTACTTGACTTTTTAAACTACTGGAAACTCAGTAACCATTCAGCCATACCTCTCACAATAAAGGTCACTTACTTGACCTATTAGCCTGTAAATTTGCAAACAACAACAACTTTTATTTAAGTAACCATACTTGGACTCAAACTCCCAGGTCAGATCACAGTAAACTCAAGTTCTCTCTGTATTGGAGGGAAAATACAAAATCAATGAAAAATAAAACCACGACTCCTTACAAAACTAGAGGAAAAAATACCACAACCTTCTGGTCTTACGTCTTGAGCAATCCTGCTCTTCCTCCAGCAGACAGGTCATCCCATTTAATCATGAAGTTGTTACTATGTGAAAATGTCTTGAATAACCTAGCTCTCCTCAAATCTACATCCAAACCAACCCAGAAAATTTCACCTTGATTTAATCAAAAAAGGAAATGTAGAAAACTGGAAAGAAAATGGGCTAAACACAAATCAGGGGCTATGCGGTTGGGAGCATAGAGCCTGGAGCAGAAGCAGGGAACCTTGTTTTTCTGAGGAGATCCGAAAAAAACTATCACTGGGGTCCCCTACCTCTGGAAAATCTGACAAACCACTGGCATGCTAAGGGACCACTTAGTAGTAGTAGACCACAGCATTCTTTTTTCCCAGCTAGGTAAACGGTTTTCTGAGAGATGCCTCAAGAAGTTGCCAAAGTCCATATCTGGAGAGCTTCTTGGCACGGGAGATAAGAACCCATCCCCCCTTGTTTGTTCAAGTAGTATACTGCCACATGGTTGTGCGAACGAGAACAATGCAGTGCTCAGGTTAGAGATAACAGTTTTTATCAGTTTGGTGAGGCTTGGACTTTTACACCTGCTGGTATGCATCCGCCCATGAGGCACAATGGACCAAGTCGGGCCAACTTGTTCAAACCGGGAAGCTAAGTGGTGGTAGACTTCTTTTTTTCTTCACACGGTCTGTTTCTCTTCTATCTCCCTAGAATGGCACACATCCTTGCAATATATTGTGAAGGATCCCTCTGCTCCTTTAAGGAAAACTCTGGGCTCCGGCCCAAGTTTTAAGAATGTAATTCCAAAACTAACAGTTTTGAAAAAAAAAAACAATGTAGTTTTAATAATGCAGTTCCAAAAGCAAAACAGTTCATGAATCTCAACAGCTTCAAAAGTCACAATGATGCAATTCCAAAATAAGCAGGTTAAAAACAAAGAGCTTATGAATCTCAGCAGTCACAATGACGCAATTCAAAATAAGCAATTCCCCAAAACAAAACTGTTCCAAAAATAAACAAGCAGTTAAAAAAAAAAACCAAGCACTTCCAAACAGGCAGTTCAAAAACAAGCAGTTTAAAAATCCCCCCCCCCCCCCCCCACAGCAGCTCAGAGGAAGAGAGCCTCCAGGGGTCCCACCCTTCTCTGGCCAGCTCTGTCTCCTGGTTTCCTCCCACTTGACCCCGTCGTTTCCTGGCTCCTCCACGATAGCCACTGCCTTCCCTTTTTTACCCAGCTCCCGCACCAAGCGGTTACCTGCTGTTTAAACTTTCCACCTTTGGATCTTGCCAGAGCTGCAATGTCCATCGGCTCCTCCTGCCTTACTTCCTCCTCCTTTTCTTCCCCCTTCCATTCCATGGGCTCCTCGCCCCACACATTCTCCAGCTGATCCTTCTCCCCCTGATCCGTTCTGCTTAGAGGATCCCCTTCCATTCCTGGCCTCCCGACCGTGTCTTGGGTTTCACCTTTACCTTCCTTTCCCTTGGGCTCCACTGGGGGCTGCTGGGATAGGAAGTCTTTGATTCTGTTGTACCTCCTCAAGGGCTGCTGGGAATCGTAGTTTTTACCCTGCCTCCAGCCCTCTGGGGAAAATTATCTATGCCTTCTCCTGACATGTGGAACTCCCTGAGCTAAGAATCTGGGTTGTCCCCTCCTCTAGGCCTTATCTTCTCCTCCGCTGGTACCCCCCCTCTCTGTTTTTATCCCCTTCTTCACAATATCCAGCTGCAAACTATGCCAAAACATTTCACAAGACCCCACAGTCATTAACAAAGGAAAAATATTCAACATAAAGGAATCCTTCACATGCTTATCTTCCAATGTAGTATATGTCATCCAGTGTAAAAAATGTGACGAAGGGTGCTATATTGGAGAAACAAGCCAGATGCTGAAGAAGAGATTTAATTTACATAGACATGATATGAAAAATGCCAGTGCCAATCAAGATGTTACCTCTGTGGGACAGCACTTTACAAAACCAGAACACCGTACTAATGATTTTATGGTGAGAATACTTAAAGGAAACTTTAAAACAATACTGGAACGCAAGATTGAAGTCAAAATGATTAAATATTTTGACACCCACCAGACAAGACTTAACAAAGATCTGGGTTTTCTAGCCCATTATAAACCATGAAATTTCACTGCTTTGTAACCCTCTGATCACCATGCATATCTCCTTGTCCCCCATCCTCTCAGCCCTCTCTGTTTCTCACCTAGCCCACCCTTCCCTCATCCTTTCAGACTGTCACTGAAATACTTTGATGTTTCACTTATATATGTTGTTACTTATCAAAATTTGCTTATTTCTGATCTGACGAAGAAGGGCTACCTTCGAAAGCTAATCAAAAAATGTATTAAGTTAGTCCAATAAAAAAGGTATCATCTTATTTTCTTTTTTCTGTTTCATTTTATTCTATTTCCATTGACTGATCTCCTAGAACAAAATAAAGGAAAAACTATCCTGAGGTTGACCATTTGGAAAGAAAGTTTTCTAAATGAGTAATTGGGCATTTGCAAGGAAACTTTACATTTATGCCTTCTTGAGACCATTGGTATTTTAAAGTGAATTGGAGTATTCTGGCATGACATGGTTTATAGTTTTACTATATAACTATGATTGATGGATGGGGGGGGGGGGGGGGTGGGGGGTTGGGTGGTGTCTTACATGGCAAATGAAGAAGTTTATTTGTGTTATGCTTGTACCTGATATGGCTTTTTCTAATGCTTATTTTGAATTCAAATGCTGTGACGGTCGTTTACTATTTATAATAAAAACGTTTAAAATTAAGCCATTCTCTCTTCACTAATTCAGAAGTTTGTGAATACCCCATCTTGTACGTTTCTCTGGTGGATTTGTTTAACTTCCAGTGGGAAGAGAATGCCAAGGAACACAGAGAACCCTGCAGCATTCTAGAGGCATTTATCACAATTTAATAATCTAATAACCAAACCCTCACAGGCTCTGCAGTCAAAACATATTTAAGGTTTAAACAATTTTTATTGGTGATCACATTACAAACTGGTATAGTTAACACAAGGGTAGTATTACCGTGTGGTCCGTGTAACTCCACGTGGAGGGGCATAATCGAAAGGGACGCCCACGTTTTGCTGAGGAAGTCCTCGCAAAACGTCCCGGTGGAGGGGCAGGGAAACCCGTATTATCAAAACAAGATGGACGTCCATCTTTTGTTTTGATAATACGGTCGGGGATGCCCAAATCTTGAAATTTAGGTCGTCCTTAGAGATGGTCGTCCCTAGACTTGGTCGTTTCTGATTTTCGGCAATAATGGAAACCAAGGACGCCCATCTCAGAAACAACCAAATGCAAGCCCTTTGGTCACGGGAGGAGCCAGCATTCATAGCGCACTGGTCCCCCTGACATGCCAGGACACCAACCGGGCACCCTAGGGGGCACTGCAGTGGACTTCAGAAATTGCTCCCAGGTACATAGCTCCCTTACCTTGTGTGCTGAGCCCCCCAACCCTCCCCCCCAAAAAAAACCACTACCTACCATTGTACACCACTACTGTAGCCCTTTCGGGTGAAGGGGGACACCTAGATGTGGGTACAGTGGGTTTGTGGTGGGTTTTGGAGGGCTCACATTTACCACCACAAGTGTAACAGGTGGGGGGATGGGCCAGGGTCCACCTGCCTGAAGTACACTGCACCCACTAAAACTGCTCCAGGGACTGCTGTGATGGACCTGAGTATGACATTTGAGGCTGGCATAAAATATTTTATTTGAGGGTGGGAAGGGGGTAGTAACCACTGGGGGAGTAAGGGGAGGTGATCCCCGATTCTCTTCGGTGGTCATCTGGTCAGTTTGGGCACCTTTTTGTGGCTTGGTTGTAAGTAAAACAGAACCAGGTAAAGTCATCCAAGTGCTCGTCAGGGACATCCTTTGTTTTTCCGTTATGGGTCGAGGACGCCCATGTGTTAGGTACGCCCAAGTCCCACCTTCGCTACGCCTCCAGCATGCCCCCATGAACTTTGGTCGTCCCCGCAATGGAAAGCAGTTGGGGAGGCCCAAAATCGGCTTTCGATTATGCCAATTTGGGCGACCCTGTGAGAAGGACGCCCATCTTCCGATTTGTGTCGAAAGATGGGCGTCCTTCTCTTTCGAAAATGAGCCTGATAGTGTCATAATTATTGTGACCATTTTTACAGTCACTTAAAACACAGGTATCTCCCCTCTATGAATACTCTCCACCCCAGTCAAACATATTTTGTATAGAAAAAGTAACGAAGGAAGGAAGACCTTTAACTTCAGAGAGCTCAATTCTGCAACCTTTCTGAGCCACATAAGTAGCCAGTTACCAAAGATAATGTTCCCCTAGCTAAAAGATATATATTTGGGCTGGTTTTTTAGGAAGGGGGGGGGCTTTTGATTCTGTCTCTTGCACATTCTGAATTAAGACCAGATAGGACATTGAGAGCATTTCAGAAGCTAAATAAAGGTTCATCTTTCAAATAATTGATGTTATAGAAAAATGGAGTCATTTTGTCATGAATTGCCAGATAAAGCATTTTGTGCCTCTGGAGGCTGTGGCAGTGCATTTTACACCCGGATCTTTTATTCCAATGGTTAAAGTGGAGCAGGAGCCCAAAGCTTCAAATGTTTCTTTTTGGTAGGTCTTTTGCTGATCTAGATTGAATTGTCCCAATGCCCCTCTGTTCTCTTTTCAGGTTTGCCACAGTAGTTTTAGGCCTGGTGAGCTTGAAAAATGTGGCTGTTTCATTTGCAGAAACCGTTAAAAGCTCAGCGCCTATTTTCACCGTCATCATGTCCAGGCTGATTTTGGGAGAATACACCGGTAAGTTGGATTTTACTGGAGGGATGAGACCCCCAGGGCTTCCCAGCTACACTGTGGAAGAAAGTTTGATAAGTTGACTGTACTATAATGGGAATAGGCAGGAGATTCTGTATGTGGGTAACAGGCGTATCAAACTTAAACATTAATGGTTGAACCTCTCTCTTGTTGTTAGAGGAAAAGGCCTCAAGAAGCCCCCATCTTTCTATTTTAGCTTCGGGGGCTGGACTGCTAAAATAGAAAGCTGGGGGCTTCTTGAGGCCTTTTCCTTTAACAAACAAGAGAGTGGTTCAACTATTAATGTTTAAGTTTGATACGCCTGTTACCCACATACAGAATCTCCTGCCTTTTCTAGATATTTGATTTATTGTAAAAGGAGATCACCCTCATATGTGTTTATAGCCACAGTTGTTTTGGATGTGGGCAAATAGTAACAGGGTGTCCAATTTTAAGCATCAGTTGTCTGCTTAAATTTATAAAATGCTTCCATTCACGCAGGTAAGTATAGACATATGCATGTAAATGGCAGTAGTGTACCTAATCACTATTGTGTAATTATGTTTTAAAATGGCTTAGTGCATAAACGCAAGGGGGCATTTCACAGGGGAGGGACATGGGTGTGTCATAGTTGTGGCTGACATTTATGCCAGCTACTTAGGGAATACTGCAAGTGGTGTGCAAAACTGACGCGGTTCGATGCACCCAATTACATGAGTTATAGACCTGGCGTTAATGTGTGCTTCTACATCTGGGCACGTCAGTATCAGTTTATGCTAATGTTCTGTAAGAGCCTTGAGAAAAACAAAAGTAAATTATCTGACGGCAGCATTAGTATTAGTATTACAGAAATAAATAGATAGAAGCAGATATGTTAGTTAATGTAAGAATCATAGGCTAATATAAGTAGATTGGGGGTTAGGCCAGAAACAGCAGAGCAGGCAGAAAAATCTGCAGTTAAAGGCTGCAGAGCCAACCCCTCTGCCCAAAATAAGATAGGGAGGTTAAAGATGTTGGCTAATAGGTGGCCTAAAAATTACAATAGCAGTGTTTGTTGTATAAATGAGGGAAAAGTCTCAACTACTACAGCTATATTGTCCGCGTTCTACACGGCCGATAATCGTGTAGAACGCGGACAATAAGAATTAAGTAAAGCATGCCTGGCGCTGAAACCCTGGTGTGAGCGGGTTCCCTGATGAAGATATTCGAAACGGGACCGTAGGAACCAACGCAATATTGAGATGGAACAGGCGCGGAATTGAAAAGATAATATGATAAGAAAAGTGAACGGCTATGCTTCTTTTCTAATGAGTGAACAATTGATTTTTAGGTTCACTTAGACGTTACAGTTACTCAATTCAAAGGACATTACATTAAAAAAAAAATTTTTCAATAAATATGCAAAGAAGAAAATATAAAATAAATAATTGAGGGTTTTTCAGTCGGTGATGACTTTTTTCTACATGCTATAAAATAAACACTAATGTGTGAATATAGCTGTAGTAGTTGAGACTTTTCCCTCATTTATACAACAAACACTGCTATTGTAATTTTGAGTTTTTCCAAGTGCGAGCAGTGGCCTACACAGGTAGCCTTAGGGCCCAGCCTGGGTAGGGAACACAGAGGTCAAGTCCTGACCAGCCCCTAAAAGTATGTAGTGAAAAGATAACAGACTAATTCCTGCATGGGCAAACTCAATAACCAGGATAAATCATATGTGTCAGTCAGATAACCAGACATATCTATTAAGCTTTATAATATGGAGAGAAAACTTGTACTCCTTAGAAATAAGTTTGATCTTTCAGACTGCTTGTTTAAGATGTGGATCCACAAATAATGAATTTCAAGCTTTCCACACTCTGGCACCTTGAATATTGTTTGCATTGTATTGAATTTCTTTATTGAGTTTTTTTAACTCATCAACCCTTGCATGTTTTAAGTGTTTTTATAGAACAGGTGCACTACACATGCAAATATGGCACCTTAATGTTGGCGCTGGGTTATAGAACTGCCTCTGTATTGTGCGCTCATCTGTGCGTGTGTTCTAAGTGGCTACACATCTGCACATACTTGCTAATATAAAACATTTCCATTTTTCTTTCTTAAACTCAGCAGTTTTCTCTTGCTTTGTACATCCAACTCAATCAGAGCCAGGGCTGGGATCTGGTACTGGGTAGTTTCATTTGCAATTACCCAGTAATTTTTGCCATGCCCATCCAATTTATGTAATTAAGTCATTGCAGCAACAGTCCTAAGGCTGGGAGCCAGGCACCAGGGTTCCTTCTACAACTCTGAGATCACTGGCCTTGAACGCTGCCTTAGTAACATAGTAAATGATGACAGATAAAGACCTGTACGGTCCATCCAGTCTGCCCAACAAGATAAACTCATTTTACTTTATATGTATACCCGAGATTGATTTGTCCTTGCCTTTCTCAGGGCACAGACCGTAGAAGTCTGTCCAGTACTGTTCTTGTACTAAGTTCTGAAGCTAACATCGAAGCCCCTTAAAATTTACAGCCCATCCCTATCCAGTCACGATCAGGGCGTAGACTGTAGAAGTCTGGCCAGCTTCCGTTTTGTTTCCCAATTACCGACGTCGCCACCTAATCTCCGCTAAGATTCCGTGGAACCATTCCTTCTAAACAGGATTCCTTTGTGTTTATCCCACGCATGTTTGAATTTTTTAATTTATTTATTGCATTTGTATCTCACATTTTCCCACCTATTTGCAGGCTCAATGTGGCTTACGTTTTGTTATGTCATAGTCATTACAAGATGTCAAATATAATTGGTAGTGTACAGAGTTTTGTTATGGCATATTCATTATAGGATACCAGATACAATTGGTAGTATACAAAAGGTTAAATCAGGGTTAAGTAAGGGAAAAGATAAGGAAGGTTTTAGGAAGGAAAGTATAGAAGGTGGACTGTCAAAGCTAGTGGATTCTTAGGTATTTTGAGGGTTATGGGTTCTCTTTGTATGCCTTGTTGAAGAGATGTGTCTTCAGAGATTTGCGAAAGTTCGTTATTTCGGCAGTGGTTTTCAAGGCAGTTGGTAATGCATTCCACAGCTGCGTGCTCATGTAAGAAAAGGTGGTGGAGTGTATCAGCTTGTATTTTAGTCCTTTACAGCTGGGGAAGTGTAGGTTCAGAAATTTGCGGGATGATCTTTTGGCATTTCTGGGAGGAAGGTCCACGAGGTTTAGCATGTAGATTGGTGTGTCTGCTTGAATGATTTTGTGTACCATCGTGCAGATCTTGAACACAATGCGTTCCTTGAGTGGGAGCCAGTGAAGTTTCTGTCTTAGGGGTTTTGCACTTTCATATTTAGTTTTTCCAAATATGAGTCTGGCGGCGGTGTTCTGGGCTGTTTGGAGTTTTTTGATAGTTTGTTCTTTGCAGCCCGCGTATAGTGCGTTGCAGTAGTTCAGATGACTTATTACCATTGATTGTACCAGGGTACGGAAGATGTATCTCAGGAAGAAAGGTTTTACTCTTTTGAGTTTCCACATGGAGTGAAACATCTTTTTCGTTGTATTCTTCACATGGGCATCGAGTGTGAGGTTTCGATCAATAGTAACTCCAAGAATTTTCAGATTTTGTGAGACGGGAAGTGAGCAGTATGGTGTGGTTATGGTGGAGTATTTGTTTGTGTTGTGTTGTGAGGTGAGTACAAGGCATTGTTTTCATCTCCATCCCCAGCCCAGCTGCCTGGTTTATTTCAAAAAGCACTTTTGTGAGTGGTGATGATAAATGATCCCATCCTCGATCTGCCTGTTCGCCACTCCCATAATGCCTCTGTGTGTATCTCACAAAAAAAAAAAAGCATGACTGGCCTGATTTTATAATAGGACATCTGTGAGAGAAGTGCATATTTTATATAACCAATATAGATGCCTGTAGTTCCCAGGTCCAGCCTCAGTAGCATGCAGATTTACATGAACACTTTTACACTTGCTCCAAAGTTAACGTTAATATATGCATGGTTTATAAAACATGTATTGCAACTCTGTCACTACCACACCCCTGAGAACACCTTCTTTTGGCCTGCCTGTAAGAACACACCATTTAAAGGCCTTTTCCATGTGTAATAAAAAAAAATAAAAAGTCTTTTACAGACAGAGAAACCGTTTTATAAAGTTATCTTCCACATTTTCCAAGTGCCAACTTTATGCATGCATACCCCTGAGCAGTTTTAGCTCAGGCTCCTTTAAAATTACCCCCTTAAAGGTCTGAATCAAGAAGAAGCCCTGGTGTGTGGCCTAGGACCATTATTGCGGTGACAAAACTAAGCATAAAATTCAGCAAAAATCCCCAGGGCAATGTAAATAAAGGCCTGTGACACCAAATCCCAGCCCTGGTTCTGAATGAGTGGGTAGTTCAAAAAGGCAGCAAGAAATCTCCAGGTTCAAAAAAGAAAAGAAACCAAAGAGTCTTTCACTGAGTGTAAACAATTAGTGACATTTCTTTTCTTTGCTTTCTAGGATTGATGGTGAATCTGTCATTAATACCTGTAATGGGAGGTTTAGCGCTATGTACAGCGACCGAACTCAGCTTTAATGTACTAGGCTTCTCTGCAGCATTGTCAACTAACATTATGGACTGGTAAGGCTCAAGTATGTGTAGAGCACTGGGAAGGGTATGAGAAGGCGGCTACTAGAAGCCATTCAACAAAAACAGTTTATATAGGAGTCCTTTTACAAAGCGGTGGTAAGCCCAACGTGGTCTTACCGCTTGCTAAAAGGGAAGTACCGTTGGACTACCGCAGCAGCCCGACGGTAGTTCTCACCCCCAGCGCACGTCATATCCAACGCTACAAAAATATTTTTATTTTTGCAGTGCCGGTGTGCACCCGACGGTAATCATTGCCGGGTTAGCACAGGAGCCCTTACTGCCACCTCATCGAGTGGTGGTAAGTGCTCCCCCACCCCCCGAAATGACTGCCATTTCCTGAAAAAAAACCCCAAAGACCTGTCTTTTACCTGCTGCGGTAAAAGAGGGCGCGCATCAAAAACACACGCCGATACCAGCGCAGTCCACTTTTTGCTGCAGCTTCGTAAAAGGGACCCATAGTGTCTGTTCCTGCAGAGAGCGAAGGATCCGTGTGAAGCAAGGCTTCTTTCATAGTGGGCACAGTTTGTTGTTAAGCATTGCTTTGTGCCTTGTGTGAAGCAGAGGACACACCTTACCAAAGCCAGGAAGGTTTAGCAGGACCAAAGATTATATTTCTGAGTGAGGACCATGGACGTAGCAGACTTCGGCGGGAGGGGGGGTCCAGAGCCCGATGTGAGGGGGCACATTTTAGCCCGCCCCCCCCCCCCCCACCGCCAACTTTGACCCCCCCCCCTTCCCGCCACCACCAGCCCTCCCCCGCCATCACCGTTGGGTACCTTTGTTGGCGGGGGACCCCAACCCACGCAAGCTGAGGTCCTCTTCTCCGGCGCGGCCGCGTTGCTGATCTGCAAGGCTTCGTTCTGTTTCTGTGAGTCGTCTGACCTGCACGTACAACGTGGTAGTGGTAGTGGTGACCAAGGTGGTGTCTAGTAGTTTGTTCACTAGTTGATATAATTTCTTCGTGTCTTTGTAATCTACTACTACTACTTAACATTTCTAAAGCGCTACTAGGGTTACGCAGCGCTGAACAATTTAACATGCAAGGACAGTCCCTGCTCAAGGAGCTTACAATCTAAAAGACAGGTGTACAATCTAAAGACAAGTGTACAATCTAAAAGACAGGTGTAAGTCTAGAGACGAGTGTACAATCTAAAAGACAAGTGTAGAGTCGATCTGATAGGGCTTACTATGTTTCTCGAAAGGTTAGGCGCCGAAAGCAGCATTGAAGAGGTGAGTTTTAAGCAGAGATTTGAAGATGGGTAGGGAGGGGGCTTGGCGTAGGGGTTGAGGAAGATTGTTCCAGGCATAGGGTGAGGCAAGGCAGAATGAGCGGAGCCTGGAGTTGGCCGTGGTGGAGAAGGGTACGGAGAGGAGGGATTTGTCCTGTGAGCGGAGGTTACGGGTGGGAACATAGGGGGAGATGAGGGTAGAGAGGTACTGAGGAGCCGCAGACCGGGTGCATTTGTAGGTAAGGAGTAGAAGCTTGAATTGTATGCGGTATCTGATCGGAAGCCAGTGAAGTGACTTGAGGAGAGGGGTGATATGAGTATATTGGTTCTGGCGGAATATAAGACGTGCAGCAGCGTTCTGAACCGATTGAAGGGGGGGTAGATGGCTAAGTGGGAGGCCGGTGAGGAGTAAGTTGCAGTAGTCAAGGCGAGAGGTAATGAGAGCGTGGACGAGAGTTCGTGTGGTGTGCTCAGAAAGGAAAGGGCGAATTTAGCTGATGTTGAAGAGGAAGAAGCGACAGGTTTTGGCAGTCTGTTGGATATGCGCAGAGAAGGAGAGGGAGGAGTCGAAGATGACTCCGAGGTTGCGGGCAGATGGGACGGGGAGGATGAGGGTGTTATCAACTGAGATAGAGAGTGGAGGAAGAGGAGAAGTGGGTTTAGGTGGAAAGACGAGGAGCTCGGTTTTGGACATGTTCAGCTTCAGGTGGTGGTTGGACATCCAGGCAGCAATGTTGGATAAGCAGGCCGATACCTTGGCCTGGGTCTCCGCGGTGATGTCTGGTGTGGAGAGATATAGCTGGGTGTCATCAGCATAAAGATGATACTGACCCTATACTGGCCCTATTTTAGTTTTATAGTATGATTGTTTGGTCTGTTATATTGCATGTTTGTATTTTCTTTGTATTTGTTTCCATGCGTTGAGTGTGTGTTCATCTTTTATTTTTTTCCAAGCTTGTTCGAGTTTCCTGGATTGTGTTTTTATTTTTTTCAGTTCTTCGTTGAACCACGGTATCGAATTATGCCTACGTGAGGTTCTTGTTCGTAAGGGTGCTATTTCGTCCAGTATGCTTCTGTATCTTTTATCCCATTCTGAGAGGTAGTAGATGGAGTCCGTTTCTGCTGTCCATTCATTATTGTATATCTGTTGCCAGAATGTATCCGAGTCTATTTGGCCTCTTGTACTGTAGGTTGTGTGTTCTTGTATACGGTGTGGACCCTTTTTCCGCCATTTTAGGGATAGGTTTAGTTTGTAATGGTCGGTCCAAGGGGTTTCTGTCCATTTAGTTTCTGTTATTATTAGGTTCTGGTTTGTGGACAGTTTGTGTGAGATGAGGTTGAGAGTGTGCTCTTTGACATGGGTTGCTTGCATGTGAGGCCATTTAAGATCCCATAAGTGGAGGAATTCCTTGTATTCACGTGCGTTGGTAGAGTTTGGGTCTTCAGGGTGAAGGTTAATGTCTCCTAATACTAATATATTGGAGTTGGTTACACAAGTGTCTCTCATGAAGTCCATGAAGTTTAACTGGCTTTCGTTCCAGTTACCTGGTGGTCTATAAAACAGGACACAGTTTAGGTGAAAAAGCAGGGTTTTATGGTGGATTCTGATTGAGGCAATTTCAGGTTGGGTTGTTATGGACTCGGCAGTGGTTTTGGTGGTAAAGTGGGATTGGTAGATAGTGCTGTACCTCTGCCTGTCTTTTCCTTTCTGGTCCAGTGGGTGATTTTGTATCCTGGAGGGCATAGGTTTAGGATTATAGGGTCCTCTTGATCATGGATCCAGGTTTCATTGATGAAAAGTAGGTCAAGGTTTTCTGACATGATCCAATCTGTTACTATTGTTGTTTTATTTACTATGGATCTGGCGTTGATGTAACCCACTTTAATTTTTTGGTATGGTTCTTCTGTGTTAGGTGTTGTGTGGATTTTTGTCGGTTGTCGTTGCTGCGTTAGTGTGGGTTTATTTTGACCTTTCTTACCCTTCTGTTGAGGTTGTCCGCATGTTGGTGTTGTTCCTTTGTTTTGGTTGTTGTCAGTTTGATGAGGTGTGGTGTATCTGATCAATCTTTGATGATTGTTTAGTATGGGTATTATGTTGCTTTCTGCGAGTGAGGTGGTTAGTGTTAGATGGATCAGGGATAAGGAGTAGATTGCTAAGAGTAGTTTGACGGTGTTCATTATGGTATCGATTCGCTTTGGGCTGCTAGTATGCCGTGTTTGATAGGGTGCGTGATAGGGCTTTGTTCTTTGTGATGGAATCTTGTGTACTGGTCTTGTGTGTTATTATGTATTTTCGACTTGCCTATGAGCTGTTGAGATCAGTAGTTGCTCCAGGTCCTGTATAACACCTTCATTACCACTGAATTTAACTGAACAGCGCACAGATGTTCGCACACAGTTTTCTAGTGTACGAAACTCTTTTGTGCATAAGGCAGTCATAGCAGTGCAGAAAATTCTTGTGTTTTATTACATGGGCCCCTTGTCAGGTTCTCAGGTTCAGAGCCCACGGGACTGGGCTCTGGAGCAAACGTGAGCCCTTGGACTGCTGACGAGGAGCGACAGCAGCAGGCAAAACCCACCAACCAACACTGGGTAAACACACCGGCAGGGACTGCAGGCACTGCCCAGCGAACCGGAACACATGGACTGGAATCCCCCAGACTGGAGGACACAGGACTGGAACACTGGACTGCAATCCCCCGGACTGGAACACACACCGGACCGGAACACACTGGACTGGAGCACACCAGACTGGAACACACACCGGACCGGAACACACTGGACTGGAGCACACTGGACTGGTCTCCCGGACTGGAGGACACAGGACTGGAACACGGGACTGGAGCACACTGGACTGGTCCACACAGCTTCACCTGCACTTAGCTACTAAGCCCCCCAGAAGTTGAGCTCCTGGGTTCGAGTAGCCGACAGGACTTACTGGATACCGGATGACATAGGGACCAGGACTGGAAACAGAAGTGCTCCTAACCCTAAACTGATCTACGTGCTCCCAAGCCCTAAACCAGCAGGAGTGTTCCTAACAGTAAACTGACAAAAGGACTTCCTAAGCCCTATACTAAACATGAGCTCCTAATCCCTGCTCAAGAAAGGGACTTCCTAAGCCCTAAACTAACAGAGCAGGGAACTAAACACAAAGCTAACACAGGTGCTACTAAGCACCAAGCTACAAGCAGAGCTTTACACTAATAAGCTAAACACAGAACTAACCAGCTACCTAAGCACTGCTCTAGCAAGCTAGATACAACTAACAAGGTGCTTCCTAAGCACTACTGTGGCAAGCAACCAGAAGAGCTCCTAGCACTAAAAGGGAAGACAGGGGAGCCACAAGGAAAAAGCAGTGAAGCTAACACATAAGCCAAAAGTGCTTCTAAAGCACCAAACACCAACAGCAAAGACTGCAATGCTCCCAATAGCACAAACACCAGAAATACTTCTAACAGCAAACTCTGCAGTGTTCCTAACACCAAACCCTGAAGTACTTCTATCAGCCACAGAGCTTCCAAAGCCCTACACACAGCAATGCTTCCAAAACCAAGAGGGAAAAGCAGGGGAACCATAAGGGAAAAACAGGAAAGCTACACACACAGTCACCAGTGCACACTGCACTAACACTAACCTGGACCTTAGCAAAAGCAAGCAGGGAAACTAGACACAACGTCAGAAGTGCACACTGCACCACCCTACCTAGAGCAAACACCACTGTTGCAAAGGCCCTGAAGGAAACAAGACCACTTCCTTATCAAGGCCCTCCCTGATGATGTCACACTCCCTAGACCTAGGCAAAAGCACACTGACCCAGAGAGGCCCAACCCACACCAATGCAAAACCGTGAAACACTTGAAGCCAGTACACCCAAAGAGAGTTAGAGCAACTCAGGCAACATACCCACAGGTGCAGTGTAGTGAAACAATTAGAGCCATGCTGCTGGAAGCTGCCAGCACCGAGAGACAGAGCCAGCTCAGAAAGGACAGAGAAAAGAAACAGAAGCCAGCTAAGAAGCTGACCCCCAGGAAAGAGGTAAGTTTGAGAGGGGTTCAGACCCCAATCATAACAGCACCTCCCCCTCAAGGCTCCCGTGTCCCCACAGGAGCTCCAGGTCTCAAAAGACAACTTAGGTCTCCATGGGTAGCTGTGATGAAATCTCCCAATGGGTTTCACAACATAAATCTGAGCGGCTGGGCAGGACGTGACAAGTACATCTGGAACTAGGAAACCAGAATGGCTTTGGCCGCCACGAGGCTCTTTAGAATGGCTGCTAGGCAGGATCAGAGTCTTGGATGCAACAAGTGGAGTCCTATTCAACAGGAACCATCTCTTGAAGGAGTCCACAACTTCCTTGACTTCCTGGCACTCCACTGTAGCAGCCAGAACTGGGCTAGAGCCCACACCCATCCTGGAATCTAAAGCCGGACAGGAACTCAAACAGGACTTCAGACTGGACCTTGCCTCTTGGCTGGAGCTGGAACTCAGGAGGGGTTCAACATCTTGGTTGAAGTGGGAACTCAGAGTAGACTCAGCATCTTGCCTGAGACTGCAATCTGATCCGGCCTCAGCCTCTGGGCCGGAACTGCCACTCAATTCGGACTCAGCCTCTTGGCTGGACTTGGTACTCAACGTAGACTCAGCATCTCGGCTGGCACTGGGACTTGCTCCGGACTCAGCATCTTGACCGGGACTGCAACTTGACCCGGACTCAGCATCTTGACCGGGACTGCAACTTGACCCGGACTCAGCATCTTGCCTGGAAGTGGAGCTCCAACTTGACCCAGACTCAGCATCTTGGCCGGGACTGCAACTTGACTCGGACTCAGCATCTTGGCTGGGACTGGAACTCCAACTCTCACCGGACTCAGCATCTTGCCTGGGACTGGAACTCCAACTTGACCCGGACTCAGCATCTTGGCCGGGACGGCAACTCTCACCGGACTCAGCATCTTGGCCGGGACTGTAACTTGACCCGGACTCAGCCTCTTGCCTGGGACTGGAACTCCAACTTGACCTGGACTCAGCATCTTGACCGGGACGGTAACTCTCACCGGACTCAGCATCTTGGCCAGGACTGTAACTTGACCCGGACTCAGCATCTTGCCTGGGACTGGAACTCCAACTTGACCCGGACTCAGCATCTTGGCCGGGACGGCAACTCTCACCGGACTCAGCATCTTGGCCGGGACTGTAACTTGACCCGGACTCAGCCTTTTGCCTGGGACTGGAACTCCAACTTGACCTGGACTCAGCATCTTGACCGGGACGGCAACTCTCACCGGACTCAGAATCTTGGCCAGGACTGTAACTTGACCCGGACTCAGCATCTTGCCCGGGACTGTAACTCAATTCTGATTCGGCATCTCGGCTGAACTCTGCACTCGGTGCAGACTCAGCACTCATCGTGGACTCGTCATCTTGGCTAGACTCTGTACTCAGTGCAGACTCAGCACTCATCGTGGACTCATTGTCTCGGCTGGACTCTGTACTCAGTGCAGACCCAGCATCTTGACTGGAACTGCAACTTGATCCAGACTCAGCATCTTGACTGGAACTACAACTCAATCCAGACTCAGCATCTTGACTGGAACTGGAACTCCAACTCTCACCGGACTCGGCATCTTGGCCGGGAATGCAACTTGACCCAGACTCAGCATCTTGCCTGGGACTGGAACTCCAACTTGACCCGGACTCAGCGTCTTGGCCGGGACAGCAACTCTCACTGGACTCTGCATCTTGCCCGGGACTGTAACTCAATTCTGATTCGGCATCTCGGCTGAACTCTGCACCCGGTGCAGACTCAGCACTCATCGTGGACTCGTCATCTTGGCTGGGCTCTGCACTCGGTGTAGACTCAGCACTCATCATGGACTCATCACTCGGTGTAGACTCAGCATCCCGGCTGGGACTGCAACTCGATCCAGACTCAGCATCTTGACTGGAACTACAACTCGCTCCCGACTCAGCATCTTGACTGGAACTGCAACTCGCTCCAGACTCAGCATCTTGACTGGAACTGCAAATCGATCCAGACTTAGCATCTTGACTGGAACTACAACTCGATCCAGACTCAGCATTCATCATGGACTCATCACTCAGTGTAGACTCAGCATCCTGGCTGGGACTGCAACTCGATCCATACTCAGCATCTTGACTGGAACTACCACTCGATCCAGCCTCAGCATCTTGACTGGAACTGCAACTCAATCCAGACTCAGCATCTTGACTGGAACTACCACTCGATCCAGCCTCAGCATCTTGACTGGAACTGCAACTCAATCCAGACTCAGCATCTTGACTGGAACTACCACTCAATCCAGACTCAGCATCTTGACTGGAACTGCAACTCACTCCAGACTCAGCATCTTGGCTGCCCCTGCTGCAACTCGCTCCGGACTCAGCATCTTGGCTGTCACTGCTGCAACTCGCTCCGGACTCAGCATCTCGGCTGTCACTGCTGCATCTCGCTCCGGACTCAGCATCTGGGCTGAAACTCAGTGTGGACTCAGAAGCTTGTCGGGAAAAATCAGGAAGCCACCTTCTTTCAGCTTGGGCTTCAGGAGTATCCCGTAGGGTTGGCTCCGAGAGGAGTTGGAAGCGGTAAAAGAACAGCTTGGTAGAGGGATCAATAGCAGAAACTGGGTTTTCTTCGAACCCAAGCCAGGAGACACGCCTTCTTTCCGCTGCAGCTTCAGGAGTATTCTTCAGGGCTGGATCAGACAAAAGTGCAACCCGGTAATCCTGGAGTGTCAGAAACGGATCCAGATCAAAAATGGGGTTGGAACTGGGATCCAAACTGGTACGAGGAGGCTTGGTTTGAAGCGCCACTTGAACTGGACGCAGAGACTTGGCTTGAAGCGCTGCTTGGACTGGAATCGGAGACTCAGTCAGAAGCATCCCTCGGACTGGACTCAGAGGCTTGAGTGGAAGCGCCACCTGAACTGGGATCGGCGACTCGGTTAGGAGCATCCCTTGGACTGGCCTCTGAAGCTTGGCTGGACGTGCTGCTCGGACTGGATTCAGAGGCTTGTCTGGGCGCGCTGCTTGAACGGGACTGGACCCCTGCTGGGCCCAGAGCGTGGAATTCCAAGACGTCTCCTCTCAGCGACAGCTTCAGGAGTATCCCACAAAGCTGGATTCAAGACCAGGCTGCGGCGATATTCAGCGAGCGTGATAAAAGGGTCCATATCTGAAACTGGGTTTTCAGCGATTCCAAGCCACCAGACACGTTTTCTCTCAGCTGCCGCTTCAGGAGTCTTCTTCAAAACAGGATGAGACAAAAGTTTCCCACGATACTGACGAAGAGTCATAGAAGGATCAAGAACAACGATGGAGCTGGACCCCAGCTGGGTCAGCTGGGCGGGGGTTCTTGCCGGGCTCATGGCCTTTGCAATCTGTCAGGTTCTCAGGTTCAGAGCCCACGGGACTGGGCTCTGGAGCAAACGTGAGCCCTTGGACTGCTGACGAGGAGCGACAGCAGCAGGCAAAACCCACCAACCAACACTGGGTAAACACACCGGCAGGGACTGCAGGCACTGCCCAGCGAACCGGAACACATGGACTGGAATCCCCCGGACTGGAGGACACAGGACTGGAACACTGGACTGCAATCCCCTGGACTGGAACACACACCGGACCGGAACACACTGGACTGGAGCACACCAGACTGGAACACACACCGGACCGGAACACACTGGACTGGAGCACACTGGACTGGTCTCCCGGACTGGAGGACACAGGACTGGAACACGGGACTGGAGCACACTGGACTGGTCCACACAGCTTCACCTGCACTTAGCTACTAAGCCCCCCAGAAGTTGAGCTCCTGGGTTCGAGTAGCCGACAGGACTTACTGGATACCGGATGACATAGGGACCAGGACTGGAAACAGAAGTGCTCCTAACCCTAAACTGATCTACGTGCTCCCAAGCCCTAAACCAGCAGGAGTGTTCCTAACAGTAAACTGACAAAAGGACTTCCTAAGCCCTATACTAAACATGAGCTCCTAATCCCTGCTCAAGAAAGGGACTTCCTAAGCCCTAAACTAACAGAGCAGGGAACTAAACACAAAGCTAACACAGGTGCTACTAAGCACCAAGCTACAAGCAGAGCTTTACACTAATAAGCTAAACACAGAACTAACCAGCTACCTAAGCACTGCTCTAGCAAGCTAGATACAACTAACAAGGTGCTTCCTAAGCACTACTGTGGCAAGCAACCAGAAGAGCTCCTAGCACTAAAGGGAAGACAGGGGAGCCACAAGGAAAAAGCAGTGAAGCTAACACATAAGCCAAAAGTGCTTCTAAAGCACCAAACACCAACAGCAAAGACTGCAATGCTCCCAATAGCACAAACACCAGAAGTACTTCTAACAGCAAACTCTGCAGTGTTCCTAACACCAAACCCTGAAGTACTTCTATCAGCCACAGAGCTTCCAAAGCCCTACACACAGCAATGCTTCCAAAACCAAGAGGGAAAAGCAGGGGAACCATAAGGGAAAAACAGAAAAGCTACACACACAGTCACCAGTGCACACTGCACTAACACTAACCTGGACCTTAGCAAAAGCAAGCAGGGAAACTAGACACAACGTCAGAAGTGCACACTGCACCACCCTACCTAGAGCAAACACCACTGTTGCAAAGGCCCTGAAGGAAACAAGACCACTTCCTTATCAAGGCCCTCCCTGATGATGTCACACTCCCTAGACCTAGGCAAAAGCACACTGACCCAGAGAGGCCCAACCCACACCAATGCAAAACCGTGAAACACTTGAAGCCAGTACACCCAAAGAGAGTTAGAGCAACTCAGGCAACATACCCACAGGTGCAGTGTAGTGAAACAATTAGAGCCATGCTGCTGGAAGCTGCCAGCACCGAGAGACAGAGCCAGCTCAGAAAGGACAGAGAAAAGAAACAGAAGCCAGCTAAGAAGCTGACCCCCAGGAAAGAGGTAAGTTTGAGAGGGGTTCAGACCCCAATCATAACACCCCTTAGTTGGAGCCTGCATATTAAAACAATTGTGGGGTTCTTTTCAGTAATTGATTTGTTCAGAAGATACAGCATTTCTCCCAGAAAACTGTGTGTAAACTGTTTAGAGAGGATCCAATAAGAGGCTAAGGGCTAAAAGTCTCAAGCATTTCTCTTAGTTACCCTGTTTTAAGAAATGGGCAAGTTCAGCTTAGTGTCATTTGTTTTTCAGCTTGCAGAATGTATTTTCCAAAAAACTTCTCAGTGGAGACAAGTACAAGTTCTCGTAAGTATCTTTGTGTTTGGACCTTCAATTTGTGCATCCCAGATTCTCTCTGCGAATCAGCTCCATTCATCAATGGAGAAGCAAGTTATCCTGCACAGGCAATGACTATGCAAGTTTCTGTCACTCCTGCACCTTGTTGTGGAAAGAAGTTCCATTGCTTGCCAGCAGTAATGTAAGCTTAAATGAGGGCCTCCCCCATGATGTGGTTGGGGGGGGGGACTCTCTCTCTCCCCATCGTTCTCCTCCCAGCCTTTGGATTTTAGGAAGGAGGGCATGGCAAAAGCTACTTACTTTTAGCAAAGTTGCTGCACTGCCTCCCACCAGCTTTCTTCAGTTAAAATTTTGAGGCTGACCATCAGCCAGAGAGGTATTTCTGCCCAACAGCAGAAGATATGAGGTGCTTAAGTCTCAGATAACAGCCGTGTGATTTTTCTGCCCTTATTGTAAGACTTTGCCCTGGAAACGCTTCTCCAACCACTGAAGGTGGAACTTAAGTAATTTAAAGCTGACAGGAGGCAGTGCAGCAGTGTCTTCTAAAAGTAACATTTGCTGTGCTCTCCGTCTGTTCCTGCAGTGCTGGGCTGCTTTGGATGAATTTATGCTGCCACTTTCCAGCACTCTCAGATATTGTGGGCTGCCCTAGTGGCATGCTAAGTGCAGGTATCGTATTAGGTTAAACTACTGTCACACAAAGCGCTGAGTGCTTTGGAAAGAGTTAAATTGGATAGTCTATAAAGTGCCACCTCCCCTTTGTTGCTTTTATTAGTTAACGTGCAGAACATTGCACATTGAGAGATGCACAATTGAGGCCTTCCATGTAGGACATTTTTTTTGTATCATTTGTAGTTACTGAAGCAGGAAATTGATAGCTCTCCCTGTCTGTTTATACAGCTCTGTTTTTCCTTCTAGTCCCCCAGAGCTTCAGTTTTATACCAGTGCTGCTGCTGTTGTCATGCTTATTCCAGCTTGGATATTTCTCATGGTAAGAGTGTATTCCTAGGTGAGCTGCAGACAGTTGATATGGTACTTGCCTTTTTCATTCCAGTTTCTTAACTTTGGTTAAAACGAATGCTTAGAGAACCATAAATGTGTTCTATTTAAGAATATTTTTTAGAAGGTAACAATCCATCCAGACTGATTGTAGAATAGAATACCAGTGGGCTATGTGCCAAGGAGGTTTGATAACAGGAGATGGCATGAGCCTACCTGGCCCATTATGTGGGCTGAAGCCAATAGGCAGAGCTTGCTGCTCTATCAATGTCATTGTTTTGGGTGTACTAAGATGGCAGCTGCATTGAGGAGAATTAAAATCTCCATGTGTGGAGACCTGCTTCAGCCTTGTGACATCATGCTGCGCCTATTATCAAACCTTGCTGTGTGCATACTGGTTACCATGTTTGATTCACTGCTCATATGGATAACAAAATGGGGAGGGAGCAAGAAATCTGTAAAATTAGGACACACCTAAAAGTTTATTCTCATAGAAATATAGTTGTTGGCATATTGGTTTCTTGGTCCCATCAGTGCCCCAGTGATCCTACTCCATTCCTTTGTCCTTACCATATCCCACTATACTGGGTTCAAATGACATTTGAACAGGGAGATCCGGAAAGAGTGATAGTTAACGTGCATTGAGGACTACATATAAAATGTCATGTGGTGCCACTGGTACTGTTGTTTGGCTGTGTTTGCGGACAGTAGGAGGTTTTCAGAACTCGGTCACATCTTCCTGAAGAACGAGGCTTGTGGTGGACATATTTTAAAAAAATATATACTTTCTTTTATGGTACAGCTAAAGCAGTTTACATTGATTATATGCAGGTACTTTATCCTTAGTGGACTTGGTTTGTTTTTTTTTTTTACTTGGGGTAAAGTGGATTAAGTGACTTTCCCAGGGTTACAAAAAGCCACAATGGGAATTGAAACCAGTTCCCCAGGTTCTCAGCCCACTGTGCTAACCATTAGGATATTGCTTCGCTAATATATTTGTACTAGTACAGTACTTGGGAGTTGTTGGAGAATCTGTGCCAGGTTCACTGATTTGTACCCTGTTGGGTTTCAAAGTTGAAACCACACAGTTTTTCTTATAATAGCATGTTGTACATATGAAACACCACATACTGTTCTGTTTTCTTTTTTATTTGTAATGGTATTCAATAATTATAATGTAAAAACTGTAGAGGGGCAGACCCCTGGATCAGTGGTAGTACTGTACACTTCTATTTTTTTTTTTTTGTTTGTTTGTTACATTTGTACCCCGTGCTTTCCCACTCATGGCAGGCTCAATGCGGCAGGCAATGGAGGGTTAAGTGACTTGCCCAGAGTCACAAGGAGCTGCCTGTGCCGGGAATCGAACTCAGTTCCTCAGTTCCCCAGGACCAAAGTCCACCACCCTAACCACTAGGCCACTCCTCCAGAGCCCAGCTTTTGCTGTTTGGGCTGGTAATGCTGCAGAGTAGATATTCATGGCCCCTGCTGAGTGGAGGGAGGCCCTACTGTCACAACAGTGGTACCTCTTGGCCAAGACTCATCATGCATATGTACCAGGTTCTGGATGGATCCATGGTTTGACTCCTAGCTAATGACTTGGAAGGGAGAGAGAAGGAGTTAAATTTGGGGAAAATCCTGGATTATGAATGAAGGGTCATAGAAGCATAGCCAGTAGAAGCCTGTTCCTACTGAGCAAAAACTGTAGTCCTATAATTTAATGTTAGTTCAAACAGTTTTATTAGCGTTTTCATATACAACAAAACATCACATACAAGAAAACAGAAAATAAACCAGCATCAAATGTAGGATGCAAATACTACAGAGGTAACAATTAGACCTAACTCCACCCCCACCCCAACATCAATGAACAAGCTTAACCATGACTACAGAGGGTCTGTACTCTTATGACCCACTGGGCAAATTGGAAAGACCCCCCCCCCCCCCCCCCCCGAAAAGCAAACCGAAAACACAAGGCATAAGATAGAAAAAGAAGATATATGCATATGGGTACCAATCATAAAGTGTTCAAAATATGACTCCTCCCTATAAATTAATGTTAAATGTGGTTATTATAAACTATTCCCATCTCCCCCTCCTATAGGCTAAAATATTATAACTTTGCTTAGCACTTCACCCTATCAACTAAGCAGAAGTGTGATACATGGGCAGGGCTACTCCTGTCTTGGAACTGTCACCAACTTGTTCCCTGACCCATGTCACTGCAGCTCATGATTTTGGCTCTTTGGCAGACTGCATGTCATGGTTTCAGTGGTTGCTCTGACTGTGGGATTTATGGCTCTGGCTGTTGCAATCAGTGCATTGGCCACTCAACATCTTCCTTGTCAAAAGTGTGATGAAAGAGCCAGCAAGCACCATGTGCATGGATCTGGGTGGAGGGGAGCCAAGTCCTGTAGGCTGATAAGGCCTATGCTTTCATTAGCAGGTTCAGCTTTGGAGAATGCCTCCTATCCAGCTCTTTACTAGACTGGGATGGTGCACTCACAAACGCATGTTTAAAACACAAGTCTCAGCTTATCAGCAAAATTTACATCAGGGGCGTATCTGCGTGGGGCCTCAGGGGCCTGGGCCCCCGCAGATTTTGCCCTGGACCCCCCTACCGCCATCAACCCTCCCCCGCTGCCGTTCTTACTTTTGCTGGCGGGGGACCCCAACCCCCGCCAGCCGAGGTCTGCTTCCACCTGCCGCTGCCGTAAAAACTTCTTCTTCAGCCGGCGGGGGACCCCAAACCCCCGCCAGCCGCCCCGCGGTGTTTAAAATTCATCTTCGGCCTCCGTGGCCGTGCTGCTGTGATAGGCGCTGTTGAAATCCACTTCCGAGTCTGACGTCGCAGCACGTACAACGTACAACGACGTCAGACTCCGAAGTGGATTTCAACAGCGCCTATCACAGCAGCACGGCCACGGAGGCCGAAGATGAATTTTAAACACCGCGGGGCGGCTGGTGGGGGTTTGGGGTCCCCCGCCGGCTGAAGAAGAAGTTTTTGCGGCAGGTGGAAGCAGACCTCGGCTGGCGGGGGTTGGGGTCCCCCGCCAGCAAAAGTAAGAACGGCAGCGGGGGAGGGTTGGCGGCGGGAAGGGGGTGGAGAGAGTCATTGGTGGCGGTGGGGGCTCGGCGGCGGCGGCGGGGGGGGGGGCTAAAATGTGCCCCCTCCCTCTGGCTCTGGCCCCCCCTACCGCCGGAGTCCAGATACGCCCCTGATTTACATACTTTGACAAAAAAAATGTTGTTTAGAATCTTGCTTCCATTTGCAAGCAATGTTTAAGTAGGTCTTTCCCCTCATATACTTGGCATAGGATATACCACAATTGCAGAAGAATGGAAAGGGGTTCGCTTACAGCCAGGATATCATGGTGCTGCTCCTCATAGATGGTGCCTTGTTCCATCTTCAGAGTGTCACAGCCTATGCCCTGATGGGAAAAATTTCTCCGGTAACTTTCAGGTAAAGGGTGTTTTCTGTTAAAAATAATACTTTCTGGTTGCTTATGACACGCATTGCTAAAGGTACTAGTTCTCAACATAATCTGAAGTGGTAAGCGAAGAGATGGAAAAACAAATAGTTACTAAATATTGTCTGCAGGGCCGGTCTTAGCAAGTGCGGGGCCCTATGCAGACCAATTTGGTGGGGCCCCATCCTAGCCCCGCCTACCCTAGCCTCGCCCCCTGCCTAGCTCCACCCCATTGATAAGATTATTCCATTTTTAGAACATTTTTTTATTTATGAAATTTCAAATAAAGACAAATGAAGCTAAACTTGTACAAAAAAAATTGATTGAAATAAGAAGCACAATGCTATCATGAAACCTCCCCTCCCCAGAAATTATTCAGTTCAAGTCCACTACAATTAGTAGCGGGCCCAAGCCGGGGGTGGATGCCGCGCCGGTGGTGGTGGGAGTGGAGTGGCCGAGCCGCGGGAATGGGGATCATCTCAGGCGACTAAGGCGAGCAGCAGCGAAGGTCGGAGCGGAGGCACGAGCGAGGCAGAATTGAGGTGCTGAGCGGGGCCCCCTTAGGCGTGCCGTGCGGGGCCCCCTTAGGCGCGGGGCCCTATGTGGTCGCCTTGGTCGCCTCTGCCTAAGACCGGCCCTGATTGTCTGCATGTGCCCTGTCACACCTGATGCTCAGTGAGGATGGAAAGTTTTCTGTTTAGAACAAACAACTCTTATTTCCTTAAAAAAAAACAAAAAACAATGGTCCTATAGATATATAGAGAATGTAACTTGTAGTTGTGCTCATATAAGAGAGAGATTCTGTATGCATGCTCCCTCTCCTTGCTTGGCCTTCATATATACTGAAAATTATTGTAATTCTGACACCTCTTCTCTTATACCCCTGCTTTTCTGTCTGTCTGATTTTAATCTGTATATATTTACCTTCCAGCGTTGCTAGCACTGTGAAGCATGCACTCTCAATCTGGCTAAGTATTATCGTCTTCAGTAATGAAATCACAAGCCTTTCAGCTGTGGGCACTGTTCTGGTGATAATTGGGGTGCTGCTGTATAACAAGGCTAGAAAGTATGAGCGGGAAACTCTCCACGGGCTGGTGTTGCACAGCACAGCTGAAGATTCCGAGTCACTGATTCCACAAGATTTGAAAGCACACGAAAAGTGACTTGGCTAGATCCCAGGAACAATGTTTTTAACCCCCACTGACTGCACCCTGCTATAAGAGTTTTACCAGTGCTACTCCAGTATAACATCAAATGCTGGCCCTTAAGGATCACAGAAGGAAATTTACCACATTCTGATTATAGAGCAGCAGAGAAAGCTCAAGCGGACACACCAGATGGCTTTTACAACCACTGATTTTAAAGCTGAAAAAAAAATTCAGTGCTCATATCATTCTTCCTCTCACCTGCACTTTAGAGCCTAATTCATGCAGCCACAGTAGCTCTTGAATGTTAAACTATTAGAACCTATTCACTATTAATATGTTTATTTTATGTTTAAAAAAAAAAACAGCACAACTTTGTGAATCAGCCTCTATATGAATTGGAGGTTTACTTACTATAATAACAATAGTTTTGTTTATTTCATTTTTTAAGAGGAAGAGAACTGCTCAGATTCACTTTGAAGTTCTCATATTCTGAGAATGATAATAGAACCACTCATGAATATATAACCAAGCATCAGCTTTGCTGCTTCCCAGATGACATTGCAGTGTAAAGTTGGCTCATTGCCTCTTTGAATGTGAAAATGGGGGGACTTGTGCTGTCCTTTTCAGCTGCTGGACTGGGGCAGGATGTCCCCAAGACATTTCATTTTAAGAGGAATTTTTACAAATTTTGGCTAACAAGGCAGGCTGGTTAGGACAAATGCAAACTTACATGTCTCGGGGAAACCACTCTTCACTCATCAAGCACAAGAAAACACTTTGGTTTGAAGCCTGTGGCAGACCAAAAGAGCACATCCTTGCTCTATTTAAAATGGAGAATTCTTACTGGAAACTCCACAGGTATCCATCTGCTCTTGTCTATCCTGTAAATGTCTTTTGCAAAATAGTATCGGTGCAGGCACTATATAAACTATATTATAGGATTTTTCTGTGTACTCTGGGTGAAACAATTTTTTTTTTTACATGTAACTTTTTATTAACTTTCAAGAGACTTCAAACTGTACAATTGCTTCAGTATCGGAGCAGTACATCATCACTTCTAACCACCCACAATTTTCAATAACCCCGTTATTGGTTCCTTTCCCGTTATACAAGTCATTGTGTGAACCAAGAAAATGCAGTAATCAAATACCCCCCCCCCCCCCCTCCAGATTCATTATCTTTGTAAACCAGTGCTTCTCAACCCAGTTCTCAGAGCACACCCAGCCACTCAGGTTTTCAGGATATCCACAACGCATATGTATGAGAGAAGATTTGCATGCACTGCCTGCTTGGATAAATGCTGCTAACCAGGGCTATTCGCTGATTTTCAGCAGCGTTATAGCATTAGAAACTGCCCTGCTGTTATCCAGATGGGGCTGGGGCGGTTCGAAAGTTGAGCCTCGGTAGAGCTGGAAAATATCCAGATAGTGGTAATACAGTGGAACCTCGATACAACGCGCCCCACACTTAACATGAATCTGCATATAACGCGATCATGTTGTGGCTTTTCTTTTTTACATACAGCTTGGTTTGCAACAAACCAATTTTTGGTTCATTTATGTTCATGTTCTATTGACCTCAGTATAACGTGACCTTGCATTTAATGTGATGATAGTTTATGGATCCCAACCATAGCTTTATACTGGGCTTCCACTGTTGTTGGCATTGGTATCCGGATAACAGCTGCAGTTGCTGGAATACTCAGTCAGTGCCAATATCCAGTAGTGCCTGACTATCCGGTAAAGTTTCAACACCACGATTGGCATTTAAAAGAAATACTGACCATCAAGTTTAAATATTGACCTGCTACATTTTTCCCTCCTAAGACAATTTCAGTAGCTCTCCCTGAGCAAAAGACACATGCTCCTGCTAGTACCTTATTACAGGACAGGCACTTATCAATGGTGCATACTGTTATTGATCCATGTTCCCAACTGTACCTTCTTACAGAAAACATCACACATAATGTGTATGCCTTTTTCTAATCTGCAATAAATGGAAAGAGGAGAAAGTCTTTCAGAATATTTGTAATTAGTGTATAGGTGGAGTCTCATATATTTAGTTGCACGGATATTCACATCACTCCCTTGGTGACTCTATTAACGTGCACAGATTTAATCATTGACTGAAACCACCTCCACCCTAAAGTTACAATTCATTGAACTTAACATACTAAAAAGTGCAAATATATATAAATATGTGCAAAAAGACACTTAACTTGCGGAGCATATAAACTCCCTTATTCAGATTGAAGTATGTAGAAGCCCCGACAGCCAAGGAGCTTCGTTAAGACACGACACAGTTAAATGGTGTGGGTTCCCCCAGAAGAAGCGTAGCGAAACAGGTACTGTCGGGGCTTCTACACACTTCAATCTGAATAAGGGAGTTTATATGCTCCGCAAGTTAAGTGTCTTTTTGCACATATTTATATATATTTGCACTTTTTAGTATGTTAAGTTCAATGAATTGTAACTTTAGGGTGGAGGTGGTTTCAGTCAATGATTAAATCTGTGCACGTTAATAGAGTCACCAAGGGAGTGATGTGAATATCCGTGCAACTAAATATATGAGACTCCACCTATACACTAATTACAAATATTCTGAAAGACTTTCTCCTCTTTCCATTTATTGTAGTAACCTATATCTTAATAGGAGCAAGTCAAGCCATACAGTTTTTTTGTTTTTGCTTGCTTTTTCTAATCTGCAGCATTCAGGGGAATAATCTCAGAATAAGTGTAACGTGTTCTGTTCTGGTAGTAGTACAAACCTGTAAAACCGTAGCACACCTTAACTTAGCCAAAAATTGCTCAAATCTTACCTTTGCATCCCCCTCCAAAAAATGTCTTCATTTATTTCCTCTGATACTGATTGCCCTCCTTTTTATTTTGATGTATTATCCCTCGATTCTATATAGGTTGCCCAAAGTTGGATACAGAACCCAGAGGTGCATGAAAATTGAGTGCTAACAACCAATTATTGGAGTTAATTGACTAATTTGGGGTTACAAGTGCATCTGCCTAAGCGCTATTCTATAAAACTATGTCTCGCATGCAACCCAAAAGGAGATGTGGCCATGGGAGGGGCATGGGCGGGTCAGGGGCATTCCAAACATTTAGGTGCAGTGTTATAGAATATTACAATTATACACCCAACTTGCACACCAGAACTTAACCCAGGTGTTAGTCCTCGTGCCCAAAGTTGGGCACAGGAACCACTCAATGTGCTATTCTACAAAGGGTGCTACAGAATAGTGCTTAATGCTGATTTTTTCCTGGCACCTAAATGTGAGCACTGTTTCTAGAATGCACTCCTAAATTTTTACTGAATATATTTTTATTTATTTGTTGCACTTGTATCCCACCTTTTCCCACCTATTTGCAGGCTCAAAGTGGCTTACATAGTACCGTGCTGGCGATCGCCAGTTCCGGTACGACAAATACATAGTGATATCATGGTAGAAGTCGCCTGCGACAGACACATTATGGAATAATTATTACTGGAATAATAATTTACTGAGAACATTGTCCAAAGTGGTGTATTTTTTTTTTTAATTTATCTTTATTGGCGTTCTCATCCAAAATAACAGCTTTACAGAGGTGATAGTGCTTCAACATTCAGCACAAGGAAACCAATCTGTAACTACCATATTACATGGCATATAAGACATCATTCACATAAAATGGATACACACAACAGCATATGAGATCCAACCGCCCTCTAGCGAACTCCAGCATCAATTTTCTAATTTTGTCCCCCCTCCCTCCCTTGGCGGGACCATTCAAACTACCCACACTCCATTACTCTATTTCCTTGTCCTTTCCTTCACCCACAACAAGACCATCCTATGGTGACGACTTCTTTTGTACCACATTATTCTCCGAGGACAAGCAGGCTGCTTGTTCTCACGACTGGGTGACGTCCGCGGCAGCCCCCACCAACTGGAAAAAAGCTTCGCGGGACGGTCGGCACGCAGGGCACGCCCACCGCGCATGCGCGGCCGTCTTCCCGCCCGTGCGCGACCGCTCCCGCCAGTTCCTTTTTTTCCGCGTCTGGAGAGAGTCGTGCCTCGCCGCTCTCTCTGATTCAGCCCGGATTTTCGATCGCGTTTACGCCGATCGTGTTTTTTCTTTGTTTATTTAGGTATAGTTACCGTCCGGTTTCTTTTTGGGAAAAAAAAAAAGAAACCCTGCGCGTGTGGAGCACGCGCTCCCTTTTTCCCTCGCTTCCAGCGGGGACGCCGCGTTGCGGCCTAGTGGCCGCACGGTCGTTTTCCTTTTCGTGGTGTGATTTCAGCCACCATTGACGACTTTGACTTCGCCGACGCGATTTTTCCGTCGATGTCCTCGAAGGTCCCGAGTGGATTTAAAAAGTGTGGTCGCTGCGGCCGGCCGATCTCGCAGACCGACACCCACGCTTGGTGCCTCCAGTGCCTCGGGCCGGAGCACAATATCAAGTCGTGTTCTTTGTGTCTCGGTCTCCGGAAACGGACTCAGGTTGCGAGGCAAGTTCTGCGGGACCGTCTTTTTGGAACTTGCGCCGGCCCCTCGACGTCGACCTCGAAGGCATCGGTATCGACGCCCGGTCCTTCGGTACCGGTATCGATGCCCGAGACATCGGCACCGATGGCAGCGACCCCAGGAGAACAGGTCCCGTCGGCCCGCCGGTCCTCCGGTGAGAGTGGGGGTGAGAGGCCGCGTGGGCAGTCGGCCCCGGTCACTCCCTCAGCTCGTGAGCCACGGGACCGAACCCTGTCTGACCCGGTACCTCGAGACCGAGGGGGATCGACCTCCTCCTCCTCCTCCATGCCCTCCGGCGCCGGTGACGGGCATCGTAAGAAAGATAAGAAGCGTCGTCACCGGTCGCCCTCGGTGCATCCGGATATCGGAGAGGAGGCGACGCCGAAGCGTCATCGTCGAGAGGAGAGGTCTCCGTCGGTTGTGGAGGTACCGACGCGTCGGGGTTCCGGCACCTCGGTGCCGTCTCCTGGCCCCCAGCAGCTTCTGGCGCCGACACCCCTACCGGCCCCACCGCCTTTCCCGGCAGCGGGCCTGGACGAGTGCCTCAGAGCCATCCTTCCGGGGATCCTGGAAGGGCTGATGCGCCAGGCTGTGCCGGCGCCGGGGGTGCTTGCGCCCTCGGCGCCGATGACTGTGGCGCCGGCGAGCTCTAGCCCGGCGCCGGGGCCGTCGACACCGCCGCCGCTTGCGGTGCCGGTCTTGACCGCCACGCAGGTGGAGTCCCCGTCGACGTCGATGGAGGGAGCTCCGTCCCCGCCGGAGCGGGAGTCCACCGCTCGACGACACCGAGACCCTGGTGCCTCGACGTCGAGCCAGGCCCGGTTCAGGACTCAGCTACATGAGCTTATGTCCGACACCGAGGATGAGGACTCGTGGGGGGAAGAGGAGGACCCTAGATATTTCTCCTCAGAGGAGTCTACGGGCCTTCCCTCGGACCCCACGCCTTCACCGGAGAGGAAACTCTCACCTCCCGAGAGTCTCTCCTTTGCCTCCTTTGTGCGGGATATGTCTATTAGCATTCCCTTCCCCGTGGTCTCTGTGGAAGAGCCGAGGGCCGAGATGCTCGAGGTCCTCGACTATCCATCACCACCTAGAGAGTCCTCCACGGTGCCGCTGCACAATGTCCTCAAGGAGACGCTGCTTCGGAACTGGGTGCGACCATTAACTAACCCCACCATTCCCAAGAAAGCAGAGTCCCAGTACAGGATCCACTCTGACCCAGAGCTAATGCGGCCACAATTGCCCCATGACTCAGCGGTCGTGGATTCTGCTCTCAAGAGGGCACGGAGTTCGAGGGATACCGCCTCGGCGCCCCCGGGGCGGGAGTCTCGCACTCTGGACTCGTTTGGGAGGAAGGCCTACCAATCCTCCATGCTCGTGACCCGCATCCAATCATACCTGCTCTATATGAGCATCCACATGCGGACCTATGTGCAACAACTGGCGGACCTGGTCGAGAAGCTCCCGCCGGAGCAGTCCAGGCCTTATCAGGAGGTGGTCAGGCAGCTGAAGGCGTGCAGGAAGTTCCTGTCCAGGGGTATCTATGACACCTGTGACGTGGCATCTTGTGCTGCGGCCCAAGGTATAGTGATGCGCAGGCTCTCATGGCTGCATGCCTCTGACCTGGACAACCGCACCCAGCAGAGACTGGCCGACGTCCCTTGCCGGGGGGATAACATTTTTGATGAGAAGGTCGAGCAGATGGTGGACCAACTGCATCAGCGGGAAACCGCTCTCGACAAGCTCTCCCACCGGGCGCCTTCAGCATCCACCTCAGCAGGTGGACGTTTTTCCCGGGCCCGGCAGGCTGCACCCTATTCTTTTGCAAAGCGTAGGTACAACCAGCCGGCCCGAAGGCCTCGTCAGGCACAGGGACAGCCCCAGCGCGCTCGTTCCCGTCAACAGCGTGCGCCTAAGCAGCCCCCTGCGCCTCCACAGCAAAAGCCAGGGACGGGCTTTTGACTGGATCCACGGGAACATAGCCGCCCTCAAAGTGTCCGTACCGGACGATCTGCCGGTTGGGGGGAGGTTAAAATATTTTCACCAAAGGTGGCCTCTCATAACCTCCGACCAGTGGGTTCTCCAAATAGTGCGGTGCGGATACACCCTGAATTTTACCTCCCTGCCTCCAAATTGTCCTCCGGGAGCTCAATCCTTCAGCTCCCATCACAAGCAGGTACTTGCAGAGGAACTCTCCGCCCTTCTCAGCGCCAATGTGGTCGAGCCCGTACCACCCGGGCAGGAAGGGCAGGGATTCTATTCCAGGTACTTCCTTGTGGAAAAGAAAACAGGGGGGATGCGTCCCATCCTAGACCTGAGAGGCCTGAACAAATTCCTGGTCAAAGAAAAGTTCAGGATGCTTTCCTTGGGCACCCTTCTACCAATGATTCAGAAAAACGATTGGCTATGTTCCCTGGATTTAAAGGATGCATATACTCACATCCCGATACTGCCAGCTCACAGACAGTATCTCAGATTCCGCCTGGGCGCACGACACTTTCAGTACTGTGTGCTGCCCTTTGGGCTCGCCTCCGCCCCACGAGTGTTTACAAAGTGCCTCGTGGTGGTGGCGGCGTACCTACGCAGGATGGGAGTGCACGTGTTCCCATATCTCGACGATTGGCTGGTCAAGAACACCTCGGAGGCAGGAGCCCTCCGGTCCATGCAGTGCACTATTCAACTCCTGGAGCTGCTGGGGTTTGTGATAAATTACCCAAAGTCCCATCTCCAGCCAACCCAGTCTCTGGAATTCATAGGAGCTCTGCTGAATACCCAGACGGCTCAGGCCTTCCTTCCCGAAGCGAGGGCCAACAACCTCCTGTCCCTCGCTTCGCAGACCAGAGCGTCTCAGCAGGTCACAGCTCGGCAGATGTTGAGACTTCTGGGTCATATGGCCTCCACAGTTCATGTGACTCCCATGGCTCGTCTTCACATGAGATCTGCTCAATGGACCCTAGCTTCCCAGTGGTTCCAAGCCACCGGGAATCTAGAAGATGTCATCCGCCTCTCCACCAGTTGCCGCACTTCACTGCTCTGGTGGACCATCCGGACCAATTTGACCCTGGGGCGTCCATTCCAAATTCCGCAGCCCACAAAGGTGCTGACGACGGATGCATCTCACCTGGGTTGGGGAGCTCATGTCGATGGGCTTCACACCCAGGGTCTGTGGTCCCTCCAGGAAAAGGATCTGCAGATCAACCTCCTGGAGCTCCGAGCGATCTGGAACGCGCTGAAGGCTTTCAGAGATCGGCTGTCCTGCCAAATTATCCAAATTCGGACAGACAATCAGGTTGCAATGTATTACGTCAACAAGCAGGGGGGCACCGGATCTCGCCCCCTGTGTCAGGAAGCCGTCGGGCTGTGGCGTTGGGCGTGCCAGTTTGGCATGCTCCTCCAAGCCACGTACCTGGCAGGCGTAAACAACAGTCTGGCCGACAGACTGAGCAGAGTCATGCAACCGCACGAGTGGTCGCTCCATTCCAGAGTGGTACGCAAGATCTTCCGAGAGTGGGGCACCCCCTCGGTGGATCTTTTCGCCTCTCAGACCAACCACAAGCTGCCTCTGTTCTGTTCCAGACTTCAGACACACGGCAGGCTAGCGTCAGATGCCTTTCTCCTTCATTGGGGGACCGGCCTCCTGTATGCTTATCCTCCCATACCTTTGGTGGGGAAGACCTTACTGAAGCTCAAGCAAGACCGCGGCACCATGATTCTGATAGCGCCCTTTTGGCCCCGTCAGATCTGGTTCCCCCTTCTTCTGGAGTTGTCCTCAGAAGAACCGTGGAGATTGGAGTGTTTTCCGACTCTCATTTCGCAGAACGACGGAGCGTTGCTGCACCCCAACCTTCAATCCCTGGCTCTCACGGCCTGGATGTTGAGGGCGTAGACTTCGCTGCGTTGGGTCTGTCTGAGGGTGTCTCCCGGGTCTTGCTTGCCTCTAGGAAGGATTCCACTAAAAAGAGTTACTTTTTCAAGTGGAGGAGGTTTGTCGTTTGGTGTGAGAGCAAGGCCCTAGAACCTCGTTCTTGCCCTGCACAGAACCTGCTTGAATACCTTCTGCACTTGTCAGAGTCTGGCCTCAAGACCAACTCAGTAAGGAATCACCTTAGTGCGATTAGTGCTTACCATTATCGTGTGGAAGGTAAAGCCATCTCTGGAGAGCCTTTAGTCGTTCGATTCATGAGAGGCTTGCTTTTGTCAAAGCCCCCTATCAAGCCTCCTACAGTGTCATGGGATCTCAACGTCGTCCTCACCCAGCTGATGAAACCTCCTTTTGAGCCACTGAATACCTGCCATCTGAAGTACTTGACCTGGAAGGTCATTTTCTTGGTGGCAGTTACTTCAGCTCGTAGGGTCAGTGAGCTTCAAGCCCTAGTAGCTCATGCTCCTTATACCAAATTTCATCATAACAGAGTAGTGCTCCGCACCCACCCAAAGTTCCTGCCGAAGGTGGTGTCGGAGTTCCATCTTAACCAGTCAATTGTCTTGCCAACATTCTTCCCCAGGCCGCATACCCGCCCTGCTGAACGTCAGTTGCACACATTGGACTGCAAGAGAGCATTGGCCTTCTACTTGGAGCGGACACAGCCCCACAGACAGTCCGCCCAATTGTTTGTTTCTTTCGACCCTAACAGGCTAGGGGTCGCTGTCGGGAAACGCACCATCTCCAATTGGCTAGCAGATTGCATTTCCTTCACTTACGCCCAGGCTGGGCTGGCTCTTGAGGGTCATGTCACGGCTCATAGTGTCAGAGCCATGGCAGCGTCAGTGGCCCACTTGAAGTCAGCCACTATTGAAGAGATTTGCAAGGCTGCAACGTGGTCATCTGTCCACACATTCACATCACATTACTGCCTCCAGCAGGATACCCGACGCGACAGTCGGTTCGGGCAGTCGGTGCTGCAGAATCTGTTTGGGGTGTAAATCCAACTCCACCCTCCAGGACCCGAATTTATTCTGGTCAGGCTGCACTCTCAGTTAGTTGTTCTTCGTAGGTCAATTTTCTGTTATACCCTCGCCGTTGCGAGGTTCAATTGACCTGGGTTCTTGTTTTGAGTGAGCCTGAGAGCTAGGGATACCCCAGTCGTGAGAACAAGCAGCCTGCTTGTCCTCGGAGAAAGTGAATGATACATACCTGTAGCAGGTGTTCTCCGAGGACAGCAGGCTGATTGTTCTCACCTACCCTCCCTCCTCCCCTTTGGAGTTGTGTGTTTCATCTTTGCTAGTCATTCAACTGGCGGGAGCGGTCGCGCACGGGCGGGAAGACGGCCGCGCATGCGCGGTGGGCGTGCCCTGCGTGCCGACCGTCCCGCGAAGCTTTTTTCCGGTTGGTGGGGGCTGCCGCGGACGTCACCCAGTCGTGAGAACAATCAGCCTGCTGTCCTCGGAGAACACCTGCTACAGGTATGTATCATTCACTTTACTGCATGGCCATGTCACTCTTGATAGTAATATTTAGTACACTTAATATGCGTATCTCTGAATGAAGCTACAAAGCATACAACTGCATTTAGACCTGCCCTGAGTTATACATTTCTACTTGAAATGGCAGGTGCAAAAGTGTAAGCCAGACTCCACCCCTCCCCTCCCCTCCAACAGCAGGTAACACCTTGATCGGCACCTAATCCCACCCTTAGCTCTAACCAGGGGCTTCTGGTGTCTAGTGGGGAGCAGGATCAATTTCCAATTGCTCTTGCTGTGTCAGAGCCTCAAGTTCAAAATGGTGCCTGTGACTCCCAGCAGTGGTCTCAAAGTACTACTGCATTGAGGGCAAGCTGCTTTCTCTTTTTTTTTTCTAGGACCTTCAGTCACAGGAATGATCCTCTGCCACTCCCTTTCCATTTGAGACCCTAGTAGCAGGACAAATTATAAAAAGGCTATGTAGTACCTTAAAAGAATGCATGCCTTCTTGGCCACATAAATATTGTAGAAAGCTATTTAGTGGGATAGTTATTAAGGTGTTTTATGGCTTTTATTACTGTAATGCATGTTAATTTAAATTACTGTGAAATACTTAGTAAGAAGATACAAATGCATGCAAAATGCTTCATTCATATGTATATCACAAAATGCAGCTTATTTTTCCTTGCTAAAAGCATTGGGCCACTAAGCCACAGTCCCAATGCTCCTGGCTGCTTTTTAAAGGGGTTGAGCATAACTCCCTTTCTTGTAGCCCCCCCCCTCCCCCGGCCTACTTTTACAAACCCCTGTGGTCTGCTGAGTATGGGGCAGGAGATAGGGGTCACTGGCATCATTTTGAACTCAGCACCGGCAGGGCAGAAGCAACTGGGGATTGCTCTTGCCCCTTATTTTATTTTTGTTACATTTGTACCCCGTGCTTTCCCACTCATGGCAGGCTCAATGCGGCAGGCAATGGAGGGTTAAGTGACTTGCCCAGAGTCACAAGGAGCTGCCTGTGCCGGGAATCCAACTCAGTTCCTCAGTTCCCCAGGACCAAAGTCCACCACCCTAACCACTAGGCCACTCCTCCACTGTTGCTACTATTTGAGATTCTACATGGAATGTTGCTATTCCACTAGCAACATTCCATGTAGAAGTCGGCCCTTGCAGATCACCAATGTGGCCGCGCAGGCTTCTGCTTCTGTGAGTCTGACGTCCTGCACGTACGTGCAGGACGTCAGACTCACAGAAACAGAAGCCTGTGCAGCCTTCTACATGGAATGTTGCTAGTGGAATAGCAACATTCCATGTAGAATCTCCAATAGTAGCAACATTCCATGTAAAATCTCCAATAGTATCTATTTTATTTTTGTTACATTTGTACCCTGCGCTTTCCCACTCATGGCAGGCTCAATGCGGCTTACATGGGGCAATGGAGGGTTAAGTGACTTGCCCAGAGTCACAAGGAGCTGCCTGTGCCGGGAATCAAACTCAGTTCCTCAGTTCCCCAGGACCAAAGTCCACCACCCTAACCACTAGGCCACTCCTCCACTGGGATTCATAAATGTAAGCCTGGGGAGGGGTACCCAACCCCTTTAAGCAGCAGCATGTGAGCACTGATCTGCAGCTTAGCTGCCTGATGTTCCTGGGCAGTATGAATAATGCTGCTTACAAGGTTGATCACAACCAGCATTATTCATGTACCACAGGAGTCACTAGCTCAGAGTACTGAGCTATCACAAGTTAATGACTCCTGTGGCAAATTGAGGTACGATAAAAGCCCAGCTTTTACTGTACCTTAACTACCCCCTTGGAAACAAATGGAATTGAATAAAGAGGTTTCATAGGCTACCAGAAACTTTCTAGCTCACAGAGCCAAAAGCAAGGAATGTGAATTAATTAATGCACCTTAAAAATTTTTTTACCATGCACTAAATTGATTCAATGTACATTAAGTCAACTAGTGTACATTACATTTTTTTAATTAAAGTCCAAAAATCTGGAAAAAGGCTAAATGAACCAAAATTGTTTAGCCCTGTGCAATTCCCTACCAAAATCCTGTTCCTTGCTTTAAGAATACTACTATAGCATTACTGTATATCACAACTCATTAGCCTACCACACTGTAGTGTGTGCAATATTCCAATATCTCTCCAATGAGCTTCAGGTTCCCCTATAATAGAATCACAGGGTACTGAGGAACCCTTTTTGTGTGTAAAGCGATAGACGGCGAGTAGTTGCCTTGTTAGGAATGTGTTGAATTTAATGTCGCCAAAAATTGCACACTTTTTACTGACCTCTATTTCCACACGCTTAGGTGAATAAGAGTCAAACCAGTCTGGGCAGGCAGAATAGTTCTACTGTGTGAAATGACACATTAATAGCCATCATTTGTGACATATAGGTAGGTGTACATGTTCATTGCACTTAGACTTACAAAGTTCTACAAGTTACTATGTAATTTTGTAAATCTTAAGTGCTTTGAAAAAAATGCATCTAACAAGTTTGCATTTTTAGAGTCAGGATAGAAATGTGACTTGTTTTGTATTTTTGCCAAAAAGTGTTATTGCTTGTTAGGAATGATAAATGGATCGGCACTACTGTTCAGAAGGCAACCCTTCTGGTACACTTGAACTGCTGTAACTGTCCTGTCCTCCTAAATCATTCCAATGTCTTTTTATAATTACAGAAGACTAGTGGGGTATGTAAACTGGACTTAAATATGTAGAATTTTATAAGTGTGTGTGAGAGCATTTTGTATACTCACTCACTATTAACTTGAAGTAGGTTTTACTGTAATGTCTGGAAATCTTTCTAATCAAATTTATAAAATTATAATTCCTTTAATTCAAGAGCTGTACGAAACTTTCATCCTGTGGATCTTGTTATATGAAGCCAACCGTGTCTTTATTCTGTATTAGTAGAAAAAGAAATATTAAAAAAAAATCAAAGGTTTCAATGTTTGTATTAAGCATTTCTGACATAGATTGTTTTGGTACAAAATAAACTTGTTTAATTTTTATGGTGCTAGTAGTAATTTTGTCATCTATATAATCAGGAAATTCTGTCTCAATAATTCAGACTGCTGCTTCAGTTCATTGCTCTACCATGTTTAATTAATCTTGCAATATGTGGGCAAATTGGAGGTAATTGTATAAAGGTTTTTTTTTGTGTGTAAAGGCCTTTTTATTTTGATAAAATGACTTGTATGATCCCTTGGATAATTTTATAAATATAAAAGCACATATATAAATGTGTTCTGAGGCAGACTGTGTAGGAAGCATGGGCAAAGTCATGTACTTAGCTGAAATTGGGTGGCGGAGCAGTTGGGGGGGAAGAGGGGGTGGTGGTTGGGAGGCGAGGATAGGGGAGGGCAGACTTATACGGTCTGTACCAGAGCCGGTGATGGGAGGCAGGACTGGTGGTTGGGAGGCGGGAAATACTGCTGGGCAGACTTATATGGTCTGTGCCCTGAAAAGGACAGGTACAAATTCAAGGTAAGGTATACACATATGAGTTTGTCTTGGGCAGACTGGATGGACCATGCAGGTCTTTTTCTGCCGTCATCTACTATGTTACTATGTTACTTTTCTACCTCTGCTCCTGAATAGGTGTAAATTGCTGTAGCATCAAAGTAACCACGATCATTGGCAGTTTATTTATAGTATTCTATAAAGGTACATAGAACAGTATCCTACTATATAAATGAGCTCTGACCGTTGTGCTGTGCAGAACAGCATAGCTGTTCTGCACGTGTCCCTACACCCACTACACCACCGCTACCACCCCTCCAACCCCATGAGGCCGATGATCTTTCCAATAGCGTTTGCTGTTGTTTTCAGTGAACCATCGGCGCCAAGCTCCGCCTACTGGCTTCAGCTCACATAATGGACTACATAGGTTCACCTTCGTCTCCTGTTCATCCAACCTCCTTGGAACCACTTCCCCAACGCACACAAGAGGCAGGAACGTGTGTGCATGGCCTCTGTTATTGACGTCATGAGTACGTTCGGGGTGTCAGTCTCAGCTCCTTTGTGACGTTGTGTGCATGCGGTGTGGCTTTGCTTCCCTGTGAGCAGCTGGAGCGAAGGCCCGGCCCTGTCATGAGCAGCTTCGGATTCGGGTTTGGTGCGGCTGGAGGAGGCTCGGAGAGTCCTGATCCTCCACTGTCACAGGGACTCCTAGCAGCTCTCTACTCACACACACACTCTCACTCTTCCCGATGTGATCTGCGCACGGTGCTGCTTCTTTTCAGGTGCTGTTAGCTCCAGGGTGGAACATCCTGGCAGAACGCAGCTAACATACAGTGGTTAAGTAGCCGGAGTTAACAGGTTGATTTTTGAACTTCTTAGCACCAACTTATTGGCTTTTCCGGGTAATCTCTGTGCCATGAGGCGATGACAATTCTTGGCCTTTGGCTGGGTTTTCAAAACCTACACAGTATGACGGTGATATCTTGCCGTCTCACCACATTGGGGAAACAGTTTATAGCAGAGGGAAAAACACAAATTTTAATTTTTGGGACATCTCTAGAGTGGCAACATATTGGATTATGAGTGCTACAGGTTCTCTATTACTCTTGGAGGATGCACTACTCCCTTTCTCTTCCACCCTTTCTCTTTTTTTTTTTTTTTTTTTTGGGGGGGGGGGGGGGGGGGGTCCAACAGTATTGGTCACTGCAGACAAATTCAGGTAGTTTTGGCTTCAGATCCAGTATATATGTGACTCTCATTTCTTGCTTTGGCTATTTCATTACATTTTTCACAACAAAAATGTTGCCCATTTCAATGGGCTTTACGACTTGTCTGTGTCTATAAAATAGGCTCATACATGGCCTTAATACATAGGTGACTTGTTAATAAAATCACCCTCCATTGTACTCCTGCCTTTCTTCATAGCTGCTGATTGCTCTTAATTAGTGGAAAGCTGAAATTGTAATAACATTATTCTTATTTCTTGAATTTAAGAACATAAAGCTATGACTAGCTGGGTTAGACCAATGTTCCATTCAGCCCAGCATACTCTTTAACAGTGACCAATCTGGATCACCTGGAAAGAGTACCCAACAGAAAGATAAACTAAGGAAATGTCTCCTCCAAATGTGGCTACATATGCGAAGGTCCAACTTAGACTGGGCTAGAAGGAGGAGTGGCAATCAATTTGGGCTGAGGTAGCTTCCTTGCTGCTAGGAAATTCTTAAATTGTTCTGGGTCCAGAAGCACATAAGATTTAGAATCTAACTTTTTTTTTTTTTAATTCTTTATTTAAACATTTTCAGTTTACATCCAAAGACATAAATTAAGAAATTCAGAAATACACAGTGAGGAATATTTCCCTGGTAAGAAAAATAAATCTAATAAATTTGACCACCACTTTAAAATTAAAGGTGAATCAAGATACTAGGAAGATTTAGAATCTAACTTAACCAAACCTTTACACAGAAATTGAAGAAAAAAATGTTCCCTCCCACTGCCACAAGTTCAGGTTTTAAAGCTAGAAACGCCTTTCTCCTGAGCTGAGTAGCTTTGCACTATCTATCCGTCTCCATTGAGAATATTGACCATTTAACCCTACTCTCTGTTTTTTTATCTCTTTAACCAGTTCTTAATCCACAATAGGCCTTCCTCCTACTCCATAACTTTACTTGCCTACTTCTTTTTCTGTGTATTTCTTAACTGTATCCAGGTCTCCCAATAAGTCCTGTATAGTTCAAGCTAAAAACATGCCTTACACAATCTCTTCCAGTGGCATCAGATATAGCACAGTGGGCTTCCTTATCCTCCTTAGCTTGCACCTGAAGAAATGCAGGTCTTGTTTGATACACTTCTGTACATCTTCCAAGCTGCTCGACTCTTCTGTGATGCTTGCCTACTCTGCAGACAACATCTGCACAAACCATGTCCCAAAAAGAATATCTTATGTACCACCAGGTTCTTTGCTGCAGAGCCCCTCCCATTGTGCATTGACGTTTTCTGGTGTATGGCTCAGTTGCTGGATTTGCCCACAATAAAGACTAATGGGCAGGAAGAACCTGCATCAGTTTGCCTCAAATATTCACTTTCCCCATTCTTCATTCTATCATCTCAACCCACCTCCCTTCCTTTTTTTTTTTCTGCCCTGTGTCTATTATTTTTATTTAGACTTTGCTCCCACTTTTTCATTGCTAGCTCAAGATGAGTTACATTCAAGTAAAATAAATAATATTATTCCTTTTTATTTACAGAAAATTATTATACCACCAATTACACAAACATGTGCCACAAACCTTTAAACAAAAGAGAAGAAAAATTTGAGGATATGGGACTGAACAAGAGGGATGAAAGTACCTCACGTGTGCAGCACTGCCTCTCTTTTTATGCTTATCTGCTCTTCCACTAGCAGACCCTCTCCCATGCTCCATGTTCTTACCTACCATACACACAACTCACTCTCCTGGAAACTCCAATCAAGAATTACAAAGGACAAAAGTACATCAACAACCTCTTTGCACAATAAATCATTCCAGAACACAAACACAAGATGGGAAAGGTTTTGTAAGCAAGCATCCAACCCCTCTAAGTGGATTTGGCATATTACTAATGTGTTTGTTGGAGATAGTTAATAATTGCTATTGTTGGATACGTTGTACAAAGATATGTAGAGCTGCCTTTTATATCTGCTATTATTGTGCACAATAAATAAGAGATTGTTTAAAAAAAAAAAAAAAAAACCCTCTAAGCTCAATATTCCTTCCCACCACACAAGACAGCTTTACGGGTAGAAAAGGCATGGCCTTAGACTATGAAGAGGACCTTCACACCTGTGACGGAGGTAAAAACAATCTATGACCGAAACATGCTTTTAAGCTGTGAGCACCTTTTTTCAGATTTAATGTATTTAGCATGGCGGATATGCCTTACTACAATGATACACTCAATATCCCATTGAATAAACTAGCATTTAGTCACCTACTCACTTAAAAACGACTCTTGTTTCATTTCAATTATTAGAAAAGATTTTATTAAAGAAATCCAGTGGATGTCATAACTCTGTCCTATGGAATAACTCAAATATATTAATTGCCAAGTGGGCCATTCATTGGCAATCCCATAACATCTGGTTCATAGATCAATTACTGCTAAATAATAAATGCAAATCATTTGCTCTATTTAAAACTGAATACAACCTTCCAGATGCAGAATTCCTCCACTTCCTACAATTGGAACGTTCTATAAACCATCTCCTCAATTACCACAAATCCTTCCTTAATGAAAGTACAATGGAAGTTTTCATCTTAAAGACTCTTCACTGCTCTCATTGTGCTTCGATCTACTAAAAGACATTTCAAACTATAGCCTAGCCACTCAACATGTATGGGAAAAGGATTTGAACACCCAGACGAATCATGGAACTCACTTTGGATCCATGGCCCTAGAGTCTCGTCTGCTTCAATCACACAATACTTATATTTATCATTGTTCACTTTGGATTCCCAGGAAAGCAACTGTCAGTGGTCAATCTCCGTCAGATCAATGTTGGCCGGGTTCCAAAGCAACTGGTACACTTTCACATATGTTATTTCAATGTAGCAATCTCCAAATATTTTGGTCTGAGGGTTGGAGTAAAATATCTGATAGCCTTCACTTGTCAACTACTATCTCCTTGAAACTTATTATATGGAATTCAATTATCCTACCTCAAATATCTTGATGAATGGGGCAAACTTCTATTTGATTTTCTAATACATGTTGCCCTTAAACTCATTATTAATCATTGGAAGGATAACTCACCTCTTTCCAAATGTGGTGGAATTTGGTTATATTGTATAAGAACTATAAAAATAATTTAAGTTGTACTTCCAGAAATCTCATAAGTTGTTAAAATGGAAAACTTTAGCAAATTATTTATGTAGTATATAACTCACAAAGGTAAGCCACATTGTTATCCAAGAATATTTATATTTTGATCCTTCCCCATTCATGATACCTACACTGACTCCATAGTTTGTAACCTTTACATCCACCCTATCAGATTAACTGTTCACTCGTCCTCTAGATTGTTCTCTTGTCTTTAGATTGTAAGCTCTTTGAGCAGGGACCGTCCTTCTGTGTTTAAATTGTACAGCGCTGCGTAACCCTAGTACCGCTTTAGAAATGCTAGTTAGTAGTAGTAGTAGATACCCACGCATGCATTCTCTGTAGTACTTGTACTGTTCTTGTTATACATTTGTGACTTGTTTACACCTGAATTTAACTATATATTTTTGTATTTTTCAATTATACTTATTTTAGCACCCTTAAAGCCTACAGACCCGTAAACAACAACAAAATCCTGACATCCATTCAATCACACAGACTCCCCTAACTCAAACAGCCCAAGAAGAGCCTGACAGAAAACTCGTCTCTATAGCGAGCACGGACGCTCTAGCTTCTCAGAGCACCTCGTTTGTACAGCGTGCGTCTGACGACGGTCTAGTGCCGGAAATGACGCGCGCCGAATGAGGCCCGGCTGCGTTCTTCGGCCGGTGAGTTTTGGGGTATGGGGTTTTGTGGTGCGATGGAAGCTGACAGAGCCGGGGTCTGACAGCGTGGCTGGAGTGAAAACCCTCCGGCGTTTGTATCGCGTCCCTAGACGTGGGACAGTGAGGTGATTAGTTGCCTTTTCCCTTTACAATATTGCGGGCCCTGAGGAGGCCTGCTTGCAATAGGACTGATGTCACACTCATTCACAAGCTTCCCCTTGTACACTCTGCTTTAGTACTGACTTTTGGGCTCCGTTACATTTGTCATTATGAACAAGGAGGGTGCTGCCTTGCCGGCAGTCCTACTTTTCCCGCACCCTTATATATCACGGGGGAGGCGGAAGGGATAGTGAGAAAAGGCTACTGGGTAGGGGATGAGAAGGGTGGCAGGTTGTCAGTTTGTATCAGGGGTTCTCTGTGAACGGGAAACTAAGTCAGTCACCGGGGGCGACGGCATCAAACGGCGCGGAGTGCAGTCTGGCCTTGCTCTCAGCTCAAAAAAGGCTAGGTTTTCCGAGTAGGTATTATATCTGCTCCTGAGTCGGTTATTTCCACATATCAGACTATAGGCAGCGAAATGGGGTAGGTCACAAGGGCCATGGCCCTACCAAAGTTTTGGATTTCTGTCAGCCTCATGTTCATGGGACCTGCAGCACTGAGTTCAATAGGTACAATCATGGAGTACAAATACTAGCATTGCTTTGGGATGTAAGTTTAAAACCAGGGCTGGCCAAATAGTTTCTCTCTCCTGGAATAAGCATCTTGGCAGCTCTGCAGTATCAGTAGCCAGGGAGATTAAAGGGCAGGCACAGAACTTGGTTTGGCCCTCCCAAGCAAAAAGATGTTCCCGTGTCACTACGCTTAGCTGAAAGAGGAAGATATGAGGGGTTTTGTGGCTGAGTTATTTTCCTGCCTATGAAGAACCCCTATTGTAAGTAAACAGCCATGCTTTCTCTGCAGGCAAACCGGATGTGTCAGTCACACTTATGTAAAATTATTTGGGAATGATGATTCAGGCTTTTATAAATGTGTGAATTGATAGTGTGACTACTTTACAGATTTCACTTGCTGGTAAGGATCAGAGGTTGGTAATATTGTCTACCATATTTTCAGAGTTGATGGACCTGGTCGTTGTTCAAGAGATGCAGCTCTGCTGATGGTAGGACAAGATACAATACATATCCATATGGAAATTGTTCTCTTTGTAACTACAAAACTGAGTCTGTTGGTTATTATAAGGCAGGAAAATTTAGAGGCTTTTCATAGAGGATGTGCCATGCAAAGAGCTCATATTCAGTCAAGAGTATGCAATCATTTGTTGACCTGGTTTACATTAGGCTCTGGAAAGAAAGAATGAAGCACTATGCATTGGTTAATGTGAAAATCCAATACCCCTTATGGGTATGAATTAAATTAGCACCATGTTGAGGTCCCAAGTTGGAGGTGGATTCTTGATGGCAGATTTCAGGTTGGTTAAACTTCCAATGTATCTTGAAACTAGTGGCTGGACTGAACAGAAATGGTAAGTGACAGTGACACTAAGGTACATCTGGACTGAATTGTCTTTAGACCAGAGTTTGACAGGAACAGGAGACACTCTAAATGTTTATGGACAGGGAAAATAATACTGATGTAAATTTAGATATCATGAACTGAAATATTTCCATTTTAAGCTGTATGGTTTTCTGGTAGGAGGCTAATAGTGTTCATTAATGCTCGTCTCTAAACACTTTGCTGTTTCATTTGTACTTTTTTCTTTTTCGGAATTCTTTTATTCCTGGGCCTGCAATTCCAATTCCTAGGAGTTGGAGGTCACCCTTTCATGCTTTTTACTGTATATGAAGGTGGCCTGTAGTCATCTTCAATAGACCTTGATAATCTCAAGCCTATTGCTACTGATACTTCAGCCTGCTTTACGCTGGGGAAGGTAGATAATCGTTTTGATTTCTAGTGTTCTGCTTTCCATTTTGGCCTTTAATATCTATTCTATAAAATCCAAATCCCCTTTAATCTGATTGACTTTTAGAACATTATCTATAACTATTTTGCATCTCTGAGATTTGCTTAAAGATGACAAGTCCACGACCATAAAACTTGCCCTCCAAATTTCTTCCTTTTTAAATGTAGGCAGAAGTGACATAGCAATAATTTATTCCAGTTCCATCTTAGTTCAGAAATTAGCTTTGTCATGTTCATATCACTGGAGGAGCTATTTTACCTCAACTCTGTTCAGTCCCAGTTTTGTTTCCCGATTTACCACCTGCTTACAAAAGGTTGGTATGTAGAAGGGGGATCTGGCTTTGAATGTTGTTTTTAAATCAAGATATGTTGAAAGGTAAGTACTAGAGAATATTACTTTGCATTTAGTAATGACCAAATCTGTGCCTTTTTTTCTGTGATAAGGTCTGGACACACAGGTTGTCTAGTAGGGTCCTGAAGAGAGAGTTGTTGCAAATAAAGGAACCATATTTGGTGGAGCCAGTATGGTACTATGAGGATCAATTGTGCAGCACCTTATCTCCTACATATGTAGGAGACCTTGTTTCCACAGTATTGCAAGGGCATCTGGAGCAGAATTGGAAGTATTTTGTGTTTGGGTGTAGAGAGATCTATAGTCAGCATGTCCCATTGTTGGAAAAAGTGGAATGTGATTTGGAGATTGATAGTCCATTCATGCAGGTATGTCAGTAGCATAGTTTGTCCAACAGTGTGTGTGAGTGTCCAGAAAGGTGTGAGCCACAAAGGTATGAGACAAGGAAGTATTGCATGGATAAGAGAAATATCCAGATTCCGAAGGGATCCTTCTGATGCTCTTTGGAAACCATTTTACCTTGTTTGTGACTTTAGGGTGTGGCCAGTAGTTCTAGTGAATTGATGCAAAGCTTTCGTTTTCTATTTGGGGGTTTGACTGTCTTCAGTATGTAAGTGGGGAATGTGCAGTGCGCCCCTACCCCACCATATAAGGTGAGCAACTTCTGTTGTTTAGTTGAAATTATGGCTACTAAAACAGCTTTCCTCAGAAGAGGTTAGAATGATTCATCTTCCAGTGGAAAGAGCAGTGGATAATTGGGTTTGAGTTCTGTAATATTTCTCCCCTCTCATTGTTTCTTCTGTCGTGCGCTGTCAATTTAATATGCATTTCCATTTTGTCTTGGCTTAGTTTGTAAACTGCATTGTGCATTTATTTGTTAGGCAATGTACCAAGAAATTAATGAACATACTGTACTATAAAGGATTCCTATTACACACCATTTTCATCTGTTGCTTGAAGCCTCTCAAGTGGAGTCTGGTAAGGGGTACAATGTATACCGCAGGTACCACACATCCAAGAAGACATTGAAATGTTCCTTCTAAGGAAATCTTAGAAATAAGAGAGAGAGCGAGAATTCCTTGCGCTCAGCTCCGAGTAAGAATGCTTTTGTTGAGGTTGTCTGTCTGAATACGAGCCCCGATGAATTATAAAAATTTTGTGGAAGTATGATTTGATTTGAGTGTATTGATAATGATGGTGAATCACCGAAGCATGGTCACAGTGAAGTACAGTAACCTGTTGAGTCCTTCCAATGATGAACCAGTTCTCTGAGTAGGGGAAAACACAGATTTCCACCCAGCAGAATTGTTGCAACAGTCACACATTTTTGTGATTACTCTCAGTGCAGTGGAAGGAGCAAATAATATAGTATACAATAATGCGGATTTTAGAAAAGACCTATAAATTTGAATTGAGCCACCCAGAGCATAAGAGTCTGTTCTAAAGTACATGCAGGAATGGGCATGTATAAGCCTGTTACATGTGGTAGAAACATTCATTTTACAAGTATCACCGTCTAAAGTACCAACAGGGTCAACATGGCAATATGTGTATGTTAAAATCAATATATATAAATGAAACTTGAGAGTTCTCTAGTGGTCTGACTCAAGCAAGTTTATGCTGCAGGAGGAAAAAACCTCATGAAGCTCAAAAGTTGCTAAAAGCAACAAGAGCAGGGCTGCTTCACCATTGGCTTTAGTAGCATATATGTAGGTTTTCCAAATCTGTCGCAGCACCCTATGTCCTTTGCCAGTATGGTTTTTGAGTAGAGGGGGAAGACAGAATCACTGGGGGACTGCTTTACAAAATGAGCAATAATCTAAAAGCTAGATGTCCCCATCTTGACCTTCATGTTGGCAGATATGAACGTGCTTTCCCCTTTTGATGGATGTGCATCTTTATCTTGCCCTAGTACTGCTCAGACCACGCACCTTTGCCATAGGCACATATTTGCATGTTAGACTTATATATCCCGGATTTCTAAAATCAGATATTTATGCACATCCAAAAGGCAAATAGGACTTCTAAAATGACTGCCCGTATCTAGTAAAATGTTATGAATAAATATGGCCATTATGTCTTTGAGAATGTCCCAGATATTTTATAATTTCTTGACCTGTATTCCTGGGCTTGGCTTCTACTTTGGATGTTATGGATAATTGATTTATGTAGCTTTAACAGTAATCGAGTCTGTTTTATACTCTGGTAGTGATTTTGCTTTAGGCAGTGGAAAAAAAGGATCTGATTGAATTCCCAGGGATTTGAGTTCTTGACCGGAATTAGTCAACACCTAAGAAGCCCCAGCATCACATATGATTTCTGTTTTTTTGTCTGAAAGCATAGATTTGAGAGAGAAAATGGGTTGCAGGGAGCATAGAGCAGATTTTGTTGGAAATAGGTTCTTTGCTGTGGGAGTGGTAGGACTGAGATGCTTCAGCATAAATTTTATTCTATAATTCCACCATCATGGGATATGACTCTGTAACTGGAGTAGTGGCAAGAGAAGGTGGTCTGTTGAAAGATGCCATAGTCTGAGATGCAAAAGTGGGAGAAAATGGGTCATAGTCCAGTGGGATGGACAGAGTTCCTGTGGTAGCCCATGGAGGACCTAAAACAGGTAAAGCTCATAATGCTAGACCCTCTGCTGTTGCTTTGCATCTCTACCATCATGGATCTATGTAGTTGTTGTGGGTAGCAAGGCATTCATCTGAGGTGGCGGCATTGTGGTGTTTTGTGGCATTATCCACTAATATGAAAGAGGTAAAGAGAGCAAAAAAAAAATCCATCTATACAGTTAATTGAATAAACCAGACTGAGGGGGAGGAATGACTGACTCAGGAGCAGCAATAGCCATTCATTTTCAGAAAGTTGCCTAGATATTTCTGGGCTCTAAGAGAACAAGTCTGGATTTTTTGCTGTTGATGACATCACTTATATATGGCTGCCACATCCGGCTTGTCAACAGAAGAGGATGCTATCCTAGAGACATTGCCACTTTTGAAAATAGGACAGATGTGCTGGAGTTGCTTCCATTGAAGAGGAATGAGGGCACCAATTTCAGTTTTTACCCAAGGCACTTGCTAGTTAACAGCCCACCCAGAACCCCCACAGTTTGCTATGCTAGTCCAATGGAATGTATGACATTGGAATGTACAGAATTTGACCGAGATGAAAACTTCTTCAGCCAAATTAGACTGCCCATTAAAGTAAATGATGTGCCAGCACTTGAGTAAGACAGAGAAATGATGAAAAGTCAATGATGTATATTCATTCTACCAGTTTCATATTTCCCTATCTTCCTGCCAGACCAGTCCGGACTACTAGATTATGCTTCCCAACCAGCAGGTGGAGGCAGAGAATACTAATTTTCAGTGATATAACTGATACTATAAGGATTGGTGCAGTCCTGGAAATCTCCAGTATTCTTTGCCTCTAACAGATAGTTGCAGTCTGGATTGATATGGAGATATTTCTGAAGGCTTGGTTCCCTGGACTAGCTCAAGGATGCTGCCCCTGAGCCAGGACTGGCTTTGATGTCTCTATTGGTGGGTTCTGGGCCAGGCAGATCCCTGCCAAGAGGGGGGGAGCAGTAAGTGGAGAGGGGATCCTGAAGGGGTTCCCCATCTATTGTGTGCCCAACGTCTGCTGTCTGATTGTAGTTTGGTTCTCTTGCCTGCTTACAGAGTCTGGAAAAGGGAGTCAGCTTCCAGCACTCCAGAAGCCCACTGGCCAGAGCTCTGCCCTGCAACTCAGGTGGAGTTCTGGCAGGGTGTCCCAGGACAGCTTTGGGTCGGTCTGGATAGTGGAGCAACAGTATTTGTGATGCAGCAGCTGTGAGCTCCACAAATGCTGGAGCAAGGGAGGTACTGTTGCGCCTGCAGGAGCAACGAATCTTCTCAGCAACTGGTTCATTCTCCCCCCACCTGTGTGAAGAGGTGGCAGGGCAATCACCAGAACCAGCAGAAGGCGGTCAAGCTCTGGGTTAGGGACCTGTGTTGATAGCAGTGGCTGAAACCAAAGTAGGGATGGGCCAAAGCACTTCCAGCAGTCAAATATTAAAAAAAAAAAAACACTTTTTTTTTTTTTTTTTTTTAAATTGACAGAGCACCAACATTTAAAAGGACTTTGTTAGTAAAAGTTTGTTTTATACTTGGCGGCTGGAAGTGCTTTGGCCCGCCCCTACTTCGATTTCAGGTAATTTCAACGTAGGGTTTTTTTTTTCTTCCTTCCATTTTGGTTCAACAAAGGCTGAGTTAGTTTTTCTGCTGGCGAGAAACACAACCATTTTGGATCAAAATTGTATTTTTCTTCTGCAGTGGTTTGTGCTGGGGGTGGGGTGGATGTTGGCATCATTGAATGGGGTGTCCTGGGGGAGGGGGGTCCCTGGAAGCAGCTTTGGGAGTCTCTCTTTATGCTGCCACCGTCAGCTCGTTGAGTCTTGGACAGCACCTTTTCTGTAAGCTCGCCTTCTGCCTGCATAACATTAGAGGCAGACCAAAACTGCATATTCTGGTGCTTTCAGATCAGGTCATCAGAGATTTCTAAGGCTCTGCACCTCGGTTAGGTATTTTCATTTTGGGGTTTTGTCTTCAGACTGTCCATGGCTCCCAAGACCTTCTCAAAAGTAGTGTCAGTGATAGTGTCCTTTCTAGGCAGGGAAGGGATCATTGGCCATCCTTACCTGATCTGAGCAGGTTTGGAGAAGAGAGCCAAAAAAGCAACAGCAAGAGTGATCCAAGTGCTGAAGAAGCTAGGCTTGGTGATCAACTATGCCAAGAGTAATTGTGTCCTCTCATAGTCCCTGGAATATCTGGGAGCAAGATTCAACATCAAAGAGAGAGAGAAGTAATCCTCATCAGAGACTGGAAAGATTATGTTTGCAGTTCCAGGCCTTAGTGGTACAGCCAGCTTGTGATCCTGATTTTACCTTCAAGCTGCTGTATGTGTTTCTGCCGTGGCATCTAATTGGGCATGTGGTATGCTTTGTAGTGATTCTAGTAGCACTGGATTGGTCACAGCATCCCTGGCATATGGACCTCATGACTCTTCTGGTTGTAGAGCCAGTCAGGTTTCTCAGAGGACCCAGATCCCTTCTCACTTATGGCCTGACACAAACTGATTCAGAAGGGTTATTCTGCTGCTGTGTATCGATACTCCTGAAGGCTTGGAGATCTTTGACCTCACTGTCATACATTAGAGTCTGGAAAGTTTATGAGGCTTTGTGTCAGTGGATAGAGCCCATGGCACAGCTACTGGACGTGGCCACAGTTTTGGCATTAGAAGATTTTGAGAGAGGTCTCTCCCTCAGTACCTTTTAAAGGTCCAGGTTGTGGCCTTAGCAGAGCTACTGGACGTGGCCACAGTTTTGGCATTCTTACAAGAAGATTTTGAGAGAGGTCTCTCCCTCAGTACCTTTTAAAGGTCCAGGTTGTGGCCTTAGCAGGTTATCAGGAGTGAGTGAAAGGTTCTTCCCTGGCAGTGCATGCAGACGTATGTTTATTGAGGGGCGTCAAGCAGCCACATCCACTCCAACAACCAGTGGTTCCACAGTGGGACCTGACATTGGTACTACAAGGCTTGATGGGTCCTTCATTTGAGTCACTGAAGAGGGCATACCTGAAGGTTCCAGGAGGATCTTGGTACTGCAGGCTTTATCTTAGAGAGAGCCCCTTTCTATCTTTTTCAGCTGAATTAGTATCTGAGGACGGTGACCTCTTTTTAACAAATGTGTTCTTGCCCTTTCATATAAATAAGGGCATCTGTCTTCCAGCCTTCTCTGAGGGGATTATAGAGGGAGTGGCTTTCAAATCTTCGCTAGCTCAGTAGACCAGGGAAGCGATTGGTTCTGCTTATGTTGAAGAAGAAAGAAGTGCCAATGGTACTGAAAGCGCACTTTATTAGGGTACAGTTGACTTCCTGGGTGGAAGCTCAGGTGATCTTGATGAGATTTGATCTTCACTGCTTTCATTTGTTCACTACAGATTGGCCCCCAGGATTCTAGAGCTTCAGTATGTCCCAATAGTCTGGACTGGTCTAGCAGAAAGATAAGGAAGGATAAATTTGTTCTTACCTACTAATTTCCTTTTCTTGAGCCCTGCTTAACCAGTCCAGATCTCTCCTGGTGTCAGAATTTACTTGCATTCAGTTTCAGCCTTAGAGCATAGAACAGGTGGTTAACTTCTGCAAGTATGGTTAACTTCTGTATTACATATAATTGTTATTGTGCTCTGAGTGGGGTGGGGGTGGAGGGTGTGAAGGACTATATCATTTTTTTCAGTGTTGTTTTTGTTCCAGTGTTTTGTATTTCTCATGAATGTTATGGGTTTCAGCAAGTCTTGGCAATCAGTCTTAGCAAGAACATACTGAAGATTTCCGGTACTGCACCAGTTCTTATAGTGACGATGATGTCACTGAAAATCAGTGTTCTCTGCCTCCATCTGCTGGTTGGGGAACACAACCCACTAGTCTGGACTGGTCTAGCAGGATGTAAGGAAAAGAAAATAACAGGTAAATACTTGTTAGTAAGTGTGAGAATGCTGTCATACATTACAAGGAGAGGCATTTGCCTAACTGGATTGTTTACTTTGCTAACTGTAAATTCACAGTTAAGAATTTGTTCAGGCTAGCAGAATTATGTAAGTAAGCTTAGCAATAATCAGTTGCTATAAATTTATGATCAAAATTGTAGCAAATTGATCTCACATATGTATGATTTTCCACTATTCCTCTGCTTCAGGTGGTTCTACTTCAAATGGGGGATGAAAAAGATAATTGGAAAGTAAAAACGTTAGATGAAATCTTGCAGGAAAAGAAACGCCGGAAAGAGCAAGAAGAAAAAGCAGAGATTAAACGCATAAAAAATGTAAGTTATCCTTTCCTAGCACATAACTTCTAATTGAGTAAGTCAAGGTGTGTCAAATCTGTTTATAATTTGCTTTTATATACTATTTGTCTGTAAATTATGCCTGTTTTGGTGCTACCTCCACCATCTATAATGATAACAGGAATATGGAGGTCCATTTAACTGAAAATTATTGAACTTTTAGAACAGTAATTCCCAACCACTGTACCTTCACACCTGTTTAGGTGTGCCATGGGAAAGTCACTACTGTCTGATGCTCAAATCTAGGCCAGCACCTCTTCTATTATTAACAATTGTATTGGTAGGATTAGAGACTGGCCTACATCTGTACAACTCAAATTAAATGCTGATAAGACTAGAATTCTATGGTTTATGTTTAATTTGTCAAACATCCCACAGTTTATTCCGACAAATGATGGGACTCAATTAAATGTTGAGAGGGTATCCAAAGATTTGGGGATTTTCTTGGACTCATCATTGACTATGGAACCCCAGGTTAGTAGTCTGGTTTAGAAAGTTTATTTTAAGTTGAAGTATTTGCGTTTGTTATGCTCTTATTTTTTGCGGGATCATTTTAGAATTATGCAACTCTCGATTCTGGCTTTATTGGACTATTGGCAATTCTTTGTATTTAGGTATAACTTCGAAGCTGCTTTCTAAAATTCAATTGATCCAACATTCAGCTGCCAGATTGATGTTCTGTAAATCTTGAACTGATCATGTAACTTCTTTATTGAGGGAGCTACTTTGGCTACCAGTGTAGGCTCGGATCTATTTTAAGCTGTTAGCCCTTCCGGGCAGGTACCTTCTGAGATCTTATCTCAAATGGTATAAATGCTAAATTCCAATACAATTTCTTGGAGCTATAATCTGCTGATTTTGGCTTTTCCTACCATCAAGAATGTGACATTTGTCTTTATTTTCCCATGCTTTTTTATTTTTAGCTGTTCGATTGTGGAATGATCTTCTGGTAGAATTAATTATGTTCAGTGATAGGTTATTTATTCTTTTTGCAAAGCTTTGAAAACTTGTTTAAGTTTAGTAAGATATGATGATATGATTACATTTTTTTCTTTTATATTTTGTAATTCCTGATGTTTGTATCAGTATGTTTTCTTGATTTTACTGTATCTTGCCTTGAATCTCAATTGAGGGAGCTGGCGGGTGATAAATCCTCTATAACATATCACAACATGAGCTGTGCTTTCAGAACTTTGGGTTAAAAAGAGAGACCAGTACGAGGGAGATGTTTTTGAGTACATGTGTAGTAACACACACTTCTCTCTTGTAACAGAATGGGCAGCATTCTTAGCACAGATAGCCAAGTCTTGATTTGTGCAGTAAATGCCTTGCATATGGCATGACTTATTTTTTCCCATACTCGCTGCACTAGTTACCCCTTCAAATAAGAATACTGTTTAAATTTCTAACTTTTGTTTTTAAGGTTCTGCATAGTCTGACACCAATTTATATTGCTAAAATGTTGTAATTGTAGATTGTAAGCTCCTTGAGCAGGGACTGTCCTTCTATGTTAAATTGTACAGTGCTGCGTATCCCTAGTAGCGCTTTAGAAATGTCAAGTAGTAGTAGTACCACTCTAATCTTTATGTTCCTCTGGTGCTTATAAACTTAGGCTCCCTTCATCTTATGATAAGATTGTAAGTTGAACATCTCCATGCTACTGGACTAAGGTGTCTGAAGATCTTGGGACAGTAAGGGGCCCTTTTATTAAGGCACGCTGAAAAATAGCCTGTGGTAGTGTAGAAGCATGTTTTGGGCGCACACAGAATCATTTTTCAGCGCACCTGTAAAAAAAAATGCCATTTTAAAATTTTTGCTGAAAATGGACGTGTGGCAAAATGAAAATTGCCGCACATCCATTTTGGGTCTGAGATCTTACCACCAGCCATTGACATAACGGTAAGGTCTCGCGTGATAACTGGGCGGTAATGGTCTACACATGTAAAATGCCGATTACTGCCCGTGCTCCAGAAAATAAAAATATTTTGTGGCGCGCTTGGTGTACGCATGTCAAAAATGAAACCACAAGGGCCACGTGGTAGCTCAAAATTGATGCGCGTAGGCACCTACGTGGCTTAGTAAAGGGGCCTCTAACTCACTACAGGCCCTGTTTACTAAGCCGCACTGTAGGTGCGCTATGGTTTTAGCACGCTCTAATTCTAGAGACACCCATAGGAATATATGGGTGACTGTAGTGTTAGAGTGTGCTAAAAACACTAGCACGCATTACTAAATGGGCCCTACATGGGTTTCAGATTCTTATTAAAGACCTAGACTCTCTTTTACTAAGGTGCACTTACAATTTTAGCACGCGCTAAACATTAGAGACACCAGTGCATTCCTATGGGCATCTCTAACGTTTAGCGTGCACCCAATTTTAGCACGCGCTAAAAACATGAGCACGCCTTAGTAAAAGATCCCCCCTAGTTATTTCAGAGATACTCGTGATTATCTGGGTTCTTTTTTAAGTTTATTTGCTTATGATCTTTTAAAAATTGTTTTATTTGTTCTTGGGTTTGTTTTATCTTGTTTAATTTTGCAGTATTTTGCTGTAAGCCATGTTTTGATAAACTTTCTAAAAGTATTTCCTAAGCTTTTCAGTCCCAAGGCACTCCTGCATTAAGAAAAGGCGATCCTTTCTGATTTTCTGTTTGTTTTGTTTTTTTAATTGTAACCTACCTAGACCCATTAAAAAAAATTTTTTGGCAGATTATCAAGTTCTTAATAAGCATAAACAAACATTAAGGATTTCCATGCAAAAAAGAAAAACTGCGGAAATGAAAGCCCCTGCAAAGACCGGAAGGAAACAAAAGAGCTGGCTCAGAAATGAATTTAATTTAAATGTAGACATTTATTTAACTGGGTCATAATTATTCTTATATAGTAAATTTAAATTTATAAGAAAAGGAGTGGAGGAGTGGCCTAGTGGTTAGGGTGGTGGACTTTGGTCCTGGGGAACTGTGGAACTGAGTTTGATTCCCACTTCAGGCACAGGGAGCTCCTTGTGACTCTGGGCAAGTCACTTAACCCTCCATTGCCCCATGTAAGCCACATTGAGCCTGCCATGAGTGGGAAAGCGCAGGGTACAAATGTAACAAAAAAAAATAAAAATAAAAAAATACATTCGTAATTAAAATTTAGATATTTATCCCCTTATATAAAAGTGGATTTTTTTCCTATGTATGAACTCTGTTTTATTGTGCTTATAAGGATTTTATTAAGCTCAGGGTGAGGTGTTAATTTATAGTTTTAGTATTATTTTGAGTCCCTATTTTAATTCTTTTAATGTTTTTTTAATGTTTGTGATTTGCAATTCACCTTGAATATTCTATTTCATTGGAAAGATGAATAATTGGATTATCTACAATTTATGGAAAATATTTTTAATGAGAAAAAATTGTGATTATCTTTTTGACCAGTGGGCTTTCTTAGTCACCCTGACATTCTTTAAAGTTTATAGAACAGCCAAAACCAAGCAGTTTCTCCTTGTCCCCCCCTCCCCCCCCCCCCAATGTTTTAGAAGAACAAATTGTATATGTTGGGCAGTTGTGCTACTAGAACATAAGGATAAAAGGCCTGCTTTATGTATATTTAATCTTTTTGATGTGTAACAAGAGAAGTTATGGAAGCATCATCTTAAAGTTTCACAATAAAACTTCTTTCTTTTCATATTTCTTTTGTGTGTCACTATAAAGGCCCAGACCTATGGCATGGTTATTGCACAGGAAGCTTGAGTTTGTGTGTGTGTGGAAGAGATACACTCAAGCTCTGGAGAGGGAGGGAAGGCAACTGCCACTGTTGCACAAAGTGAAAGTTAGCCTTGGAAGATTTTCTTTCCAGCGGTTGGCCAGTGAGTGACCTTATGTTGCCTGTAGCATACTGCTTTGGGAGATTTTAAAATCTGTAGGAACCTACTCTGTTGAAAAAAGTATAAACTTTCTAATTTACAGGAAATGTGCTTTTTTGCTAAAATTAGATTTTGTTATCACTTTGAATGAGATATCGGGTACATTTACCTTGGCACTTCTTCGGTTCATTATATGTTCTGCAGATCTCTTTTTAACTTAAGTAATCTGCAAAAGTTTGATTGGAACAAAAGGACAAGGTTCCTCCTACCTTAAGGTTAATACAAATGTAATGTTGAATTGAGGATCTCTGTTGCTCTGGTGGTATTTTATTTTCATGTTGTGAAACCATGTACTTTACATTTTTTTATTCTTTTAGTCTGATGATCGGGATTCAAAGCGAGATTCCCTGGAAGAGGGAGAGTTAAGAGACCATAGGATGGAGATCACAATCAGGAATTCTCCGTACAGGAGAGAGGATTCCATGGAAGACAGGTAGGGACAAAAGGCAAATCCTGATGTGGAGCACTGATCCAGGAGACCATTTTTCACCTCTTCAGCTTAGCTGGCAATTTTCTGGACAGTCACTTACAAAATATCAAGAGAGCTATATCGGGCTGTTCCTAAGAGTTACTGGATAGTGAACACACAATAAGAGATCACTTCCTCTTTGTTTTGAATTGCACCCTAACAAATTTGCCTTATTCTCTGGTAAATTTGTATGTCCTTATTCTGCCAGTCCAGACAAGTGAATTATTCCTCCACACCAGCAAATGAAGGCAGAGAACCACTGACAGTTCATTGACATCATCATCTGTATATGGTGTGGTGCAGCTCTGGAGCTTGCCAGTATTTCTCTGCCTCCAGCAGATGATGCAGGTTGGTCTGGTACTGCAGGATTTCTTTGATGCAGGCCTGATTCCCAGGGAGCTGTCCACAGGCAGCATCCCTTGAGGTAGAGTTCTTTGCTTAGCGTGAGCTCCCATGGACTTTTCCTTGTTTGAGCATAGAGGGTCCCAGATCACCATGACTAGCCAGCACAGATTAGATTTCAAGGGGCCTCTGCCAGCAAGGGTGAGGGCCTTTCACCCCTCCCCTACTTTTGAGATGCTCTTCTGGGGGCCCTTCACCCATGGGTGCAGCTCAGCTCAGGATGGAAGATGTGGCAAGGGCCTCATGGGATCCCTTCCAAAAGAGAGGGTAAGTTCTCTAAGTTTGGAGGTCTTAGACCTTTCCCCCTTTACTCTTCTGCTGTCACTCAGTCCCTGTGGCATCTTGGTATTTCTCCTAGTTCCCAGATCTTCTTATTTTGGGTCCTTCCTAGGGAGAGTCTTCTTTGGGTGTTACAAAGCTCTTGGTTGGGGGTTCCATTCTTTACCACTGGGCTCCTCCATTTATGTTGGACAGCCAACTGTCAGCTTGTGCAAGGAAAGTGTATGTCTCCAATGGAATGGGGAAGGGGGCTCTGTTGGGTCCTGTGCCTCTGTACAGTTTTCCGGTGTGAGCCATTGTTCTGAGGGGGGTCCCTATACAGCCTGATAGGGGGTTATAGTGCAGGGTGGTTCCTTGCTGTTTCTCTGTCCTCTGGCAGCTGTCCTGTGCTTTGCATGGTCTTTGGGTCAGGACCGTTTGCTTCTTATAGTTTCAAGAGCTGTGGCCCTCTGAAGGTGGCAGCAGAGTGAATATTTGGTTCTGTCCTAGCATGGGTGTTAATCTTCAGTAGATAGTGGGGTAACCTGGTGATTCCCTGATGCAGCACTTTCCCTGCATTGAGTTCACAAGGTAGGTCCACATTGGAATTTTGGTAACAGAAATGAGGTTAGTCTACCACTAGGTTTGAAAATTTTGATTTGGAGGTACTCGAGGCTGTGAATTCACCCCTTTATGCATGTGATGGTAATTTTGACAGTGTGGTTCTCAAGCCTCTGGTATCCTGTGGAGGTTCACAGGTGTTTGGTTTCAAGAGAAAAAAAAAAGGTTCTCTCCTTTTTGGAGGGATCCAACGCTTTGGCCTCCCTCCAGGGCAGTATGGTTTTCCCCTCTGGATCACTCCAGACAAACAGTTCTTCAGGCTAGGAACAGTAGGCCCTCTCCAGGGCTTTGCTCCATAGTTGGCTGTCCCAGTAGTCTATTACAGTTCTAGGAGTTGCTTCCATTGATGGGTGTTGTGTTTCAGGGCCTGGTCTTCCTCACACCCAGGTCCTTAGAGCTTTGGTACATCCCATTCATTTGGACTGGTCTAGCAGGATAATAAGGAAGGCGAAATTTGTCCTTACCTGCTATTTCCTTTCCTGGAGTCCTGCTAGACCAGACCAGGACCCACCCAGGAAGATGGTGATGTTATCATCCAGATATTCCTGGCAATGGTTCTGAGGAAGGTGTTTCTAAAGTCAGTCAGGCCTCAAGTACTCTGGCTGTGCTTTTGTTGCGCCGTTGCTGCTCTGTTGCTTCCAGCCACTTCTTTGTTCCTCTTTGGTGCTCCTCAGTGATATTCCTGGGACTGTTCTAGAGAACTGTGCTTTGACAGTATTATTGTTTTTATGGTGTTCTTTCATAAGATGATTCATTATACTTTCAGGTATTGCAGATCTGGTAGGCTCTAGGGCTGCACCACCCCTTATACTGATGATAATGTCACTGAATTGTCAGTATTCTCTTCCTTTGTTTGCTGGTACAGGAACATAACCCAGTCCTCTGAACTGGTCTGGCAGGACTAAAGAAAAAGGACAGTAGTAGGTAAGAACAAATTTCAGCATGTGAGGCATAGGGTGGTTTGTTTTATTTATTTATAAAATCTTGTATCCTGCCCACTGACAAATCTGAGCGCCTAACAAAAAAGCATACATAATCCAATAGCACAAAACATAGTATGAACATAAAAGCATGCTTTGAATATTATTTCAATTTTGTTTAATCTGCTACGTAAAAATAAAAAAAAAAATCAAACTATTCATCTGTGTTTACGTACGTTACAGAGCAGAGGAAGATGACTCACTATCTATCAAACCTCCTCAGCAGACATCCAGAAAGGAAAAAACACACCACAGGAAAGAAGAGAAGAGGAAAGAAAAACGCAGGCATCGCAGTCACTCCGCTGAAGGAGGTATTGCCAGATTTGACACCCCTTGTTCTTTCTCCCCTTCTAACAAACCCAATTATCTGTTCATCAAAGAAAACCTCATGCAAATGAGAGACTGGATACACTAATATGGGCAGTGATTGGTGAAAGATGTAATCTGATTATATTTAATCAGCTACCTGGAAGGCATCTCTAAGTAGACAGATGGTTAAATCTTTTGTCGCATCTACGAGGGTCCCATTTTGCACTGTTCACATCCTATATAATAAAACTCACCCTCAACGTTCTGAAGACACTGACGTCAGTGAAGCCAAGCCACTGACGTCACTTCCTTCAGGACGGGTTTAAAGGGTTCATGGTGGTGAAGCCACCAAAATCGCCAAGTCTTGGGGCTCCGCCCTTGCATCAAACGTGATGACGTCGAGGGCGGAGCAATGGCGTACGGTGCATTCAGGAGGTGCGGAGCAATGGCGTCAGAACGACGAAGGGGTCGGCAGGGAGGGAGGGAACAGGGGGGGGGGGGTGTTGGGGAGGAAACCCTTGCTAGCGCCCGTTTCATTTGCTCCAGAAACAGGCCTCTTTTACTAGTTTTATTCATAAAATAAGCAGTTAGGAAAGTATCTGGCTGACGACCTTTTCATGCCTCTTCCCGCCCGTTGTCTGATAAACTGTTGCACAGTGCCCAAGTTATTCAAAGAGGAGAGGCCAGGTATCAGGTATTACTAGTGGAAGGTATTTGTATGGTGACCACGTTCAAGTCCTACACTAAAGCAGGTTAGTGCAAGTAAATTGGACTGGAAAATTTGATACCATAAACCATAGCATCATGGGAAAGGCAAAAGTGCTGTAGGTCATTTGAAGGTCCTATTCAGCACTGTGCGCCTTGATTGTGTTACTGTAGTTGTCCTGCTTATTCTCCAAAACAGTATAAATCTAACTAATGTGATAGCTAATTTGTATGTTCTTTGTACCTTCTGAAACTGCAGTACAGTCTCTTCACCATTTATTATTTAAGTATATAGTTCATTCCCACAAATGTTTTTTCAGCTACAAAAAGGTACCTGCACATGCATTTTAAAAAATAACTTTTTAACTAGAAATTCACAAAATCCCCCTTGTGACATCCTAAGAAAACAAGCAGGCTAAAGAAAAAGGGAGTTAAAGTAACTTACAGCATATAAAAATTGCTTCTGATTTAAAGGAAAAATGCTTCCCACATCTAAACTGTCAGACATATGGTGACAGCGGGCTAATTCATTTACTGCTGATGTTACCAGGGTAATTCAGCAGGTTATATAATCCTGACCACATAATTTAAAAACTGGTAAAACTGGCTATTTTGCATGATCAGCCTTGTGATTTAATACCCCCCAAAATGTGTGTGTGTATAATACATACACACACAAATAAAATTGTAATTCATCTGAAAGTACTAGAAGCCTAACAAGTACTATCTATACTGTCTTAGGGAAGCATGCCAGAGTGAAAGAGAAGGAGAGAGAGCATGAGCGAAGGAAGAGACACAGAGAGGAGCAGGACAAAGCCCGCCGGGAGTGGGAGAGGCAGAAACGGCGGGAACTGGCCAGAGAGCATTCCAGAAGGGAAAGGTAAGAGACACTTGGGCTAAAGAGACTGCCCTACTGGTTCAGCTGCCTCAAAATCTGTAGTGTCCTCTTCATTGAATAAGCAGAAAGAGGATCTGTCTGTGTAGGTTGGACCAGACTAACAGCACCCGATACCTGACTTTTACTAAAATTTTCAGCCATCAGAATTGAAGTGGGGAAGAAGACTAATGATCTCATATAATGATTTTGTTTTGGGGATTTTAGTTTGTTTTGAACAGGATGGTTTGTCTTTAGCACAGAGTATTTCTGTAATCAAAGGTTGTTAAGGGTTGATGGGAGGTTAAATTTATGACTATAAGGTATGTGAGTTTTTATCCTGTAACTGGTTTCAAGCTTTTTTATGAGGCCTGGAGTCAAATGAAATAAACAATGCATGAAAACCAGTTAGGAATGATTAAGTTTGAGAAATACAGTTATCAAACTTTGCTGTTCTAAATAGTTTTCATTTCAAATTGCCTTATTGTCTATTATTAAATTTAGAATTGGACCATAATTTCCTTTCAGAATTAGCAGTTTCTTGTGGGACAAATACAGAACAACAGACACAAAGAGGTGACTTAAATAGCACTGAACATTGTGACTTGCCAGAAGAAAAGAGAATGACTTCAGCCCTTTTTAACCTAAGTACAAACAGAACCAGGTGAAAGCACTGAAATTTAAGAAGGAATGCCCTCAGATATTTTACACAGCCTCGTGGTAGCCAAGACCACTAAAGGGCGAAATTCTGCACTTCATTCATCAGGCAACTCACTCCAAGTGGTACTGCTTTTTGTGCAATAATGTGCCCAACACGTGCTATCAAATCAAATGTGCAGTAAAGATAATATAACTTATAATAAACCAGTGCCATTTATATGTTCTCCCTATATCGTATTGTTTAATTTTAATATGCAATCCATGTTCAATATGTGATACCAATTGTATATTTTCCCTTTTTTACCTGACTGTTTTAGAATTCATGTTCTATATATATTATCAATTGTATATGTATTCTGAAATGACATAAGTCATGACGGAAAATTGTAAGCCATATTGAGCCTGCAAATAGGTGGGAAAATGTGGGATACAAATGCAACAAATAAATATGTAAATGAAAATGTACGTATTTTGTAAGGCCGGTGTCAATTAACTTTGAATGATGCCCTGGGCTCCAACGAGTACAAAGCTTCAAGGTAACACAGAGATCACGCCATACTCCTGTACAGTGAAGAAAGCCCGACACCATGTGTTTCAGTAAAAAATAACTTTCTTCAGGGACTCGGGTTAGGGGCATCTCTCCAATGAAAAGTCGCCGGCCATATAAAAAATCCACTGCAGTTGTGCTTATATTGGCTCCAGACAAGAATGAAGCACTCTCTACAAAATTACGTCACTGCAGGAAAAAAAGGTTATTAGCAAACACAGAACGAAGTCTGATAAAGGAACTACGGATTCAGACAAAACAATGCAAAAACTAATATAAGATGAAACCTTTTTAAACAGATATAACATATCATTAATGAAATGACTTGGACAACATATATTGCTGTAATTTGAAGAATGGCATTTCATTTCTTCAAAAATTACATTTCTTTAAAACAAAATCCACCACCCACCCTACAATGAACTAAAAAAAATGTAAAATCATATAATAATGTTTCACTCTATACTTTAGTTTAAACCTAATGGAAAAACATATTGTAATTTTAAAAAATCCAAAATTGTTCTTGGCAGGCCAGGACTGCCTCCCGGTCACTGCTGCGAGCAAGAGCAGGTACATGATCAATAATAAACCATCTTAAATCTGCAAGTTCATGATGAAATTGTAAACATTGTGGTGCTGTAAGGGTATGAGTAGCAAGGCAACTCTTATGTTCTATGAGACATGTCTTTACTTTATGGCTGGTATGTCCCATGTAAAATAAATCACAGGGACATAGTATAATATAGACCACATACATGGACTGACGGTAACATGCTTTCGTCTGTAACAAATGTCTGTCCTTAGGTGTTGCTGTTCTGAAATAGAAAAAAATCTGATGGCAAAATTGACAAGAACCACAAGGTTCATGGTTTCCAATAGTGTGAAGCTGGCATCTAGAATCCAATCTAGAATGTACTAAACAATCCTTTAAATTGAGACCTCTTATGTAAGTTACGCAAGGACATTGTTTATTTGTTTATTTATTTGTTACATTTGTATCCCACATTTTCCCACCTATTTGTAGGCTCAATGTGGCTTACATATTACCAGAGGGCGTTTGCAGACTCCAGTGAGAACAAATACAATGTGGTGTGATAAAGTTCATGTGGCAGATCCACATTAGGAATCGTAGAGTGGAAGAGTTGTGTTATGTTCGTTACGTGCTTTAGTTTTCTTGATGGAAAGTTAGAACCTTGCAATGTCTTTACAATAATTGGGCCCCTTGAGGGGCCAAGGTAGAAAAATTTAATACGCAGACTAATTTGTCCCTGCTTTCTCGAGGTCTGTCCAATAACAGTAATGATCTCTGTGCAAACGAGGCCTACTTGTAAGCCTGTTGAACACAAAAGTCCAGATACCCTCTCTCCTTCAATCTGTTGGCCAAAATAAGGGCTTGTTTAAACATACTGTCCATAGTACAAATTCTATGTAACCGCATAAATTGGCCGATGGATAATGAATTCTTCAACTTAAAAGGATGACAACTAGTAAATCGGAATAAAGTGTTGCAGTCCATAGGATTGCAATAGACTGTCGTGTATAATTCTTCTTGTGATTTATAAATCCAGGTGTCCAAAAAAGAAATGTTGTCCAAATGTTTAGACATAGTGAACCCTTGATGTGGGTCCAGATAATTCAGCCAGGAAACAAACTGGTCAGTGCTTTCTCTTGATTCTGTTTGTACTTATATATATTGATGTACCAGAGAGTTTTGGATTTTTGGTTTGGCCCTTTTTAATCTGACATTCCATATCATCAAGCTGATCAATCCATAGACTGGTGGGTTGTGTCCATCTACCAGCAGGTGGAGATAGAGAGCAATCCTTTTGCCTCCCTATATGTGGTCATGTGCTGCCGGAAACTCCTCAGTATGTTCTCTATCTCAGCAGGTGGTGGTCACACACAGCAGCAGCTCTGGCTAGGCCTCCAAGCCTAATTTTTAGGTTTTGTTGAGTGCCTGGGGTTGAGGGCTCTTTTTGAGCAAGTGCAAACCTGGTGGTGCCAGGTCCCTCCTTTTCTCCCCCCTCCCGCTGGCTCCGTTAAAAAAAAAAAATTTTTGAACGTCCTTAAAGGTGTTTATTTCGACGTTTATTTAAACGTTTATTGCAGCTACTCACTGGGACACCAGGTCGTTACAGCTCGGAGCGGAAAGCAGGTAATTTTTACCTTTTTATAGCGGGCAGGGGGTTCCCCGATTGATCTCCACGTGGCATATGGCGTCGGAGGGCGAGGGCGCAAAGAGTCGCTCCCCGGATCGCTTGGGCGCTTCTAGAGGGGATGCGGGGGTCTTAAAGCCTGATTCGCCCTTGTTGGGTGACAGTTTTGTGATCGATGAGTGTCCCGGTCCTTCCTCCGGCGTGGCGGTTTTTCCCGCCATAAACGCCCATCCCCCGCTGCTCGCCTCCGCCATCTTGGCCGGCCACGCGGCTCGGACGGCTTCTTCTTGGGCCGCCCTTGAGGTAAGAGACATTAATGCCATGAACGCCCTTAATTTGGGCGACGGCACAAAAGCGGCTAAAGTTAAGCGCCGTTCTTCCCGCGCGGCTCCTTCGCGGAGTGTCGCGCCGGACGCCATCTTGGATGCGCAGCATGTCTCTCCCCCGCTCTTGCGAGCGCCGGTTGAGGGTGCGTCTAGGGCTGTAGCCCAGGCTGCGGAAGTGCACAGTCTGGGGGGTTTCTCCCCCGAGTTTGTTTTGCTGCTGCATCAGGCCTTCCTTATGCAAAACGCTGCCCCTGCTCCCTCGTCTGGTAAAGAGGTTGAGGTCCCCGGAGGTAAACGCCCTCGGGTTGATTCCCAGGCCTTGGAGGACTTTGTCTCCTCCGATGTAGATGAGGGCAGCGTATCTGAGTTTTCCCAACGGTCCTTTGCGGATTCCTTGGAGGAGACGGATCCCCGCTCGGTTGGAGCGGATGACCCCTCTGCAGCGCGGCTTTTTAGCTCAGAGGATTTGCCCAACCTGTTAGTGCAGGCCATGGGCATTTTGAAGATTTCCTCTCCGGAGGACGTCTCTCCCTCAGCCCCTATTGGCTCTGCCATTATGCTGGGGACGAAGCGCCCGCCTAGAACCTTCCACGTGCATGATGCCATGCACACCTTAATCTCGGCTCAATGGGATGTCCCGGAAGCGAGCCTTAAAGTGGCTAGGGCTATGTCCCGCCTCTATCCTTTGCCTGAAAGTGAACGTGAGGCCTATCTGTGGCCTACCGTGGATTCTTTAATCACTGCGGTGACTAAGAAAACGGCGTTGCCGGTGGAAGGTGGCACGGCCCTAAAGGACGCCCAAGACAGAAGATTGGAGGCGGCCTTAAGGTCGTCCTTTGAGGCGGCTGCTTTAAGTTTGCAGGCCTCAGTTTGCGGCTCCTATGTGGCTAGGGCGTGCCTGACTATGGTGCAGCGGGCTTCCCCCTCGGATCATTCCTTGAGGGCTGATTGGCCGGCCCTGGAATCGGGCTTAGCCTATTTGGCAGACTTGCTGTATGATGTCTTGAGGGCCTCAGCTAAAGGCATGGCTCAGACAATCTCTGCGCGGCGGTGGCTTTGGCTGAAGCATTGGTCTGCTGACCACGCCTCTAAATCCCGCCTGGCTAGATTGCCTTTTAAAGGCAAGCTGCTCTTTGGGGTCGAGCTGGACAAAATCGTGACCGATCTCGGCACGTCTAAGGGCAAGAAGTTACCAGAGGTCAGGGCTCGGGCTAGTACTCGTCCCGGTACCTCCAGAGGACGGTTTCAGGAAGCCCGTCGGTACCGCCCGGGCAGGTCGGGCTCCTCTGCCCCCTCTTCCTTCAAGAGGAATTTCTCCCCCAAGCAGCATTCCTTTCGCAGAGACCGCCGTCCCGGAGGTGCTCCCTCCGGTCCTCCCCCAGGGTCTCGTACCCAATGACGGGGCCTTGGTCCACGCCCCAGTGCAGATTGGAGGACGGCTGTCCTCGTTTCTGGGCGAGTGGACCACAATAAATTCAGACGCTTGGGTGCTGGAAGTCATCAGAGACGGCTACAAGCTAGAGTTCTGCCGACCCTTAAGAGACGGGTTTGTACTCTCTCCCTGCAAGTCTCCGGTCAAAGCTGTGGCAGTGCAGCAGACCTTGGACAATCTGATCCGCCTGGGTGCGGTCGTTCCGGTGCCAAAAAGTCAGCTTGGCAAGGGGCGTTACTCCATTTACTTTGTGGTACCAAAGAAAGGAGGTTCTGTCCGGCCTATCCTCGACCTCAAAGGGGTCAATCGGGCCTTGAAAGTGCGGCACTTTCGCATGGAGACTCTCCGCTCTGTTATAGCGGCAGTGAAGGCAGGGGAGTACCTGGCATCCTTGGACATCAAGGAAGCGTACTTGCATATTCCCATCTGGCCTCCCCATCAACGCTTTCTGCGTTTTGCAGTCCTGGGCCAACACTTCCAGTTCAGAGCCCTCCCGTTCAGGTTGGCTACTGCTCCGCGGACCTTCTCCAAAGTAATGGTGGTCATCGCGGCCTTCCTGAGGAAGGAAGGAGTACAAGTCCATCCTTATCTGGACGACTGGTTGATCCGAGCCCCCTCTTATGTAGAGTGCGGCAAAGCTGTGAACCGGGTGGTTGCTCTTTTGAGCTCCCTGGGGTGGATCATCAACTGGGAGAAAAGCCAGCTGCGCCCAACTCAGTCCCTGGAGTATCTTGGAGTTCGATTCGACACCCAAGTGGGCAGAGTGTTCCTGCCAGACAATCGGATTGTCAAACTTCAGGCTCAGGTGGACCAGTTCCTAGTAGCCTCTCCTCTTCGGGCTTGGGACTATGTGCAGCTGTTGGGCTCTATGACGGCCACGATGGAAGTAGTGCCCTGGGCCAGGGCTCATATGAGACCACTACAACACTCTCTGCTGCAGCGCTGGACTCCGATGTCGGAGGATTATGCTGTGCGCCTTCCCTTGGACCCAGCAGTGCGCAAGGCGCTGAGCTGGTGGATGCAGACAGACAAGTTGTCTGCGGGAATGCCTCTGGTGACCCCGGAGTGGATTGTCGTCACGATGGACGCCTCTTTGTCGGGCTGGGGAGCCCACTGCTTGGGAAGGACAGCGCAGGGGCTCTGGTCTCCTGCAGAGGCAAAGTGGTCTATCAACCTCCTGGAACTCGGAGCCATTCGGTTGGCGCTTTTGGAGTTCATCCCGGTACTGGCGTTGAAGCCAGTACGGGTCCTGTCGGACAATGCCACGGCTGTGGCCTATGTCCACCGCCAGGGAGGTACCAAGAGCGCCCCTCTAGCCAAGGAGGCTATGAATCTATGCCAGTGGGCGGAAGCGAACCTGGAACAGCTGTCAGCGGCCCACATTGCCGGAGTCATGAATGTCAAGGCGGACTTTCTCAGTCGCCATACCTTGGAGCCCGGAGAGTGGCAGCTATCTGCTCAGGCGTTCTTGGACATCACGAAGCGCTGGGGCCAGCCGAGCCTAGATCTGATGGCGTCATCGGCCAATTGCCAAGTGCCGCGCTTTTTCAGCAGAGGACGCGACCCTCGATCCCTGGGAGTAGATGCTCTTCTCCAACAGTGGCCGACACAAGAGCTTCTCTATGTGTTCCCGCCCTGGCCCATGTTGGGCAGGGTGCTAGACCGGGTGGCAAAGCATCCGGGCCGGATAATCCTGGTGGGTCCGGATTGGCCCAGACGTCCCTGGTATGCGGACTTGATCAGGCTCTCAGTCGACGATCCTCTGCGGCTGCCAGTGGAGCAGGGCCTGTTACATCAGGGTCCCGTGGTGATGGAGGATCCCTCCCCCTTTGGTCTTACGGCCTGGCTATTGAGCGGCAGCGTCTGAGGAAGAAGGGCTTCTCAGACAAGGTCATCGCCACTATGCTGAGAGCGAGGAAGCGCTCTACTTCTGCTTACGCCAGGGTTTGGCGTATCTTTGCAGCGTGGTGTGAAGCAGGCTCACTTTCTCCCTTCACTGCTCCAATTTCGTCAGTGTTGGCGTTCCTGCAAGAAGGTCTGGAGAAAGGCCTGTCGCTCAGTTCCCTTAAAGTCCAGGTAGCGGCTCTGACTTGCTTCAGGGGCCGCCTAAAGGGTGTTTCCCTGGCTTCACAGCCAGATGTGGTGCGCTTTCTCAAGGGAGTTAATCACCTGCGCCCTCCTCTGCACTCAGTGGTGCCTGCGTGGAATCTCAACCTGGTTCTAAGAGCATTGCAGAAGCCGCCTTTTGAACCCTTGTCGAGGGCATCTCTGAAAGACCTGACGTTGAAAGCAGTCTTTTTGGTGGCTATCACTTCAGCCAGAAGAGTTTCCGAGCTCCAGGCGCTCTCATGTCGAGAGCCTTTTCTGCAGTTCACTGAGGCAGGAGTGACTATTCGCACAGTGCCTTCCTTCCTGCCCAAGATTGTTTCTCGCTTCCATGTGAATCAGCAGCTCTGTCTCCCTTCCTTTCGTAGGGAGGACTACCCAGAGGAATACTCTGCTCTCAAATATCTGGATGTGAGACGTGTCATCCTCAGATACTTGGAAGTGACCAATGATTTCCGGAAATCGGATCATCTGTTTGTCCTGTTTGCAGGTCCTCGTAAGGGTCTGCAGGCTGCTAAGCCTACAGTGGCAAGATGGGTCAAGGAAGCCATTGCAGCGGCTTATGTGGCCGCGGGGAAGGTGCCGCCTATCCAGCTGAAGGCTCACTCCACAAGAGCTCAGGCAGCCTCGATGGCAGAGGCCGGGTCCGTCTCCTTGGAGGAGATATGCAAGGCGGCAACTTGGACATCGGCCCATACATTCTCCAAGCATTACCGCTTGACTGTGGCTGCTCGGGCGGAGGCCCGGTTTGGAGCTTCAGTGTTGCGGTCAGGGATTTCAATGTCCCGCCCTGGGTGAGTACTGCTTCGGTACATCCCACCAGTCTATGGATTGATCAGCTTGATGATATGGAAGGTAAAATTATGTATCATACCTGATAATTTTCTTTCCATTAATCATAGCTGATCAATCCATAGCCCCTCCCAGATATCTGTACTGTTTATATTCTGGTTGAATTTTAGGTTCAAGTTTAGTCTTCAGTTACTTCAAGAGGACTTCGTGTTCAAGTTTTTTCACTTGGATCCTTCAAGAGTTGAGACGAGTTTGTGTTACAGTGAGCTGCTGCATTCCTCTCCCCTCCGTTTTACGGGGCTGGATTGAGACTTAAATTCTGCCGGCACTCCCTCCCGCTTCGTGCGGCTGTAGGGCAGCTTTGTACCCCTCCCGCTTCGGCGGTGTTGGGGTCAGTCAGCTCCTCCCGCGGTTGCGGTTGCAGGATAAGCCAGATCCCCCCGCATCGGCGGGGTGGTGTCCCTCCCCCGCTCTGCGGGGATGAGCTGGACGGATTCCCCTCCCCCACTTGTGTGGGGATGAGCTGGGTTAATTCCCCTCCCCCGTTTCGGCGGTGGTGAGCTGGGCAGAGTGTCCCTTTGTGGGTGTAATTCTCTAAGTGCTGAGTCCTGCGGATGGAGCTTTGATATCGACATACTGAGGAGTTTCCGGCAGCACATGACCACATATAGGGAGGCAAAAGTTTGCTCTCTATCTCCACCTGCTGGTAGATGGACACAACCCACCAGTCTATGGATTGATCAGCTATGATTAATGGAAAGAAAATTATCAGGTATGATACATAATTTTACCTTCAGTGCCATGTGTCATGGAGCAGTTTGCTCTTTGCAGGGATCGTCTGGAACAATTAGAACGCAAACGAGAGCGAGAACGAAAGATGAGAGAGCAGCAGAAAGAGCAAAAAGAACGAGAGAAGCGAGCTGAGGAGAGGCGGAAGGAGCGGGAGGTCCGGCGAGAAGGTGAGGGCCTAAATTGGAATGTGTTTGCTGTTGGTATAGGGAATATATAATTTCCATGAGAAATAGGTGTACTCCAGTTTCAGGGCTTTTCGATATAACACCCCGAAGTGGCAGAGCTACGAGCTAGCAATTTAATCATCAGTTTGTAGTGTAGTGAAACAACATTCCTTGAAGCAATATTTCTTTATTTCACTTGTGAGGACAGAGGTGTAGCTTGGCATTGAAAAACTGTATGCATTTTCCCCAGTATTAACCTAATGGCTTTATTGTAAAATATATACATCCTTTGAACTAAACACTCATCTATATCAGAAACTCTTTATGTAAAATATATTTATATTAAAGAAATGAGGGTCATTGTGTAACAGTGAACCTATATTTAGGTGCCTTTCCTTTATAGAGTACTAGCATAACAGATAAAATAAGCTCCTATAACTTAGGCACAAGCACTTAAGCCAGCCATAGTACTGGTGTAAATGCTTACACCCAAATTACTGAGAAACATGCATAAATGATAGTATTGTTTAATTTACACATGTGACTGTGCCCATGTGTATACCTACTTATCAGATATGCATATATTTACTGAATAGCGCTTAGATTTTTGGCTTTTTTTATGTGTATATTCACTCATAAGCACATATATGCCAGTGGTCTAATTATTTACACATGTATTTGGCCCAGTGTGTCTAAAGAGGAGCAAAATTAAAGTGAATGCTGTCAGTTACAATAATTAAATGAGGGAAATTGTGATTCCTTTTATGGGGCCAACATAAGATTTGTTTCTAAAGAGATTTTTAAGATCACATGCGTGCTTTCTTAGATTTGTCAGATCTATAAAGAGTGCAGCTTTCTCAAGGTCAGTAAGTACTGCTGTCTGTAATGTTTTAGCTTTTGCCTTGCACAGATAGTTGAGGTCCCAGTACACTGAAAGGCAGTGGGGCACAGATATTTCATCTGTGTACCACTCCATGCAAACCTGTATTAGAGTTCAGACATCTTACGGAAGATGCATATATAGTGACCATTCATATTAAGAGAACTATCAAAGGCAAGGCTCCCCAAACCTGTCTTGTTCACCCCATAGGATTTTTTTAGGGTATCCACAATTAATATGCTTGAGATGAATTTCCATATACTAGAGACCTAGTTTCCTTTTTGACCCAACAGATCAGTCTAGAATGTGTGGGTTATGTATGTCCGCCAGCAGATGGAGACATTGTAGAATTTTGAGCTCTTCCCTATATTAGCCATCATTCAGCCACAGCTCCCCAGTATTCTCTGTTTCCAGCAGATAGTGACAAACATCTCATGCACCTTTTATTCTGGATTGGTGTGGTACTCCCAGCTCTGGCTGGAGAGCTAGTACCCCAGTAGCTGGAAGGAATCCAGGCTCTGTTGGGGGTCTACTACACCTCTGGGGATACCTAGAGGAGTTCAGGTCCCTCCCCGCTCCTCTGCCCAGCTGTCCTGGGGCTGAATAGATCCCCCCCCCAGCTTTCTCCCTAGAAAGAAATGAGAAGAGGATCTAGTAAAACAAAACAAAAATTGAAATGGCAGCGGCAAGAGGGAGCTCTGAGGATGGGGCGTGGCTGCCAGGAGGAAGCTCCTGGGTGTTTCTGCCCTGTTTCTCCCCCCCCCCCCCCCCCCCCCACCCTTTAAGTTGTGCCAGGAGCACTATGCTGAGGCTGTGGTCCGCCGTCTACTCAAGGAATGAGTCCTATGGCTGAGAGTGGCACAGGCAGAGAGGGGCCCCCACAATGGGCGAGTCCAGGGCTCTGCTTGGAGGACAGTGCTATTTCACCAGAGGAGCTGTCTGGCATGGCCTGAAGAGGTCGGGTGAGCCGGACAGTGTAGTGGTGCTCTTAGGACCGCCGGTCACTGAGAAAATACAACCGTGGAGTGTGGCACTCAGAAAATCTGTCTGGGTGTTCTCAGTTCCTGCTATATGTGCTGCTGACAGTGCAGGAAGATGGCACTCCACTCACCAGAACAGCATGGAAGTTTCCTCTGCCAAAGTTCAACTTTTGGTGCCCCCCCTGACAATTGATATTAAGTCACCACTGTGATATTGTCTAAAACCATCAGGGAGACCAAGGTTCTCCTGATGGTCCTCAACTACTACTACTACTATTTATCATTTCTATAGCGCACCACCACGCCTCCATCTTCATCCATAGACCTTGTGCTACCTGTCCCAACAATGAGCTCCCCAGCAAAAGAAACTGGCATCTGCATTCCCTTAGGTTTTGCAGCCACAACTACCACTTCAAGGTGGACTAGGCTTCTTTCCAAAGGAGGCGAATGCTGTAGTTACAGGCTGACCAGAAGTGCTTTTTTGCAGTTTTTCAACCAAAACTAAATACTTTTGGCCAAAATCAAAATTGCAGCCAAAGCTTATTGTCTGATTTCAGCCAAAATGGAGGAAGACAAACAGGTTAAGCACAAAATTTTGTCTTCCACTGAAACACACGGTCAGTTTCAAGCAAAACCGAAACCATGGCCATAGCCCTTCAACCAAAATCAGGGAGAAAAAGGATTTTGGACCAGTTTCGGCACCGTAACTGAAACCGAAATTCAGTCAGCCTCTAGTCGTAGCTCTAGTGTTGCAAAAACCACCAGGACAAAAGGGATGACTGCAGGGAGTACATGACTTGAGCCAGGGCACTAGGTCTATGTTCACTATCCTCAGTCTCAGGACTTGTATATTACTACTACTAATATTTAGCATTTTTATAGCGCTACAAGGCGTACACAGCGCTGCACAAACATAGAAGAAATACTAAGCTTGAGGAAACCTTTTGGTTCTCAGCCCCCACACCTGCTCCTGAAGCTGTAGTTATCCTGTGCTTGGCAAGAGCACTTTCCCTAGGTGGGTATCAAAATGAGTCTTCAGATACTGTATGCTCTGTGATGTGCTCAAGTGGTTGTATTAAACATAGATCACCCAGCCTGCAACCTTTGGACTATCCAGCAATAGCATGTCAACTTTCCTCCTCCGACCCAGATCTTATAAGCCAGTCGTACAAGTAAGGCTGCACTTTCATACCTTCCTTCCTTAAGGCTGCCACTATCACCACCATAATCTTGAATGTTTGGTACTGCATGGCCTGGCTGAAGGGAAACACTTGGAACTGAGACTATCCAGCAATAGCATGTCAACTTTCCTCCTCCGACCCAGATCTTATAAGCCAGTCGTACAAGTAAGGATGCACTTTCATACCTTCCTTCCTTAAGGCTGCCACTATCACCACCATAATCTTGAATGTTTGGTACTGCATGGCCTGGCTGAAGGGAAACACTTGGAACTGAAAATACAGACCTGAGACCAAGAACCTGAGATTCCACTGGTGTTGCTCCTATGTAGGAATGTGTAAGTGGGCTTTCTTGAGATCCAAAATCATGAGGAACTCTCCTTCATGTACTGCTGAAATTATGGACTTCAGGGTCTCCATCCTGAAATGAGGAACTGGCAGGCCAGAATCACTGCCTTCAAGTCTAGAATGGGCCAGAAGGAGCCTTCCTTCTTTGGCATGGACTAGTGACTTCTGCTGGAACAGGCACTACTGTACTGAGGTCCAGTAAATTCTGAAGGGTGGATTGCACCGCTGCCTGCTTGACCAGCACGTGACTTGGTAAAACATAATAATAGAATCGGCACATGGTTGAGAAACTCTAGCATGTACTCACTGTGGGCCACATCCAGGAGTCACATGGGTCCACTTCTCTAAAAAAAAATAAAAATAAAAATAAAAGTGGACAACTGACTTATTCACTTTAGTGAGGAGTGGACTCCTAAGCAATAATTTGGAACCCCTTGAGACCCCTGTGGCCTTCTGCTCTTTGGACACCTTTTTTTGGTTAAAGCAAAAGGAAGACCCTCAACTCTGAGGCTAAGAGCACTTGTTAGAACTTGTCCTGCCCAGACGGTAATGCATCACCTCTCTGAAACACAAATTTCCTGCAGAATGCAAGGAACTCTTACACTTATCCTCTGGGAGCCTGTGGGGTCTGGCCTTATCAAGGTCCTTCACAATCTTAGCAAGTTTTAAATATAGACATAAAATCTTTTCCAGATTCTCTCCAAACAGCCGTTTACCCTGAAAGTAGAGTATGGTAAACTGTGTCTTTGAGGCCATGTCAGCTGACAGTTCCACAACCAGTACAGGCGCCTTGTGAAAACAGCAATCGACATGGACCTGACAGAGGTCCTAATAATATCAGATTATTATCTCCAGCAAGCCGCAATCTTGTGGTCCTTCTCTTCCTCGCACTCTCCCATGTGCAGAATACATCTCGTATAGGTCCTGGATGTGTAGTCACTATATACTGCTGCCGAAGCCCAAAGGCCTGCTTAATTATGTTTGTTTATTTTGGATTTAATAGACTGCCTTTCTTCAATAAACCAAAGTGGTGTATAGTTCAAATAAAGTAAGTGAAAAGAATGCCATTACGTACATGAAAGAAGAAAAGGAATATCATATGGATAGTAGAGGGCAGGACTCCATCCTACGGTCCTGCAGATTCTTAAGAGCTGTACTAGCTTCTAACAGGATTGTTGTCCTCTTGATCACTACTGAGACCAAAGTATTTACCTTTGGGAGTTTCAACTTTTCTTTTTCCTCTGGAAATAGAGCTTCCCCATAGCTCTGTCAACACATAGGCCAGATTCAGGGATCTCCTACTCTGTCTAAATGAGCGTTTGAATCACCTTTGTGGGCTTTTGGATGCCCTCAAGAATCAGATCCCCCACAGTTCCCAGTTTCTGGGACATGGGCTCCATAATAATTAAGGACTCCTAGACTTGCAAAATTGTACGTGGCAGTTCATGTTTGTGAACAGGCACACTGCTGTTGGGGTAGAGTGCCAAGTTTCCAAGAGGTCCCTGAGGGACAAAGATCTGCCCAAGGCACTGACAGAGGATCACTGGTCTGTGCTGCTAGAGGCCATTGAATGACTGTCCACATCCTCTGAGTCTGCCAACCTCATCCTCTTGGCCTGAGATGAGCTTTCACAGGCCAGGGCCTCTGAGGATCTCTGGAGACAGCGAAAAAGCCTTGTGTAACTACGGGATCAACTTGGGGGAAAAGTCTCCCATGCCTTGTTGTGCCTCCGGTGAGGTACTCTGCCATCCCTGCACCCTCACCTGCCAGTGAGGGAGGAGGAAGTGCCCCCTGCTGTTGCAGCACCTCCACAGAATCCAACAAGGGAACTTTGCTTTTCCACAGGCTGGGGCACTGGCCCTTGAATCACCCTAGCCAGCAATGATTGCCTGCAGTCTTCTCTGCCCCTCAGCCAAGCTGGGGAAACAAAAAGAACATGTCCTATCTGTTGCACTGTGTGAGGGCTGTGCAGAGCCAGCGATTACCACTCTCCTGCAGGCAGGACGTAGTCCAGTTTCTTGACTTATGCTAGAGTCAATGAATTTTTAAAGGCTGTTGTACGGAGCAGGCAGTTTCTCTGTTTTGAGCCTCGGTAGCTCAGATTTTGTGGGTTTTGCAGGAAGGGTTTGGCCTTGACTTTATTGAAAGTCCACATAGTGGCATCAGCTTTTACAAGGGGTAGATTTGGAAGGTAATTCCCTTAGGGGCCATCCAAATGTTCTGCATTTCCTTAAAGGAGCGGCACATCTGAAATAGAGAGTTGCATGGGGACAGAAATCTAACCTGTCCCCGTGAGGAAGCTAACTTGTCCCCGTCTCAAGTAATCTCCTCCTTCCCAGCCCTGCCTGTCCTGCCCTTGCTGTGCCGCAGTCACCTTGACCCCCTCCCAAGGATGCCAGATTCTATAAGCAGTAAAAATACTAGTTAAAGTAACATAAATCATTTTCTTCCGTATTCTGCTAAATACAAAATTAAGTAATATACACATATTCATGAGCAGCTCGTCCCCTTCTGTCCCATGTGCTCTATTTCCTTGTTGGGCAGACTGGATGGACCGTGCAGGTCTTTTTCTGCCGTCATCTACTATGGTACTATGTTTTCCCTTCCCCAGTCCTCCATGTATGTCTCCCTTACCAATCTTTTTTTCCCTCTTCTCTGCACCCACACTCCCTTCACTCTTTTTACCAAGTTTAGATAAAACAGGAGACAGGGTGAGCCTATCTGAAGCCAGTAGGCGGAGATTGCCGCCACACTGGTTCACCCAAAACGATAGCAAATGCTATTGAAAACAATAGCAAAAAGATTATTTATATCACATATTATCCCAAGCAAACTCAGATTCAATGTAGTTTACGTTTGAAAATACAGTGAGAGATTAATAGAATTCAGTTGTATTATGGGAGCAGGTAGATGGATATATCTGAAACATTTAACAAAGTTGAGATTAGCATATATACCCAACTGGGCATTAAAAAAAAAAAGGCAAGTGCATTTTTATAATATACCACTGCAATCCACAAAACAAAAGGAGCAAGTTCCTACATGCCATCTTTCTCTTTTGATGTAGGCACAGGAAAAAAAATGTTTAAATGCTCCCAGGTTTCAATCTAATTCATGTTTAATGTGGGATATAAATGTCAGAAATAAGTAAATAGATACATAGAAGCTCTGGATGTTGAGCACCTGATTCTCTTAACATGATGTCTGTTTTAGTGGTCCTTTACCAGGAGAAAAAATAATCTCTGCATGAATATAACAGTACTAGGGTATCCCTTTAACTAGCCCCTCCAAGTGAGATACTGATTACAATTTATAACAAATTACTACTCTACCTATGAAAAGTTATTCCATTATTATACTTCTGTGTACATCCGTGTGCACAAGCCGGCATGTTTGAAAGTATAAGTGAGATTAAATAAAAATGCCACCAACAATAAAGAATGACAACGTGGATTCAGCAGCTTATAGGTTTGCTTGCTTTGTTTTGAGTGTACAGCAGTGATGGCTGTGCGAGGAAGGGGAAACAGATACTAACTTTGCTTTTTTACAGTTCCCCCCCCCCCCCCCCCCTCCCACATATGACTCCAGACCTCCCCTCCAGCCCTGGGTGCCCTCCCTTCACATACCTCAAGCCACCCTGGTGGTCTAGTGGCTTCTTTGGGGCAGGAAAGATCTTTAAAATGACTGCCGCTGGAAGTCCTGGCAGCCATGCTAAAAAAGCGGCGACAGCAAGAGGATCAGCAGCAGTGGGCAGGAAAGACTGGGGATCTTTCCTGCCTTGAAGAATCCACTAGAGCACCAGTGTGGCTTGAGGTATGTGCTGGGAGAGCACCCTGTGGCTCAGGGGAGGGGAGGCAAAGCTCCAATCACCATGCATTTCCGCGGGGAACCCTGCAAGACCTAGGTCCATCCCCGCTGGAATCCTGCCAACCCCGCTGTCGTGCAGTTCTCTAATCTGGAACCCCTAGTATGTGATATTGTGCCACAGTGGAACACCAGTCTGGTTTGCAGGCACTAACAGTGCCACACTTTGAGATGTTATGGTCAATTTTTGTGAAGGATCTTAGCTTAAAGATTGTCTTTATGGTCACCATTTGTTCAGCCAGAAGGATTTCGGAATTACAAGCTTTCATCATGTAGAAATCCCTTCTTGTGGTTCACCGAAACAGGGGTGTCCATTACAGTCCCTTCCTTTCTTCAAAAGTGGTCTTGGCCTTTCATATCAATCAAGTGGCTTCCTTGCTGTCCTTCCATCAGGAAGATTGGGAGAAGGTGTTTTGATGCTTGAGGTGTTTGGATGTCCACAAGGTGTTTCTGCAATATTTGCAAGTGACTAACGGGTTTTGCAGAACAGATTGTGTTTTTTGGAGGGGCCAGGAAAGACGAAGAAACTACGAAGGCATTTATAGCTTGTTAGATTAAGGAGTCAATTGTCTCAGCATATGTACTCAAGGGTTGTGAGCCGCCAAAAGGTCTGTGGGCTCACTTGACTAGTGGGATGATGATGTCTTATGCTAGTCGCAGTTGATTTCGCCAGTGAAGATTTGCAGAGCCGCCACTCGGTCAATCTTGCATTCCTTTGTGAAGCATTACAGGTTGGAAGTTTAGGCCAGAGAGGATGCAGTTTTGGGGGCAGGAGTCCACTCAGCAGGGGTGTTGTCATCCCATCCAGTTTGAAAAATGCTTTGCTATATCCAGCACTTTCTGGACTGGCCTGGTGGGATGAAAAAAAGAGGAAAAATTTGCTCTTACCTTTTAACAATTTTTTCCTCGAGTCCAGACCAATCCAGATTTGCGCCTCATTTTCTGGTAGCTGACGGGAGGCTCCTCTTTCTCCTCCCTTCCAAGTCTGAACTTCCCTAGGTAAGATGAGGGGGGGGGGGATGTAGGAGTATTTCCCTGTGTGTCTCACCTTGCTGGTCTTGGCCTGTATAATCCTGGATTTAAGTCCTTGGGAGTAGATGGTCTCATGAAAAGCCCAGAATTTTTTGCAGTCCATTTGGGAAAATGATTGGTCTGTGTTGGCTTTAATAGAGAGCTTACTGGGAAACTGTGGCTAATATAGGGCAGAGCTCGCAGCTCTGTAGTTTGTCTCTATGCTGACTGGTGAACATGACCCACATATTCTGGACTGGTCTGCTTGGACTCGAGGAAAGAAAATTATCCAATAAGACCAAATTTTCCGATACACAAATTCATCTCAAGCATGTTAATTGTGGATATCAACTTTATATGCTAGCTCTCCAGTGTATGCAATTTACTCATGCATATTGATTGTTGATATCCAGAAAAATCTAACTGGATGTGGGGTGACTAGGATAGCAGTGAGTAGCCCTGACCTAACATAAAATCAGTCCAGGGAGTGAACAACTGTTGTATGTTCTATGCCATATACAGTGACATAAAATGGAATGTTGGATGGGATTTACTAGTAATCAGCTGTTGGGCTATTTTTCAGCTAATGATTTAATATACCTGGAGGCGTATTTTCAAAGCACTTAGATTTACAAAGTTCCATAAGTTACTATGGAACTTTGTAAGTCTAAGTGCTTTGAAAATGAGCCCTTTTGTCTTTTAATTTGAGTGACCTTTTGTTTGTTTTATGGCACCTTTCTTTCCTGCATGGGTGTTACTTTGCATTTAAAAGAAGAGAAACAGAGGGGTCCATGTAGGACAGAGGGCACGTAATAGTGCCTTGTCCTTTCTCCTGTGTGTCTCTTCATGATATATGCAGAGGGAATTTCTTTGAGTGGTCAGTGAGCCTGTGGTACAGGGAGAGTGGCCCCAGTCCACTGCAATATTTCCAGTCAGTGGTTCTGAAACTTTTTTTCTTCTTTTTGAAACTTCCCAAAAAGTTGTGACACAGTTAGGTCCATTGTGAAATCAGCTTGCTTAACACATCAGTAGTAGTAATTCTCACTATTATGAACATTGCAAGCCTCTTTGCTCAGACAGTACAGATGCAAAACTGGCAGCTTCCTTTCTTGGCCTTCTTGCATTTTGTATGGATTTCTTTTGGGTCTTCTCACCTCACACCTTCCTTCAGTTTCAGAACCACTGACATAAGGTGCCGTTGGGTCTAGTCTGATGTTGCAAAAAGCATTTTGTTGTGTGACTTTTATTTTCAATCACCACTGCCTCACACTGTAACAAACATGCCAGTTTAGCTTACCAACCTGTAAACGTACAGTATACCTGCCTTCCAGGGCTCTCAGGACCTGCGCTTCATCTGCGCAGAAAGGCAGAAAGCTTGCAAGACTCAGAGGGTGAGAAAATGCAGTGCAGTACTGAGTTTCCCATTGCAGATGCAAGGATACTTGTAGAATTTAGCACGCAAAGTAAGTTTGCTGGATTTTTTTTTTTTTAATAATGTTATTGTCACAAAATGGTAGCATTCTTGTACTGCACTGTAGATACAAACTAGAAACTGAGGCAATGTGTACACTGCACTCTGTTTATAATGTATCTGGGTATAACAGTGCAATTTCCCAAACAGTTAGTTCTAATGCAGCTAACAAATTTTGCATTGCAGACATCTCAATGATTATTCCAGGCTTCTTTTGAGAAAGAAAGATACAAATTGATTAGGGAGTTAGCAGGTTTGGGGATGAAAGGGCTCCACCACTTGTTTGCATCCTCTGCCAGGGCTTCTGGAGATGGGATTTGTGAAAGGAATGTAATGGTTATTTCATGCAGCTTCTTCATGATTAGCTGCTGCCTCAAGAAGTCAGAGAAAATTTCATACCCAACTAACTGGAGAAAGGGAAGTATTTCTGTGGAAAGTCACAAAGGAAGAAGGGGTGTGTCAAGGTTGCTGAGAGACAAAGCCAGGCTCAGGGCAAACAATCTTAAGGACCCTGCTGCTGCTTCCCCTCCCCCCCCATGGCACCATCAGTCAAAAGTAAAGTCATTGGCTGGCAGGCAGCAGCAATCGAGAGAGACTGCTTTGCTGGCCACAGGTCCTTCTTTCTCCTCCTGTGAAGTAATTTCCTGTTTCCGCATAGGTGGGACACGGCAGGAAGAAGGACCCATGGCCAGCAGAGCATTCTCTCGCTTGCTGCTGACTGCCATCCAGTGACTCTGAGGCAAGTAGAGGACCTGGGGGAGGGGTGGTTGGAAGGGAAGGAAAAATGCTGAATCTGACTGAGCAAGGCTGTGCTGGCTGCAGCATCACTAAAAACAAATGTGACACTTCTGTGGCTGGTGCCAGGCCTGGACAATCTTGCCCCCCCCCCCCCCCCCCCCCCCCCCCCCCGGCAGCCCTGGGGTATGTCAGCCATGCCCAAGATATTATGTCTGGCCTCAGATCCTTCTCTCCTGTCTACCAGATCCAGTGTCTCTCAAATTATCCTGGGGGCTGAGGTGCCTTTATATAGTTGGTGTAAATAAAAAGAAAGCTGAAACAGAAGAGATGTAGAGATTTGATGTTTAGTAAACCAGCCTGGAACAGCTTCATATACACAGTATCAAATTCTTTTGGTCAGAGTTGAGCATTTCCTAGAGTGGCAAAACTGGCAGCATATGATTCTGACCTTTATGTCTTTGGAAAACATCCATCCCCACTCTGTTGAAATACTTACTGTGGCTCATTTAAAAAATTTGACTTATGAGTTTTGTGAAAATCAGTAAAAGGCTCCTCAGTGTTCCTGAAGCCACATTATTTAAAGGTATATCACAAATTGACACGCATATCTTAGATCTGATTGGTCTGTTTCTAGTAGATTATCACAGATTCGTATGTGCACTGCATGAACTAGACACCAGTGTGGGTGATGTAATCTGTGGCTTCTTTTTCAGTATGTTGGCCCCTCAGGACTGTAGGGAAATAACTTTAAATAAAGTCTCAAACAGAAGCTTAAAACAGACATTTCTTACTAATGCAGGGGACTGCTGGATTATTGCACGTGGTACTGAAGTCAGCATACAGTAAGACAAACTTATTAAAAAGTGGGAGCTCCTTGCAGAGGATGAAAATCTCAGGCTTTGACAGAGTATCCTGCTTTTCATGCAGTAACTCTCTCCCATAGATGCCTTTTCTCCTTTCTCTTGGATCTAAGATATGAGCATTCTCAGAGGCATCTACTATAATGAGCTTGCATTTATTGAGCAAAATACTAGAGACACTGAAACATAGTTGTTAGGATATCTGCTATGTTAATTGAACTTGTGTTTGGGAACAGAACTATTTTAAAGAAAAAAGCATGATGCTCGATTGTCAGAGTTCTGCCCTAGACTTCGTTGTCTGATTTCCTGGATTCATTCGACATCTGTGCCAGAGCATCCCATGAGGCTGCAGATGTTAAGCCCAGACAGTTTTATGATCGGAGTCCTCTCCAGGGTGCCTGCTACCCTCTTACATTATATGAAGGAACCCAGGCATATTGGGTGCATGCTGTCCTGTGAGCCTGTATGGAAGTAGTACCCCATTAGCAAAGTTTCTGCCTGCTCTTTTGTCATTTAAGATCCTAGGACAACTATCCCAGGAGTAAGAATAGTAATCCCCCTGTCCTAGATATATTTCAGCACAAGACATACTCTTAGCTGACTGATCATACTGTATGTATCAGTTTATATTCGAGTCCCCACCCCACCTGACCCGGTAACAGGCAGTACTGCCCCCTTCCCGGAAATGCTCAGTCTTTCCTTGTAATGTGAACATCCACCTCCAGGACCCACTCTAGGCCCCTTCCTTGGGCCTACCTTTATAGCCCTGGTGGTCCAGTAGTGAGCAGGAGCGATCCTCCTACACTCCTGCCTGTGCAGTCTCTGTAGTTAAAATGGCTGCCATGAGTTCCTCCGCTCCTGCCCCAGCTCACACTGGACCACCAGGGCTGTAAGGTAGGCCTGGGGAGGGGGCCTATAGCGGGTCTGGGAGTGGGGTGTTTGCGTTACAAGGAGGGACTGAGTATTTCCAGTTGGGAGGGGGCTGGGGACAGAATGCCGGATGCCATGGGGGAGGTTAGGAGGTAGACAGGATTACCAGTACTTGAATATAAACCATTGGTTTATATTTGAGTTAACATTTCCCCCCCCCCCCCCCTTTTTTTTTTTAGGGGAAAAATGTTATCTCGGTTGAAATACACACCTACAGTGTATTTTGTAGGTTAGATGTTGGTAATGTTGCCTTAAATAAATATGATTATAGCAGATAATACTCCTGTGAGGAAGGAAATTCGAAACACAAAATTCAATACTTTGTGTGAAAACTTCGTTATTGCACACAGAGATGACAGGAGGACTTTGTCTGTTGGCCATTAGTCATATTTATTTCTGATCTGACGAAGAAGGGCAACCTTCGAAAGCTAATCAAGAAATGTATTAAGTTATGTCCAATAAAAAAAAGGTGGTATCTTATTTTTTTTTCCATGTCATATGAGAAAACACCTTGTTGGAAGTGGTGTTCAGCTCAGAATATCATTCTGCTCTGGGCTACTCCTAACCTGGTAATCATTCCGTGTCATTGCATCCCATTTACTACCTGTATTTTCTCAAAGAATGAAATAGGAGGGAGCCCAGTATGACCAGAGAACGGCCTGCCTGCTTGCGAGCTGCCAATGGTTCTAGTGACTCATTGCTCACTTGTTGCCAGTAGTACACTGCTGGCTTGCTATTGACACATAACTTATTGATGGGTACAGTACTCGCTCCAGTGGTGCATTACTTACTTGCCTAGGGCAATAGTTCTCAACACAGTCCTCGGGGCACACCCAGCCAATTGGATTTTCAGGATATCCACAATATGCATAAGATAAATTTGCATGCAGTGCCTCCTTTGTATGCAAATCTCTCATGCATATTCATTGTGAATATCTTGGAAACCTGATTGGCTAGGTGTGCTCTGAGGGCTGGATTGAGAACCCCTGGTCCAGGGGCATGCTTACTACTAGTGGGTAGTTGTTTGCTTCCCTGCCTAGTGACATGCTTACTACTCGTGGCACATTACTTGCTGGATTGAACCCTTCTTAAATATTTGCAAGGATTTGTGATTTTTTTTTTCCCCTGTGAAGAGTTTGGGTTCTAAGGAAAAGGATGGCCCGGCAAAGTGGAATTTTTCTAGCTACAGTTTCCATCCTGAGCAAATCCTTCTAATTTCAGCCATGAGAGCAACTATCAAACAGATTACCCAAGTAAAATTCTTGTTTTAAACTTGCCCTCACTCTCTATGGCTACTTTTGCCCATGCTACAGAAGGGCAGGGTGGAAGGGAGACAGTCTAAAAATGCCTATTATAAAAAAACATGAAAACTGTCATACAGGATCAGACCAAGGTCTATTAAGTCTAGCATCCTGTTTCCAATGGTGGCCAATTGACGTAGCTTATTCCAAAGGTTTAGTCCATGATTTATGGACATTTCCTCCAGAACTTGCCCAAGTCTTTTTTAATTGTAACTAACTAGCCACATCCTCTGATGATAAATTCCAGGACTTATGAGTTGAGTAAAAAAAACAATATTTTCTTATTTATTTTCAATTATTACTTAGTAACTTCATTAGGTGCATCCAAGTCTTTGTATTTTGTGAAAGAGTAAACAACAGTTTTGCATTTACCTGTTCCACTCCACTCTTCATCTTATGGACTTCTATCATATCTGGGGTTTCTGATTGTAGGTTTTAACCAATAAATGCTAATAAAACAACCCTAGTGCAAAAAGAAAGAGATGTGGTTTTTTTGGATAAACAGTGGGAAAACATCACTTCCCCTAATATTCTCTCACCCTTTCCATTGTCTCCCTTGGATCTTCCACCCTATTTTTGTGCCATTTCTGCACTGCTAACTTCCTCTGCCCAAATGTAGTCATTTGAATTAAGCTGGGGAAGGGGCCATGGGCAAGGAGCAAGCGAGAAGAGGGGCTGGATTAAGGAGGAGAGTGACTGTTCTCTGCTGTGCTCCAGGCCCACTCCCTCCCCTCCCCTCTCCTCCTTTTCCCTGAAAGCTTCCTGGAAGGGAGGGATTGAAGCAGAACGTCTCTGTTGCTCTGAAGAAGTGGCTGAATTGTGTTCCAGGCCGTTCCCCCTAAAATTAAGCCTTAAATAGAGCTTTGTAAATTGTAAACCACTTTGATGCTAATGGACAAAAGGTGGTATAGAAAGTGAATAATAGTTCCATGTATTACTTTATTTGCAAAATAAAAATAAAACAAAATAATAAACCATTAAAAATGGTAAATGATGCCCAGCAGTAGATTATGGAATAATGGTCATATTTTGGCCTTGAGCAGGAGGTGTGTATTTGGGTCCAGTAAGTTTCAGCTGTGTCTCTTGCAGCAAAACATGTAACAACTTCCAACAAGGCTGCTTTCACTCACCCTCTTCCCTCAGATGCATCCCTTCCATTAGTGGTGGGGGGGGGGGGGGGGATATGACTTGATTTTATAGTAGACTGAGCAGCAAAAAACCCTCTACAGTGGACTGGCTACTTGCTAATAAAAATTGGTATCTAGAAAGATTCCCTAATTGACAACTGGTCACTGGATTTATGACACATTGGGTAGCAATAGAGTTTTCTAGCTGCAATTCTCATGTAAGCACTTAGAACAATGGTATAGAGTTTTTAAGTTTCATATAATTGCCAAACTGGTTACAGTGGTCTTATACGACAGTATTACTGTAAAACAGGACAAAGAATGAAACGGATGCCTTAAAAGCAAAAGCTAGCAACGGAAATATTCTTTTGATTTTTAGTGACAAAATAACAATTTAGCAGAGAGAACCAATAGTAAGTTTGTTTTTCTTCTCCTTTTTTTTTTCTTTGTTTATTCTGCACTAGTGGCTGCTCATCATAGAACAGCGAGGGAAGAACCTGGAGACAAAGTGAAAGTGACTTATCGAAGCCACAGTCCCTTCCGGCAGCAGAAAGAGAGATTTGAGCAAAGTGATTGCAGGAGGCCAGGTAGAAAGGTGTTTTTAGCAATCAACTACTGTCCCCAGTTAACCATGGAACAGTGAGCTGAAGTCTAGGGAGAATTACCAAAGCATGTCAATAACAGAGGGAGGATTTGAACTGAGAAGTCTTACAAAAACTGCCATAACAGATCAGACCATTGTGCCCAGCGTCCTGTCACTTAGAGGGCCAAGCAGTGAGCGCTTGGTGGAAGCGTACAAGAAGTGGGACATGGAGAATTTCATTTCCTTCCAGTGGTCATGGTTTAGAGTTGCCATGAACGTGTATGTGATGATATTCCAGACTCTGCACTTAAACTGTTAAACTTATTTTCCGTAGGCTTATCTGATCCCTGTTTGAAACCAGTTAGACTATTTGCCTGTGCTGCTTTCAATGTTTGAATTCCTCTTGCTATAAGAACTCTTCTTTGGCTCTTCTGTTTCATTTCCCTGTGATGAATCTTTTAGAAGATGTCAGTTACCCTTCCAGTGGTGCATTGTTTTTATGGTCTTGATCTTTCACTGAATCTCGCATATTATCTGCTGAGTTCAAAACAGTGCACAGGCAGTCCTTGAGATGCCATCAGTAATTGCTGTCCCACAGGGCTAATGAAGAAGCCTTAGTGGTTGCCCTTTCACAGGAGACCAGCAACAGTTCTGTTTTTAAGCTAGAATCTTAAAGTGGGTTTACCTCAATATTGTTTTTGCTCAGAAGTTCTGAACCAAAGGACAACATCCATTGTTGCAGGAATTTTCAGTTCTGCAAAATGAAGTAAAATGTAAACATCCAGAGCACATAATATTTTGAGGTGGGGAATCAGTATTATTTTGTGTTAAACTATTGCTCTGGCTAATAACCTTCAGCAAGACTTGAGATTTATCAGCTGGAGCAGGCAGCCCCTCACAGCTGATTGGCTGATGGATAATATTCCATGTTCTGACTTTTAACATCCCACTGCATCCTTTCATCCAGTAGTTCTGGAATTGGAACTGTCCCAGTGTTCCCTTGGCTGAAAACAGCCTTGCTTAGCAACGAGCACAAACAACCACTGTCATTCGTAAGCATTCAAAACGGAGTGGGATCCAGCCAGTCAGATACCTTTTGGTACCTTGCGTGAGTCGCTCTTATCTGTTGAAATGGTCTTGCAGATATTAACAATATTAGTTTTGGATGCACGGGGGAAGGAAAAACAGAATCCTGTTTAGAGGTTTATTCTCCCCCAGCAGTCACTGACACACTGATGGGAGCTGCACAGGCTCTCCTCCCAGCCTCATATTGTGCTTCTCACATTTGTGCCACGGCTGCTGCTGTTATTAGTAGTTTACAGGTAGTGAGGAGAGGATGCCTCAAATTAACTGATATCACTGTTGACCTTTGAAGGTATTAGAACTCCATTAGAATAGTTGCACTTTTTTAAGTATATTTTGGTGTGTCTTATCCCATTATGTTACTGTCTGTGGGACTCTGCTTCCTCATAAGAATGGTTTCTGGTACTACCTTTTCTTGGAAGAAGTATGAAGCCTCTTTGTGCGTCATACAGAGGCCTCACAGTGTGATGATCTGCAATTTCTTTATATGAATACAATCTTTAAAGCATTCCCTGACATGGGGTCTCGGCTGGCAGATCATAAGCTTTGTGAATCTTGAAATCAACTGGCTAGTTGCCGGACTCCACAGCCCTCACCAGCAGGGTATATGTTATACTAGCAGTGTAATGTTTGCTAGGTGAAATAGGATATTTTTGTATTTTTTTTTTTTTTGAAAATCCAAATCTCAGAGGAGACACTTGATTCACAGTAAGGTTTTTCGTGACACTGTTTCTTTTACCTCCCAGTAAAAGAGGAGAAACTGGAAGATAGAGACCCCCTGCTGGATCTGCAGGGCATCAGTGAGAACAAGAGAAGAACCAGCTCTGCTGAAACCTCAGTTTCAGGGAGAAAAAACAAATTCTAAAAGAGCAGCAGTAGTGATCCAGTATTTAGATAATTCCGCAAAGCCAAGGGTCTCAGAGTGTGCTAGACATGATACTCTGATACAGCTGTTGCTAATTTGATCTACTTCAAAAGGCTGAAAGGTTGTCACACATGCTGGGATTTGAAACTGATCTCAGAGTGTGCAGAGATGTTGAGGGCAGGTATCTGGTGCAGCACCATTTCTGTGGCTTGCACATTCAGGCAGCAGTTGACCTACTCAGAAGATCCTTCATAGTGAGAAGATCCCTGATGAGCACTACATAGGGGATTCTGATTGCTTAAAGCCCTGAATGCAGTCCCATTTTAGGATGTTTAATTTCTCAAAGTATTTATGCAAACCAGAGGAGACCCTTTAAGCCTAAAAATACCTAAGTCACTATGTCAATCTTTACAGGATCTGGGTCAGGAACAGAGGAGGAAGAGGAAGAGACCAGCAGTGAAGAATCGGAGGAAGAAGAGGAAGAAGAAGAAGAGGACGAGGAGACAGGAAGCAATTCCGAGGAGATGTCAGAACAGTCAGCAGGTAAAGCTTAAAGCTACTGAATATCACTGTTATCATTCCAATCAGTACACAGTAAGTGTGCAAAGTGGCTGCCTTATCAGTGGGAGGGGACTGTATAAACCAAAGCTGTTTTGTGAATACTAATTTTTTTTTAAATTTTTTTATTGGAGTTTCAAAAGCAACAATTTTCTGGGTACGCAGACCCAAGCAACTTTTAATACAAAAAAACATTAAACAGGCAAACATGTTACCCCTAATATAGTAGATCACAACCCCCTTAGTCTCTACTCCCCCACACCCTTCCCCTCTTCCCCTCCTCTATCAGCCTGCGGGTTAAAGACATCCTTGTTCTTCTCATATGGCTCCCATACTTTTTGAAATTTCTGAATGTGCCCTTTCCTCAATGCTGTTAATTTAGACATCTGATAAACATGGTTCAACTTGAGGCCCACTCTATACATCGATGGAACTTCCACCTGCTTCCATGCCCCTGCCAGGACCAGTCTGGCTGATGCAAAGATTATTATAGCAAGCTTGTGGTCCTATGCACGGCATCCTGGCGGTGGCATATGAAGCAGGCAGTATTCTGCTCTGGTCGGGTATGTCCCTTTACTCAGGCAATTAACCACCTCAAGCACTTGCTGCCAGAATGCTTGCACTTTTGGGCACTCCCACCAAACATGCATGAAAGTTCCCACTTCTCCACATTCTCTCCAGCAGTCTGTGAATACTATTTTTTGGTTTGCAGAAGAAGTGAGCGAAGAAGAGATGAGTGAGGAAGATGAGCGTGAGAATGGAAACCACGTCCCTGTTGGTAGGTCTAAGAGATGTTAGCCACAGTTAATTGCTTGTTTTCCTTTGTTTTAATTTTATGCATTCCTCATTGCCCCCTCCAGACTAGTCCAGACATATGGGTTTATGCTCTCCTATCAGCAGATGGAGACTGAGAACAACTGGTTTGAAGCTACTGCTTCTCCTCAAGCCCCACCCATCAGCAAACAGAGGCAGGAGGCTGATGTCTTGATTACCACTAACAAATGTGGTAAGTTATCATCTCCATTTCAGTTGTAAGGCCTGGCTCTGGAGAGAGTATGGTTAAGAAGAGGTAATTCCAGTAAGGTAGAGCTCTGCCTTGCTGCTTGAGTGCGGAGGATTTTTGTTCCTTAGTTTAGGAATTGTAGGCTGCATACCTTAGAAGCGGCCTTCCCAGATATCTTGGCATTTTGCAAAAGGTCTTGACAAGGCTTGATGTTGAATCCATTATGGGTTCCTGTTCCGACCATTGCCTGTTATAGAGGGTATATCTGAGTCTATCCCTTGTCCATTTTCCCAGATGTTGAACATTTCTTTTGAGGGGTGTTGAGTGTTCATGTCCTTCAGTGTATGGTGGTGCTTTTTTGGGATCTTAACATCCTTATGGCCTTGTTTATAGGATCTCTTAAAGGCACAGCAGGTGCCTTCTCTCAGAGTTATAATAATATATGATATAATAATATACGGAAGACGGTGTTTCTAGTGGTGATGGACTTGATCAGGATGATTTCAGAGTTACAAACCTTTTCTTGTTGGGGGGAGAGGGGGGGCTTGGTTATGTTGAAGGTTGTGATTTGGCCAGTTCTTTCCTTTTAAATCTAGGTGATATCTTCCTTCATGTTATTTAGTAAGTCTCGCTTCTGGCATTTAATTAGGCAGGAGATCATTATGACTCAGTGGAGTTGCTTTTCTTATTAATGTGTTGAACACTGCAGAGGTGGTTGAATCATTTGTTTGTGTTGTACACAGAGGCTAGTAAGGGAGAGGTCACATGAAGACAACGGTGGTAAAGTGGATAAGGAGTCTGTGGTATCAGCAATCCTTGTTCAGTGTCTTATGATATCTCTTGCTCTTTTGGGCTTATTCCACCAGGGCACATGCAACATCATCGGATGAGAACTGGATGTTAAAGCAAGGCAAGATGTGGCCTTTGGGGCAAGCATATTGAAAGCTGGTTTGTCATGGCCGCCCTCCACACATCTAGACTGGTCTGGAGGGGCAATAAGAAGGGAGAAATTATGACATACCTGCTAATTTTCTTGAATCCCTCCAGACCTCAGCTTTAGATATTGATGCCCTGCAGTTCAGGATCGCAGCCAAAAGACAACAAGTAGTGTATGTAGTACCTTTGTTCTTCTTCCTTTGAGTCTGATACTTGCTCCTATTTTATGGGTCCCCATCTGGCTTGGTTTGTGGTTTTTCCAGTACCCTCTTGAATTTGAGTTAGGGGGCAAAAAAGTTTTTCCCTGTCAGTTGTTATATTAGAAAAACTGAAGCTGAAGACTGCACAGGATCCTTTATAGAATGATGTCATCAAACCAGTTGTTCTCAGTCTCCTCCTGCTGGTTGGAGAGTATAAACCCATGTGTCTGGACTAGTCTGGAAGTACTCAAGGAAAGAAAATTAGCAGGTAAGGCCTAATTTCTCATTAGTTTTTAAGCTAAAGCTTTTGTCATCATGAACTTTTTTTCTGGCGCACCAGGAAAAGCTTTTCAGGAATGTAAGGGTTCTATAGATTGGAGTTGTGTTTTAGCCCTATGTTTGATTCTAACCTCACAGTTACAGAGTCACGTTTTGACCATGACTCAGGAGAGAGTGAAGATGGGGAGGAAGATGAAGATGAAGTTGGTGAGATATCCCCACATTCCATTTCAGTGACAGAAGGAGACTATGCACCTGACTCTCCTGCCATTTCCCCCATTGAGTCGAAGCAGGAATTACCGAGATACCTGCCTGCACTTCAGGTATGTTCTTGGAGAACACATCTCACTGTACAAGGGTTACTATGGCAGTACATGGAATCTTTCTGTATAAATCTCAGCTTTCTTTAATGCATGATACAGTTATTTTTCCCTTTCGTTATTTTCAGGGCTGTATTTAGTAGCTGTGACTGCACCAGTTATACTCTTAAGATTGTCAGAGCTGATTATTTGAGCTAGTAAGAGTTTCTTTAAATCAAAGGGTGCTTTCAATAAGTATAGTTTTCTGCTGCCATGCTGTAATTGCACTCTCCTCTCCACATATAAATTGAAACTTAATAAAGAAATTAACATCAAGCAGTGTGCTTTGCCAGCTCAGGATGTGTATATTGCTGTTAATCATGGGTACCTGCTTTTCCAGGGCTGTCGCAGTGTGGAGGAATTCCATTGTTTGAACAGGATTGAAGAGGGAACTTATGGTGTAGTTTACCGAGCAAGAGACAAAAAGACTGGTGAGTCCCTGCCCCTTGCTTCACTGGAAATAGAGCACAGAAATTAAACTCGAGTCTGCAACCAATTGCTGCTTGGAAACCAAGCTGGTTCACCTGGAACTGGTAATTTCACCTTGGAGTATTTCTTTAGCTCCATATCTTGGATTATTTTTCCTCTCTCCATTTCAGAGCAGTTGAAAGATGCATTCACAGTAATTAAACCAAAATATGTTTTATATTCCATAGGGCTCAAATGAGTTTTCCATGTGTCCAGCTGATAGAGTTGAGTTCCTCTTTCATAAACCTGCAGTGCTGTTATGCAGTACATTCCACTGGTAACTGCTGGTATGCAAGAAGCAATGTAAAATATTTGCAGCTAGGATCCAGAGCACTGAAGCAGTATGACAACCAGTTTTCTTCCCAGAACCTTTTGAATGGGTGCACCAGCTGGCTGATTTTACTCACTACCCACCTAACTTAACAGAAAATTTTATAATGCTGCACAGTATTCACCCACTCCCACCTGGCTATTCCTTCATGCCACCAGATTAGCAAAACTTTCTGGGGAGAACACTGGTGACAAACTTGGGGAGAGCTGCTAATAAGTCAGTGTGCAGGACAATATTTGACAGAGGAATATAGAAAAATTAACTAGATTGAAGAGGAGGTTGCATGCATTCCTCTTAATTTGTTTCTGCAGTATATTTGCACTCTTCGTGTAGGGAAGAATATTTGCCTTCAGTCAGTCATCCACAGTGTCTGTTCTGTTATTGGTCTTACTTAATTTATTCAGTTGTCAACAATGACTTCTTTGAGGACAAGCAGAGTTGATGAATCCTCAGTGTGAGTGACGTCATCTGATACAGCCTGCACAGGAAACACTTCTCCAGAAGTGTCCTGTGCATGCATACCTATTTATTTATTTTAAACTTTCACCCCGCCTGAAACCAAGCGGATTACAATAAAACATACAAAATAATATCACATAAAAAGACTTTCTCAACAGACTCATCTTTGCAAACTTTTGCAGACAATTATTGCCAATGATCTTGCCAATCAGAGATTGATCAAAACTTGAATTTGCATATCAGAAAATGCCTGTACAAAGAAGTACATCTTTAATGTCGCCTTAAACTGTTGGAAGGAGATGCAAAAAATGAACATGCCCAGGAAGTTTATTCCACAATAGTGGTCCAGAATAGAAAGTGAGCTTATTGATGAAATATATCAAAGTACATTAGCCAGAATGTTCAGGGCAGGTTCAGCCTTGTGCTGGCGACAATGTGGGGGGGGGGGGGGGGGGGATATGTATCATATTTGGTGGTCTTGCCCCTCAACACAAAAGTTTTGGGAGAAAGTATTACATTTTGTATCACGACTGGCTGGGGTTAGTTATCCTATGAAAATGGAGCAATGTCTTTTACATGCTAAATTGCAGGGGGTGAATCTTGAATACTTATCAATTAGTTACTCAGGTGTTTGTAGCCAGTAAATTGGTGCTGGCGGCAGCTTGGAAACAACAATCCCTGCCTGATATATCGGTGATAATGCTAAATTGGATTATATCCATTTGATGTCCAACCTCACCGCACTGCGTACAGGCAATATAACAGCCTATCATCACGTTTGGGACCCATATATTCAATGGTCATCTCACCCTGAAATGGCTTCGTCAGAACCTCAAGGAGGGGGGGAGGGGGGAGGATAGGTAGGTTCAGAAAAAAAGGGGGGAGGGAAAAAAAGTTGAATATGTTTAAGATCTTATATGACTATTACTTGAGCCATGTCAGAGGCTGGTTCAGATGTTGTACCATTTAAATTTTGTTGTTCAATAAAGTTACAAATAAATGGTAAAAAAAAAAAAAAAATATATCAAAGTATGAGTCGTAGCAGAACTTTAAATATAATCATCAAACCCTGGTGCGCAGCAAACAAATCAGTCATACCATCACTCTTTAGTACAATACTACTTGATAGGTAAACAGTACAATAAATGCTCAATTCCCCGCCCCGCCCCCATCCTGCTGAAGAAGGTTGACCAATTAGTACAGCTGAACCAGAACATTAAAAAAAATTTATTAGAATTTATTTACTGCCTTTTTGAAAGCATTCACTCAAGATGGTATACACTAAGAATAAATCAAACATATGCAACATAGAGAAAAACAGACCAAGACCCACATGCTAATCGAAGATATCTTGACCCTTGTCATCCAGTGTTCTGATTAGCAAGCCAGAGAGTGTAAGGCTCCCAAATTTTGGTAAAATTGTACACTTGATTTTGGCGCAATACAGTTAATTTGGATATACGGCAAACATAGTCCATTTTAAGCAACAGTTGCCGCTGAAAAGGTACAGCCGACTGCTTCCATTTCGCTACCAAGGCGATACGACTAGCCATGAGCATAATGTTAGCCAAGTTACAGAACTTTCCCGGCAAACCTAAAGGTTTATTATTCAGCAGTCCACACCCCATCACTAGTTGCAGTGTGAAACCCAGAATCTCGGAGAGTAAGCCAGACACCATAGTCCAATAGTTCTGTGCCCTTGGGCAGGACCACTATATATGTAAAAACATACCCCAGATCCACATCCATGCCAGGAGAGGTCAGAAGAAGAAGAGTAAACAGCATGCAGACGGTTCAGAGTGTAATTTGCCTCATAAAGAGCTCGCTGGGATTTAGTAAGAACAATTCCTAAATATTTAATTGCTTTTGGAGCCAAATGAAAGAGGTAGCGAGATTGTATCCACAGAACTTCCGCAGGCTTCAGGGACACATTTAGTATTTCAGATTTAGCTAGATTGATTTTATTTATTTGAAACTTGATAAACCGCCTTTAACTGACAAGCAGAGCAAGGCGGTTAAAAGTAAGATAAAGCAAAGAAAGAGGAGCTACAATATTTTGACAGAAGAGGTAAGCACACATGGAAGTGGCATCACAAACATCACTAGCAGATTTGTTTCCATCTCTCAGGTACCTTCTACCTCTGAAGCCATCCTGATCAGACAGAGTAAGCCTGCTTGAATAGCCAAGCCTTCAGTAATGCCTTACATTTCTTTATATTGAGTTCACTGTGAAGAGAAAAAGGCATGGAATTCCAGAGATAGGGAACAGCAAAAAAGAAAGTGCTAGAGCGAGTTGTTTCAAGTTGGACAGGACGAGGACCTGGTAGGACCATGCAGTAGTCATTAATAGAACGTAACACGTGTGTCGAGGAGTATGGAATAGTTAGGGAGGACAGATATAGAGGTACCTTGACAGAAAGCTTTGAAACCAGAGCTTTAAACTGGATGCGATATTGGACTGGTAACCAGTGATGATCCTGTAAAGCAGAAATGACATGATCATATTTTCGTAAATAGCACAATAGATGAATAGCTGTGTTCTGAAGTGTCTAGAGCCTAGTGATTAGTCTTGGTCATCCCTAAATAGACAAAAATACAGTAATATAGTTGGGTCATAAAAAGAGATAATGTAAGGGAATGGAATGTGGAGTGGAGGAAAGTGTCAAGTCTGTATAAAGCATCTCTAAATTGTCTCCACTCATTTACAGGGTAGCTTCGAATGTATATGGGAAGATTTACTCAGTTATTTTTTTTTTAAGTTTATAATCAGTTTATAATATATCTCAAGTATAACACTTGAAAATAGAAAATGCCAACTATCCTGAGATAATAAAAATAACAATAAAGACAACAAGGAAATTCAAACATGGACATAGGCAGCAAGTACAACCTTAATAAAAAGAAAGAGAAGGGGGGCAAAAGAAAAATGGAGGAGTACCTAATCCAATATAAAGTAACAAAGCAGGACATTTCTTCCAAAGGCTAACAGTTACATATTTCTATGGAAGACTAATCTGTAACAGCTGCATTCAGTATGGGAGAGGGTGCTACAATCGGAGCTGGCAGCTTCCTAGCTTCCACAGAATTACTTAAATGGTCCGGGTCAACAAAAGAATAATATTTAGACCCCAGCTTTACAAGACATTTGCAAGAAATATGTAGCTCCCAAGGCTAAAATCTGAGGTTTAAGAGCCATAAAGGCCTTTCTCATTTATGTTGCCCTGGAGAGATCAGGAAATACATGAATGTTTTGACACAAGAACATCTGATCTTTGAAGCGAAAGTACAATCATAGGACCTAGAAACGATCTGGTTCCAAGGCAAAGGTGGCAATTAAGGTGGCTTTGGTGACAACTTGTCCGGAACTGTCTAAGAACAGTTAGGTTAAAACTCTGAAGAGCTCCAACCTTATTGCCATCCTCCACTTTTGGGGCTTGAACAAAATCTCCAACATAGTACTCTCTAGTTATAGGTGGCATAGAGTCCATTGTTATTTTCAGGACCTCACTTAGGGGATCTTTTACTAAGGCGCGCTTATGTTTTGGGGGCGTGCTAAAAATAGATGCATGTTAAACGTTAAGAGACTATCAAACACATCACTCCAATATAGTGTCACACTGGGGATTCAGATCTGAAGGATAAAATATATTAAATTTAAAAAATAGCCTCAGTGTAACAGGGAGCCTGACCTTTATGCTCCGCTGTAAATATTATCATCACAGGCTTCAGTTTGGTCTTTCTGGATATCTTCTGCTTGCTTTGTTGTGTTCTAGGAAGGTCATCAGAAGGGATTGACTATTAGTACCTTGATAGTTCAAGTGGTAGTTCTGACTTCTTTTTGAAGGCAGTTTGAGAAGATTGCTTAACTTGTCTATACTGATGTGGTTATTTTCTTGAGAAGGATGTTCCATTTTTGTTCACCAGTATGACAACTTACCTGATTGGAGCTTAAACTTAGAACTCGAGGTTTGCCACATGTGCCCCTGAAGAGGGGAAGGTTGTCATCAGATTATATTTTAGAGGCCAAGTAGCCTCCTTTCCTAAAGGCTAGCAGGTTCATTTCAAAAGAGATGTGTCTTCATGGGTGGATCTTCATCCAGTAGCTCCCATTTAGTTTTCCAGAGTGGAAACATGATCCTCCCTGCACAAGTTCATAAATCACTATAGTCTGAATGTGGTTGTGAGAGCAGAAGCTGCACTTGCAGATTCTTTGGGCAGGGGTTACAGAATCCTTCCAAAGTAAAGATTGCTTAAGTTCTGGACTGGTCTGATGATGTTAACGAAGAAGAAATTAGGTCTCACCAAATCAATCCAGGTTCTCTTCTTGTTCCAAACCCTATGGTGACCACTTGATAAGGTGCTCATTTTTGCTATTTTTATTCCTGTTTTCTGTTCTAAGTAGGATGAGTTTAATTTTGGAAAGCTGGTTATCCTTCAGTTCTAGTATACCTTTGGATACAACAGTAAGGACAATGTTATGGAGGGGAATTGGAAATCAGGTTGGAAGTATCATTTTTGTTGAAATACTGAGGAGCTCAGGCTGCATGGTGCTCTTATAGAGCAGAGCTGACAACACCATTTTTCTCTGTCTCCATCTGCTGGTTGGTGAGCATAACCTATAGGGGTTAAAGGAATGAAAATTGGCAGGTAAGACCTAATGTCTCCTTATCTTTCTCATGCAGATATGCCAGACTTAAAGTTAAGTTGCCACACACAAGGAAAAAAAGTCTACAGTTCTAGATTTAGAATAATTTTTGCTGTTCTTTTTGTTGTTTTAGAAGAAATAGTGGCTCTGAAGCGGCTGAAAATGGAAAAAGAGAAGGAAGGTTTCCCAATAACATCCCTCCGAGAAATCAACACTATCCTGAAAGCTCAGCACCCGAATATAGTCACTGTCCGGGTGAGCAACATTGCCTGCCCCAGCCACCAGGAATGGCGATAGAAAACCAGAAGCAGGAATTCAGGCTTTGCTTTTAGTTTAGAAAATGCTTTCTTCACTGTTTTTGTTGTACTGGCTTTTTTTTTTTAATTGTGTTCCTTAAAATAGGTTATAGAAGAGTTCTAGTGACCATATTGGTTCTGCAGGAAACTGGATTCCTTGTGGGCTGTGATACCTTTTGTAAAAGAATGCTTGTTCTGTCTCTAGATATGACATGATCTTTGGATAACTAATCTCAGCCTCTTTTCATTTGATTATGGATTTTATTTTGGTTTCATTTTCAGGAAATAGTGGTTGGGAGCAACATGGATAAAATCTACATTGTAATGAATTATGTAGAGCATGATCTGAAGAGCTTAATGGAAACGATGAAGCAGCCTTTCTTACCAGGTATGAGGTGGAGAGACTAACTAAATGACTGTTAGGTGCAGTTGTTCTACACAATTAAAAAAAAATAGTGTCATCAGTTATCAAGCAGGTTCTATTGTGCAGAGAGGGAAAGATTTTTCCCAGAGCTCTTTTTTTTTTTTTACTTGCAGGAGAGGTGAAAACACTTATGATTCAACTACTGCGTGGTGTCAAGCATCTTCATGACAATTGGATATTACACCGGGACCTGAAGACCTCCAATCTGCTGCTCAGTCATGCTGGCATCTTAAAAGTGAGCATCAGATTCCAAAACAAGGTCCTGTAAAATAGAAAATGACAGCCAGGAGAAGTTTTACTTCAAATCCCTGAATCCTGTATTTCAATTAAACCCACCACAGCTAGGCTTACTAAACCTCTTCTGGTCCACCCCACAGCCATTTTTTTTCATATCCGCAGTGAATATGCATACATTGGAAACTGTGCTTCCTTACCATCCTCAACAGACTAGTCCAGAACTTGTGGGTTTGTATCCCATCGACCAGCACGTGGAGATAGAAAATACAGAATTGTGTGCTGATCTTTAAAAGGCACTCTGCAGGTCCCACATATCAGTATTTCTCTGTCTCCAGCAGGTGGAAGATGGTTCTGTGTGCAGCTCCTGGACTTCTGTTTGAGGCTAGCTCCTGTTTCACTTTATTCTAGTAGATAAGGAGGAAGTAGACCTATTTTATCTTGTCTACTAAGGGGGTATACCTGGTGGTACTGAGACCTCTTCCTTCTCAGCTGGGAAGATATTAACACCAAAAAAAAAAAGATAAGCATAACACTGAAACTGTTAATGGTGAGTTTGTAGCTCTGATAGACTAGCCTCTATAGCTGAATATTTCCTGCTGTCAGTCTCTGTCCCATTCTGCCTCCTTGGAGAAAAGAAATACATTTTATATTCAGTAGCTCTTCGGTAATTTTTACTTCTTTGTTAATGAGATACTGGTATGTGGGAGCTGCACAGTGCCTGTTATGGCAGAGCACACAATTCTGTGTTCTCTATGTCCATCTGCTGGTCGATGGACACAAACCTGCAAGTTTTGGACTAGTCTGTTGGGACTAAAGGAAAGAAAATAGGTGATAAGACCTAATTTCTCAATAACGATTCAAAGTTCATTTCCAAGGTAGTAGTGGATTTCTATCTTAACCAGTCAGTAGTCCTGCCAACCTTTCCCCCCCCCCCCCCCCCCCCCCTAAACCTCATGCCTTCAAAGGTGAAAACATCCTGCATGCTTTGGACTACAAGAGAGCCTAAGTCTTATATCTAGAGCAGACTAAAGACCATAGAAAGTCCGCCCAGCTTTTTGTTTCTTTTGACCCTAACAGGATGGGTGCTGCTGTCAACATGCACATATTCTAATTGGTCAGTAGAGTACATTTCCTTCAGTTTATTCCCAAGCAGGTCTGATTCAAGAATGTCATGTCACAGTTCATGATGTCAGAGCTGTGGCAAATCACTTAGGCATGTTAATAATGAGTATGCTGACAGCCCAACTGGCTATTGGGTCATTAGGACAGGCTGACGGGGGATCTTGTGTTAGGGTATCCTACTCTGTCGCTTCACACAGGAATATTTGCAAGATTATTGAATTTTATTTTAATTGTTCATGTCGTATTTTATGTCAAAACTGCTGACTTCTTATTTTAGAACTAGTGAAATGGAGACTTCTGTTGCAGTGATGACATTTTGAACTTAATACATATGTTGGCAAGAATATAGATCACTTTTCAACTTGTATGAATCTATGTTGCATGTAGTTGAGAGAGAGAGAGAAATGATTCCTTCTGATTTCCCATGTAAAAAAAATGTAATCTTGGCTAGGGTTTTTCAGTATTGCTTTTACACATTGTTTCTATGTATGCTTGTTTGCTTAGGTTGGTGATTTTGGATTGGCAAGAGAATATGGCTCCCCCCTGAAACCCTACACACCAGTAGTCGTCACACTGTGGTATAGAGCACCAGAGCTTTTAATGGGAGCTAAGGTCAGTCCTTTAGTGCTGCTGTGGTAGCCTTGGTGTCTTCCAAAAGAAATCATATCCCTCCAATAGTTGTCCATGTATTTCATCTTCCTCTTTTTTTTCTACACTGTAATAAACTAAAATTAATATATTTAGCATGTGGAGAGCTTTTATTAGGTATCAAAATATTTATAGGAAGTTTTTAAATTTTAAGTTTTAATTTGAATGGATATCTGAGGTTTTGCTTTAAGGAACTTCTGTATGGCATGTTTATACCCATATTGTATATACTTTTCTTAAAAAAAAAAATTTGTTATAAATTTCAAAATTTTAAGAGTCAAACAAAGCTACTTAGCTCAAGCGCAGCATAACAATCACTCCCTTGAGATAAGTAGCATTGGTTGACTCTGAAAGTTTAAACATTTACAAAAAACATTTTTCTAAGAAAAGTGTATTCAGTTTGTTTGATAATATGAATCTAAATGGGGATGAGGTTTTTATGCCGGTGATTGATGCAGCAGGTTCATAAGATCTTGATTAAAATGTACTGCATGCAACTCCTTGTAACTCTGGGCAAGTCACTTAATCCTCCGTTGCCCCAGGTACAACAGTAGTACTTAGATTGTGAGTCCACTAGGGACAGACCCAGTACCTGTAAAATGAAACTGTAAACTGTTTGGGTTTTATGTGGTATATAAATACTTGAATGATTGACTAATAATAATAATGTGTTCCTTTTTGTCACAGGAATATTCTACAGCTATTGATATGTGGTCAGTAGGTTGCATATTTGGAGAGCTGTTGACACAGAAGCCACTGTTCCCTGGGAAGTCTGAAATTGATCAGATTAACAAAGTCTTTAAGGTAAAGTTCATGGTGTCCTGAGAACTGTAAATGTTTACAGCTGTATGCTTTTATAAGATGCTAAGAAGCCCTTGATATAACTGTGGAGGGTATAGCTTAATGTGTAGGAGAGTGGGTATAGCATGTATTGCATAAAGTTTACATGCCTCTGTTAAAAGCTGTCTGTGACCCTGATGCTATGACTGTACGCTGTAGGACCTGGGAAGCCCCAGCGAGAAGATTTGGCCTGGTTACAATGAGCTTCCTGCGGTAAAGAAGATGACATTCACTGAGTACCCATATAATAACTTGCGCAAGAGATTTGGGGCACTCCTTTCGGACCAGGGATTTGATCTTATGAACAAGTATGTACTTATAAGGCATCTGTAGAATTCCGCATGTCCAGCTGTGCAGGATAGGGCTTGGCATCTGTAAGATTGTGTTTACAGCTGTGCAGGACAAAACTAGAACAGCTTGGATCTATTGTTTAATTCATTTTATTATTTTTCATCTTTTAAAAAGGACAGGAAATATTTAGTTGGCAAATACATTTTTTCCTTATCCTTCTGCTACCATTTAATTTTCCTTTTTTGCTTTAAGCTCTGTCTTTCTCACTTTTCTCATTTCCAGGTTCTTGACATACTGCCCAGCTCGTAGGATCAATGCAGAAGATGGTCTGAAACACGAGTATTTCCGGGAGACTCCACTGCCCATTGATCCATCCATGTTTCCCACTTGGCCAGCAAAGAGTGAACAACAAAGGGTGAAGCGTGGCACAAGTCCTCGGCCCCCTGAAGGGGGTCTTGGATACAGTCAGCTGGTAAGTTTCAGGACTCAGTGAAAGCAATGCAGGCATTACAACAGATTTGTTTTTCGTTTATTTTGTTTTAGCCTGCTAGGTCATTTAGGGCCTCTTTTTTACTAAATCGGGCTAGCAATTCCCGGTGTGGGAAATGCACTGCAGCCCATTCATTTTTCACGTTGCATTTTCCGTGTGGGAATCAGTAATGCGGTTTAGTAAAAGAGGCCCTTAACAAGCAGAACAAAAAATATATATTACCAAAAAAAAAGCATCAAAACAATGCATGTTGAAATAACAGAACAATATAATATACAACACAAATATAAACATCCAAAAAGTAACTAAATTAAAATTATAGCTTCAGCACTAAATACAAAACCAAGAAAATTCAGTTCACATGATGTATTATCAGATACATTGCACCTGTAAATAAGTTAATTTTAAATGTCTTCAATATTTGTTTAAATCATTTTTATTAACACAAGATGCAAACAGCCAAACCAACAAGGACACCATCATGTAGAGTGCTGCTAACATGACATAAGGATATAGAATACAACATTATCTCCAGAATTCTCCAAACATCCACCTCTTCAATATTTATAAAATTAAAGTAAAATCCCACAGCTCAGTCAAACAAAGTCAGCATAAATGTAAAACTTTTCTTCCAAGTTAAAACTATGATACTTGCATATTTGAAGTAACTAGTCCTTAAAACAGAGATATTCAACCTTTTTCATCTCACAGCACACTGAGAAGGTGCTAAAATTGTCAAGGCACACCATCAGATTTTTAAGGATATATGTCCTCTCCACCCCCTTCCCTCCCCCCTCAAAGTGCTCTCTCCCCCCCCCCCCCCCCCACACGCACACTTTAAAAAACTAGTCTGTAATATCTCTATATATAAAAGGCACCACCAACGTTCTAAATGAAGCCTCCAGCTGGAAGTGTGAAGGGGGAGAGATATCCGGTTTCCCCAAGAGTGTCTGCCCCGCCCTCGCTCTCTCTGTAACACAAACAGTGAAGGAAAACACAGCAAAGCAGGAAATCAAATCGCTCTCTCTGTAACAGTGAAGGACTCAGGGGGGAGGGGAGAGAGGGCAGAAGCCCTCACTATCTCTGTAACACAAACACAGCAGGAAACTTAACACTGAAGGACTCGACTCTGAGGGGGGAGGGGACAGAGAGCTGAGGGGACAGACAGCACATTCCCACATGCACACAGAAGAAAACCTTACTAGCCCCCGTTTCATTTGCATCAGAAACGGGGCTTTTTTACTAGTTGTTTGATAAAGGAAAGAAAAAAAATGTAAGAGCTCCTAAGAAGTAAGACCAAAAACAGGAAGAAAAATCCGGCAGTCATCTGCAGGGGAAAGATACTTCAACTACAGCTTTGATTGGCATTTCACTTACCCTGACCCACAGAAAAAAAACAATTTTTGGACTAAGCACAAAAGAATGAAGAAGAGCTCTTTTACTTGCAGTATTACTATACCAACAGCAGATTCAATGCATGAATTAGACAAATACAACAAATATTAAAATGTGCATTTCAAAATTATTGTATCAGAACTAGCTCAGAATTTGCTTCATTTACAACGAACTGCACTTCTGCTAAAATCTTTCAAATTCAGTTACGAAAGAGGGACATCAATCTGTATGGTCGCTGTGTACGTTACAGAAACAGGTTCAAAACGACTCGTTCCCAACTACAAGTACCTGAACTGGTGGGGATCCCCAAGCCTCGCCAGCTGAAGATGTCCCCAAAGGTGCCCAGAAGCTCCTGTTCACAGCTCGGCAGTCGGCAGCTACTTCCTGAGCCCCTGACGCTAGCACTGTACGCATGGGCGAAAAATGAGCGTGCACAAAGTACTGGCATTGGAGGCTCAGGAAGCAACTGCCAAGCTGTGCATAGCAGCTTCTGGGCACCTTCAGGAACATCTTTTGTCGGGACTTGGGCATCCCTGCCAGCCACCGCAACCACTGTGAGTCCCGCAATACAGCTGCGGACCATTCACAGCACACCCATTGAAAATTGCTGCCTTAAAACAAAAAATTGGGGTCTTGACAATTGATTTGTTAGAATTACTGTCAGCTAATATAATTTTTCTTGACCATTCATTATTCTTCATATATGATGGGGTATTACCCGTGGTGTATCAGTGTTGGCCAGCGTCTGCAGTGTGTAGCTTTCTTTTAGTATAGTCGCACCAAAAAATGTGATTGAATTGACAACAATTTAAAACTTGTGAACAGCCAAGGGTTTATTCTTTGCTACCTGCTGGCATGTTAAACCCTCATTAGTACCTAAATTGAAAGCAGACTGAGTAGATGTTCATCATTTCACAGGGCGACGATGACTTGAAGGACAGCGGCTTCCACCTCACCACCACTAACCAGGGTGCTTCTGCAGCTGGACCTGGCTTCAGCCTCAAGTTTTAAAACCAAAGCACAGGAGAAAACGAAAGAAACTAATCTTGAGAAATCGGGAGACTGGTGCAAGGTCTGGAAGGAAATGGTTCATAGGTCCTTCTGCAGGCTATGGTTCTTTTTTTCTCAAAAATGTTCAGATTGTGACACCATCCGAACTCCCTTCAGGGTGTAGGGAGCCTGTTTTTGTTACTGTACTATGGAGATTAATGACTGATGGCAAGGACCATTTAAAAAAATATTAGCTGTCAGACCTTCAGAAACAGTCTGGGACTCATGTTTCATACTTTTGTGGTTGTAAATTTGCAGAATTAAAATCCAATTTTTTTAAAAAAACAAAAACTTGTGGCAGGTGGTACTCACAGTCTGAAGTCTGATTTTCTCCAGCTTGTGAAAGTATCTTTTTTGTTAAGTCTCCTGCCCCACCTCCTACTCAAAATCAACCTTTTTATCCTATAGCTATGAGTTTATATTTAGTATTTTGCTTGAGGGAGAAATTTCTTTGCTTTTAATTTTTTTTATTTATTTATTTTTGTTACATTTGTACCCCGCGCTTTCCCACTCATGGCAGGCTCAATGCGGCTTACATATTGTATACAGGTACTTATTTGTACCTGGGGCAATGGAGGGTTAAGTGACTTGCCCAGAGTCACAAGGAGCTGCCTGTGCCTGCAGTGGGAATTGAACCCAGTTCCCCAGGACCAAAGTCCACCACTCTAACCACTAGGCCACTCCTCCACTAGCAACATTCCATGTAGAAGCCTGCCCTTGCAGCCGCGCAGGCTTCTGTTTCTGTGTCTGACGTCCTGCACGTGCAGGACGTCAGACTCACAGAAACAGAAGCCTGCGCGGCTGCAAGGGCAGGCTTCAACATGGAATGTTGCTAGTGGAATAGCAACATTAACATTCCATGTAGAATGTCAAATAGTAGCAACATTCCATGTAGAATCTGAAATAGGGAAAGGGAACTGGGACTTGATATGCTGCCTTTCTGTGGGGTTTACATAGTATATACAGGTACTTATTTGTACCTGGGGCAATGGAGGGTTAAGTGACTTGCCCAGAGTCACAAGGAGCTGCCTGTGCCTGAAGTGGGAATCGAACTCAGTTCCCCAGGACCAAAGTCCACCACCCTAACCACTAAGCCACTCCTCCACTGTATACATTAAAAAGACAGGATGGTTCACAGAATGCTTGCAGTTAGAGAGAAAGGAAGGTGGAAAGGGAAAGAGTGCTGGAGTTGGGTTGGAGAGGTGAATGCTGTATGCTTTTGATTGAATTTAACAGATTGTTGCTAGTAAGTGAAGAATATGCATTCCAAAAAAGGCAAACACATTTTAGTATTTAATACCAAATCAGTTCTGAAATTTTATTTGTTGAACATGGTAGCCATTTTCAGCTAGGGCAGCGGGTTAAAGGGAAGATCTAATAATCTACTCATGGGTCCCTCGGTGGCAGAGTTGGGATGAGAACTGAGATAAAGGGACTCAAATCTTCTTTTTTTTTTTTTTTTTTTTTTTTGCTAGAACTTTATTGAAAAGCTTCAGATACAAATGAATATGATTAGATAAGCATAATGCAGTTGTGGCACAGTTAGAAGAAAGGTTGTATAGAGAACATGGATCCACAGAGATGTTAACTGCATGTAGTTGGTACTGCCAAAGTGGGGGAGTTGTCTTATTTAGAAAAAAAAACGGGGGTGGGGCAGGAGGGTGGAAGGCAGCAGCGTGTTTATTAATTCATCATCCAACTGCCATCTTGTGGAGCGGAAGAGGGATGCCAAGCTGACATGTGTAACTGACAGAGCCCTCAGCCAGTCAAGCTGCAGGCAGTGTTGCCAGGTGGACGGTTTTACCGCCCAATTGGGTGGTTTTCCGCGACCTGCCGCGGGAAATTTTTGCCCGCGGCGGGTTGCGGTTTTTTGGGCTTCTTTTTTGTTTTTTGGCGGGTTTTTTTGGCCGCGGGGGGCGGGGTTAGTAACGTTTTGGGCGGGGTTAGTGACGTTCTGGGCGGGGCCGATGACGGCGGGGGCGGGGTGATGACGCGGGGTTTGAGTTTGGGCGGGTTTTGGGCTGGATTTAGGCTGGTTTGGGTGGGAAAAAGATTTTCCACCTGGCAACCCTGGCTGCAGGGTTTCAATATGATTCACCAACTGCTGCCTCTGTGAATAGCAAGTATTGCTGCTCACACTAAATACAAATTACAGACTAGTGTCATACAGCACCGTTACCTCATTCCAGGCATGCACAGAAGCAGCACTACTAATCCATTTCTATAGTGCTACACCAGATACACAGTCGTAAGTACAAAATATATTTGTCTCTCTGCATTCCTTAAAGTTCATTACAGTGCAAGCATGAGAAAAGAAATGCCCTGTTGTAACCTCAGAAAAGGCATATTTAACTATGAAATGCATTGATTTGATTTGTTAACATGTAGCAGAAGCAGATTTGCCTGATTTGATGATCACTGAATCTTACACCTTTCAGGTTATAGCCCTGTAGATTGTGAATATGACTTAAGTATTAGACTTTTTCTCCATGGACAGCAAGGATCTGAACAGCCTCAATAATGGGTGGCATCAGGACAGTGCCAATCGGAATTAGTTTCCCAAAGGATTAGAGAGCTCTGGGAAGCTTTCTGAGGCAGCATGAAAGTTTCTGCCTGTCTGAAACCACTTTCCAACTTTTTCAGAGTGTCCAGTGCAGGCCAACCCTGCCAATCTTCTCAAAGGGAGGTATATGCATGCACCTTGATCTCAAGTGACGACCACAGATAACATAACAAAAAGTCTTGTAGACCACTAATTCCTTGTAGTTATAAGCAGTTAACTAAACAAAGAACAGGAGAAATACTCATGGAATAAACAAAGTAAATTCAAAATGTGAAGCAATACAATGGAAGCAGAGAAATTGAAATTATACATAACCATAACCATTTGCCTCCAAAACTAGCTGGAGAGCTTGGATTGTTGCAGAAAAGTCTCCACATAAATCAGCTGAAACTTAGCCATTTGAGAGTTTGCACCTACCAGTCCAATATATTTAAACACATGTTTATTGATTTTCTCAACAATATAATACATCCATTCAGTGAAACAAGAAAACACAATACAGGGCTTGAAACCTCCCTACAAGAACAATTGAGAAAGATCTTGTGCCTTATAGCCTTCCCCACAACAGCAATAGCCCTCAAATACATGCCTCAGACCCAACCCCCTCCCCCCTCCAAAAAAAGGGGAGGGGGGAGAAAAGGAGATCTTCACCCAACCGAGGAACACCTACATCCTGGTTCCACTCAAAATCACAACGTATTCAAAATGAAACTTCAAGCCTTAGTACCGAGAGAGGAAATATAAGGGTCCCAGATTGATAGGACAAGTTTCTTCCTTTTAAGAGATACACCTACCCATCGTCGTATGGTATGGTGTAATTGACTCCTCCTACCCCAAAAAGAGAAATCTGAAAACGTCCAAACCTTCATGATTGATTTTTTTAAACCCCCAATAAAGCTGCCTTGCGAATAAATGCACAGACACCCCTGCCCTGCAATAGAAATAACTCATATTTGTCTAACAAAAGACACATAGCTGAAAATGGTACAGGCACTCCCAAACTACCTATCCAATTTAATCCACATATCTGAACAGGCAATCAAATAGCAATGCTTTATTTACTTAATTTCTTATATACCCACCTGAAAGCTATTGAAGCAGTTTATATTCAGGAACAGTAGGTATTTATTTGTCCTTGGAGGACTTACAATATGAGGTTTTGTTTAACTGGAGGGTTAATAACTGTCCGACATCACAAGGAGCTACAGCGAGATTTGAACTAGAGTCCTCTGGTTCTTAGACCACTGCTGTAAGCATTAGGCGGCTACTCCACTCAACAAGCAGGGTGGAACAAGCTCCAGACATCTTTGAGAATCATCTATATAATAAAACTCACCCTCAACATTCTGAAGACACTGACGTCACTGAAGCCAAGCCACTGACGTCACTTCCTTCATGAAGGGTTCGTGGTGGTGAAGCCACCGAAATCACCAAGTCTCTGGGCCCCGCCCTCGCGTCAAACGTGATGACGTCGAGGGCGGAGCAATGGCGTCAGTGGCTTCAGAACGAAGAAGGTGATGAAGGTGCGTTGATGAGGTGCGGAGCAATGGCGTCAGTGGGTTCACAACGACGAAGGGGTGGGGGGGGGGGGGTTGGGGAGGAAAACCTTGCTAGCGCCCGTTTCATTTGCTCCAGAAATGGGCCTTTTTTACTAGTATATAATAATGGAAATTGAATTTGGCCTTGGCTATGCACACTTTTCTGGTAGCCTCCTATCTACCAGGAGAACAGAATCAACTTGTGGAGAAACTCAATCGTCAGCTAGAACCTCACGAGTGATCTCTCAATGGCCTGTAGCTTAGGACATCTTCAAGATGTGGGGAACATCACAGATAGATCCATTTGCATCTGATCAGGACAAGCAGTGTTCTAGACACTTGAGTCAACATTTGAGATCTCCTGGGGAGGTGTTTTTCTCCCGATTTGCTCATTTCCAAAATGATTCAGAAACAGAGACCGGATTCAAGCTACATCACATTCATTGTTCCTTATTGACCAATGCAGATCTGGTTACCATTTCTGAAGTACATGGCTGAACAGCTACCAATCATGCTTCCTCACTCGATAGATCTACTGATACAAGCAGAAGGTAGAGTAGTCCATCCACATCTTTGTTCTCTAGTGTTGTCTGCATGGAATTTGAAACAATTTGATTAATGAACTTACATAACCAGGAAACCAATCATCCCCTTATAAGATGATTTATGCAAGGTCTAATGAACTTAAACCACCAATCAAAAACTCGGTTCCAGTTTTGGGATCTTAATTCTGCAGCACCTAATAGAAGCTCTCTTTGAACTGTTAGGAGACTCTTCACCTAAATTTCTTGCACGGAAAACATTTTGTTCTTGGTAGCCATCACAGCTCACAGGATCAGTGAGCTCCATACGTCGGTGTATTACTACCTGTATAAGCAGATTCTAGAGAGCAGGGTGCTTCTCAAGACACATCCAAAGTTCCTGGTATCGGACTTTCATATCAATGAAACCATAGTACTTCCAGTTTTGTGCAAGTCATCTTATGGGGATGATCTTCATAGAAAATGCCATACTTTAGAAGTTTAGAGTGTGAGTGTTGAAAATCTATTTACAGTGAACAAAGCATGGGTCGTCTTATCTTTTGACAGAAGTGTATGTCAGTATGAATTTCAAACTGCATAAACTTCCGTTATCAAAAAAATAAATTTACAAACATCAGAGACAGTTTCTTCTCACCAGCCTAGGGAAGCAGCAGTTTCAAAAGCACACCTTTTAAAGAGTGTCAGCAGAGGACATCTCTAGGGCAGCTACTTGGTCTTCCCTAGATACTTTTACTAAGCATTACTATATTGATCATCTATCCTCCTTGAACAGTGACTTTGGTCAGTCAGATCTGAAAGATTTTTCTAATGCTTCAACAAACCTCCACCTCTATGATGCCTTGGGATGAAGACCTTTTTAGGTTGTTAAAATATTTTCTGCATTCCTTAGCTAGGGAGTCTCTATTATTCTTGCTGTCCATAGAGAAAACGAAGTTGCATACATGTAGCAGGTGTTCTCCATGGACAGCAGGATTAAACAGCCACACATCTCCCTCACCGTCCTTCCTGCATTGACACATGCTTGAAAATGGACTGACTATTACAGTCCTGCACAGCTTCAGAAAACTTTCCAGGTCCTTTGGAAAGCTAATTCAACTAGCACTGTCCTGATGACATCACCTATTATTGTGGCTGTTTTGATCCTGCTATGTACGGAGAACATCTGTTAAAAGTACATAACTTCATTTTCCTGTAGGAATTCTCTGCATATAACCTGGTAACAATATCACTAGCAAAAGACTGAGCCGAGAGCTGATTTTATTTGTGGTAAGTGACTGTCTTGTAAGTATTCTTAATTCTTTTTTGGAGAGGGATAGAAGTTAATTTGTCAAAGGCTGAGACTCATGGCACCAGTTAGACATGATGAAGAAGTCCACATTCAGTTTTTCCTGCGTCATGTATTTCATATATTGCCTTTCTGTATTGCAACCAATGCGGTTTACATCTTAGATACAGGTACTTTTCTTTGTCCTTCATGGGCTTCACCCTCTGTTGTCTCAGTACTGGAACCTTACTAGTTATTAAACCTCATTCTTTCTCTACAGCAGTGTTGCTTAACCTGGTGGACCCCATAGATTTTTAGAGGGCCTGTGAACATAAGACCTCCAAGGCCTAAACAAATATGAAGGATTATTTGTTAGCTACTATTTTGCCTAACAGAAAGACTGTTGTCTAGTGTCTCTTGATCTAAACATTGTGTACATGCATATACCCAAAGCACAAACAATTTTTTAGATTTCCAGTTCTTGAAAAAACATTACCAGTACAAAGCACTACCCTTCATGGCACAAAAAGGTTAAAAACACCTACTCTATAGCAAACCCTGGAAGAAACGGGACCCCTTACATAGTTTCAAAATTGTTTTTAAACATTTAGTATGACCTTTGAAAATACTTTAGTCCAACCTTTATTAGGAAACTCCCTTAAAAACTGCTTTGCACCATATCCTTTATTTTGTCACAAAAATTTAATCACAACTTTATCTCTCTCTTGCTAAATGCCATTTTGCTAAAACGGATCTTAATGGTCACTTCCTGAATGATGGTGCAGCACAGAGGAAAGCAACACAAACCAAATATGAAGCAAAACAGTGAAGTGGGCCATAAATGGAACAACAACATGGAACCAAATATTGGAGGAAGCCAGTTTTATTAAAGGACCCGACAAGGCCCGTGTTTCGGCAACTTCCTGCATCATGGGGGTCTATATACATAAAAGTACATACCTATGTTAAAAATTATTCAAAAAGATTGACACACAAATTAAAAATGAAACAAAATACATTGACATCAAATATAAATACCAAAGTTGTATGTCATGATACTATAGCGCTTCCTGCATATCTTCATGAATATGCAGCAAAGAAACATATATGTCTTCAATATTGTGATGAAGTTCAATGAAATTCCACCTAGATAGAAGAACGCTGAAAACCCACAGAGGATCAGATGCAGTGAAGAAACAGCGGGAAAGCGACCAGGAACTCAAGAGTCCAGGGCGGTAATCTTGAATATGAAACCAATTTATTGCTCAAAGACTTGACACAGTAACTGTGTTTCAGCCATAGGCCTGCTGCAGGAGTTTTTTTTTTTTAGCTGTATATACATCTTCAATATTGTGAGTAACAATAGAGGGTACCATCAATTAAGTTTCTCACAATATTGAAAACATATATGCAAAAGATTGTCCTTCAAAGAATGAGAAAAGGACCCAAATGAAGAAAATAAGAAGCAACATAAGCACTGGCAAGTTAGATGCAAATCATTAATAAAGAAGGCTGAAAGAGACTATGAGGAGAAACTTGCCGCAGAGGCTAAAACTCACAGTACCAACTTTTTCAGGTACATCAGAAGCAGAAAGCCTGCAAGGGAATCTGTGGGACTGTTAGATCACAAAGGAGCAAAAGGGGCTCTCAAGGAAGACAAGGCCATATTGGAGAAATTGAATGAATTCTTTGCTTCTGACTTTGCGGAAGAAGATGTAAGAAATCTGCCTGTACTGGAAATGGTTTTCAAGGGTGATGATGCAGAAGAACTGAAAGAAATTTCGGTAAAACTGGAAGATGTACAGAGTCAAATTGACAAAGAGTAGTAAATCACCTGGACCAGATGGCATGCATCCAAGGGTATTCTTGGAACTTAAGCATGAAATTGCTAATCTGCTTTTAGTAATATGTAATCTGTCGCTAAAATCGTCCGTGGCACCTGAAGATTGGAGGGTGACACCCGATATTTAAAAAGTTCTAGGGGAGGTCCGAGAAATTATAGACCAGTAAGCCTGACGCTGGTGCCGGGCAAAATAGTGGAGACTGTTATAAAGAATAAAATTACAGAACATGTAGACAAACATGATTTAATGGGACAAAGTCAGCATGGGTTCAGCCAAGGGAAGTCTTGCTTCACCAATCTGCTTCATTTCTTTGAAGACGTGAATAAAGGTGAGCCTGTTGATGTAGTGTATTTAGATTTTCAGAAAGCTTTTGATAAAGTTCCTCATGAGAGACTCCTGAGAAAATTAAATAGTCATGGGATAGGAGGCAAGGTTCTGGTGTGGATTAGGAATTGGTTACTCGACAGAAAACAGAGGGTGAACAGTGGAGTGCCTGAGGGATCAGTACTGGGACTGGTGCTATTTAACATTTATAAATGATATGGAAATCGGAACAACGAGTGAGGTGGTTAAATTTGCAGATAATACAAAACTATTCAAGTTTGTTAAAACAGTTGCGGACTGTGAAATATTGTAGGAAGACCTTAGGAAATTGGAAGACTGAGCATCAAAATGGCAGATGAAATTTAATGTGGACAAATGCAAGGTGATGCACTTTGAAATGAACAATCTGAATCATAGTTACCTGATGCTAGGGTCCACCTTTGGGGGTCAACATTCAAGAAAAGGATCTGGGTGGTGGTGTAAGTAATACGCTGAAATCTTTTGCTCCGTGTTTGGTGATGACCAAAAAAGCAAACAGGATGCTAGGAATTATTAGGAAAGGGATGGTGAATAAGACCAAAAATACTATAATGCCCTTGTATCACTCCATGGTGTGTCTGCACCTTGAGTATTGCGTTCAGTTCTGGTCACCATATCTCAAAAAAGATATAGCAAAATTAGAAAAGGTTTAAAGAAGTGACCAAAATGATAAAGGGTCTGGAACTTCTCTCATATGAGGAAAGGCTAAAGAGGTTAGGGCTCTTCAGCTTGGAAAAGTGACAGATGAGGGGAGATATCATTGAGGTCTAGAAAATCCTGAGTGGTGTAGAATGAGTAGAAGTAAATCAATTTTTTTACTCATTCCAAAAGTACAAAGACTAGGGGACGCTCAAGGAAGTTATATGGAAATACTTTTAAAACAAATAAGAGGAAATATTTTTTTTACTCAAGAATTGTTAAGCTCTGGAACTCTTTGCCGGAGGATGTGGTAACAGAGGTTAGTGTATCTGGGTTTAAAAAAGGTTTGGACAAATTCCTGGAGGAAAAGTCCATAGGCTGCTATTGAGACAGACATGGGGAAGCCGCTGTTTGCCCTGGGATTGGTAGCTTGGAATCTTTTTACTATTTGGGTTTCTGCCAGGTACTTGTGACCTGGATTGGCCACGTTTGGAAACAGGATACAGAGCTGGATGGACCATTGGTCTGACCCAGTATGGCTTTTCTTAGGTTCCCCCCCCCCCCTACTTTTAAGAATAAAATATGTGATTTTGAGCAAACACTAGGAGTGTCTTTTTTATTTTATCTAAATTGGAAACAAATCTTAGTGGGGAGGAATACAGCAATGGAGGTTTCTACTCCCCATCCAATGAAAATAATAAACCAGATTGTGAAAAGATAACAGATGTAGAAACACAGTAATAATTGGCGATGTCAGTTATCATGTGGTGAAAGTGCTTTCTGAGTTCACTAACCCACAGGCTGGACCAAGGTATTCATTGCTGTACAGTAGGGTATCATGGAGATAACCCGTTGCCCCTGCAAGATCTACTGTGCTGTTCAGATGTCTCGAACGTTCATGCTAGAGCACAAGCATTGTATCTCTAAGGTCAACATTGTTTAAAGAACATTCACATGTTTACTGACTTCCACTGTTGGATTACTGATTGTGTTAAACCTAACCAAAGTGGAGGGAATTTTAGGAAAATATTACATGAGTAATGCACAGAATTTTAAACCAGGCCCAGAATTTGACAGGAAGCCAATGCAATGATGCTAGCAGTGGATAGGCAGAATTGGTTTCCCACAGGAACATACAACTTTGGTGTTTATATTTGATGTCACAGTAGATTTTGTTCAATTTCTAATTTGTCAGTTTATTTTAAATTGTTTTAACATATTTGTGTATTTTTGTGTCTATAGACCCCTGACACAGGCACTTGCTGAAACACAGGCCGTGTCAGGTCATTTATTAAAATTGGCTTCCTCTAATGTTTGGCTCCACCTTGTTGCATCTGCGGCCCACTTTACTCTTTTGCTTCACTTCCTAAATGTCATTTTAAAAATACAGGGATCATCCTGTTTTTACTGCATCTTGCAGTAACACCTATCAATACTAGTAATCATTTTTTAATAGTAGTACATTTATTTTGGTGTTATTTGGAAAAAAAAATGGTTTTTGCCAGACACTGAGACATATTTTCAAAGCACTTAGCCTCCCAAAGTTCCATAGAAACCTATGGAACTTAGCCTCCCAAAGTGCTTTGAAAATATGCCTCACTGTGAAACCTTTACATATAGTTCTGGCAATACACCCGCCTGCTATAGCTCCTGATCTTCCAGTACTGAGACTGCCCACAGCTCTGCACCCCATGATATTTGAGAGTTCGAGCCTTTCATCTTATTTTTAGTGATATAGACAAAAAGCCCAGTGGAACATAGTGGGAGAACAGCAGGGTCATGATGATGTCATACCTGTCAACTGGAATAAGATCTTGGGCCTTGCAGGTAAAATGCCATTTCATTAAGCTTGTAGTATCTTAGCTTTCCTTATTCCACCCCCCCCCCCCTCACACACACACACTTCCTCATTTATGATCTTACACCGCTCCATGCCTCGCTTTTCTGCAACAGAATAAAAAGCTTTGCACACCCCATACCTGTGGCCTCTCTACAGGCAAGAGCACTTTTTAAAAAATGGGGTTAGATAACCAGTCATCTGATGCTGTGCACTCAGATTGTCAGTGAATGCATTTTGCAGTTCTTCAAAACAGAAGTTCAGTATCACATCTTTAATTGATGCTTTAGAGTTGTGTTTGATGACGATCTAAAATTCATGAAAAGAAAGTGGAGTCTCCTGCTTTGTCCTTTGATATTTAATTCTGACGCTGTGGCATAGAAAGCAATACTTTATATAATATCTTTGATGCTTTGGCAAACTCCCAGATTCCCTGATTGTCTCCTTCAGCAAGGTCGGCAGCTGCTATATGAATTTAACCACTGCTGCAGCTGGAGGTTGACAGCTGAAACACACGGCATTCTGTGTGGCTGTTGAAATTGAAAAGGAAGTCAAGTTCTAGGTCATGCTTTAACTTTTATTCTCCAGGAATAGGTGGTGAGAATTTGATCTCTTCTCTTCACCAGGCAGGTGTAGAACCCCTCATTAATGGCATTGGCAATAATGCTCATGTGATCATCATTTAAGGAGAGGTAGCCTGGGTAGGAATATTCTAGGAGCTCTTTGTCTTTATACCAGCTGCAAGACCAGAGAGCAAGATTAGATCAACGCAATAAGCATGGATGAGACATTCTTGCCTGAAGTTAAGGGCCTGACCTTCCCTTCACTGTGTACAAAAAAAAAGACTCACTTGATATATTATAAAGTGATGACTAACCCCAGTTCTCAAGAACTGCAGATGGGTATTCTTTTCAGCATAGCCAAATAATCCAAACCAATCAGATTGTTACAACAACCATATATGCAAATATAATTAAGGATATTATGGGTATCTTGAAAACCGGATCTGACTGTAGCCTTTGAGAACTGGAGTTTGTCATTAATGTTGTAGAGTCTTAGACAGACTTTTGTGGGTTTTGCTCTGAAGAAAATGCCAGGCCACACATTTCAACCCTTAAGTAGAATGATATAATTGTTTTTAATCTTTTCTCTGAACTTGGAAGCTTCCACTGGCATATACTACTAGAGTAATGTAAGATCTAAGCTATAAGAACTTGATAATTTTAATGAAGGTTGATCAATCATACAGTTCATGTGTAAAGAAAGTAAAATAGAGGTCTTGTGCCCATCTTCTTACATGAAGGTGACCATTCCTATCAGGTATATTTTTACATTTATAAATAGAAATCATATCCACAGCAATGGGAACATCTGATCTGTAAGCAATGGAAGAATTATGTGTAGAATGAGGGGGTGGTAAGCTTGCATGCTGTGTGATTTATCATGGTTGGTGTCAGAATAAGTGACATAACTTTTAAAGATCTGGTGTGAATAGGGTGCTATGATTAGAGAATGGCACAGGGACAAAGTTTGTCCCCGTGGGTTCTGTCTTTGTCCCCACCCCCGCTGGTTCTGTCCCCTTCTCTGTGGGTTCTGCCTCATCTGCAGAAGCCTCAAACATTTATGTTTATATTATAATAAAATATAAAAAGGAGCAATATGCTCTTCAGCTATTGTGTATAAATTACAAATAGAAAACAATAATAATGAGCATTTATAATAACCCCCCACTACCCTCCTAATCCCAACAATAGATGACTACTACTGCCCCAAGGAACCCTAATCCACCCTGTGAAAATGTCTAGGGGTACAAAATACAACCTGTTCTATATGCCCTAAAGGGAACAAATAAGCCCTATGAAGCACTGTTCTTATTCATCCACAGATTAAAAAATTCATAAGTCATCAACAATCTCAAGATTCAATATAGCTCTCCTGTCTTCCACAGTCCTTTCTGCAATTGAAGATGTCTTCTTAGAAGATATGCTGGTTGGAGGATATACAGGATCTCCCATGCAAATTTTGCTAGCTGTGGCCAGCCTGTTTGCTTGTTTTCCCAAATAATCAAAATATTGTCTGCATCAATCAAACATAAATAACAGTCCAGTTCATTAACAGGCTTCAAAGTAGATAATGACACAGGGACAAAGTTTGTCCCCCTCCCCACAGGCTCTGTCCCCATCCCTGCAGGTCCCTGTCCCCATGTCATTCTCTAGCTGTGACCTCTTTCTCACAGATGGCTATTTACAGTGTACATACCCAAGGACACTGTGTGTTTAAAAGTGATTTCATTCACAAGGGTACACATTTCTTTCTGCCAGCACTTCGAGCAGTGCAAGTTCATGTAGGGTCAAAAGCCTTACTGTGCTTCAATTGCACACCCTGGCCACAAGTATCAGAACTGCAGTCATGATTGGTCAGTCTAGCTCAGAGGTGGGCAACCTCACTCCTCCAGGGCTGCAACCCACTTTGGTTTTCAGGCATCCCCACTGAATATGTAAGAGTGGAGGAGTGGCCTAGTGGTTAGGGTGGTGGACTTTGGTCCTGGGGAACTGAGGAACTGAGTTCGATTCCCACTTCAGGCACAGGCAGCTCCTTGTGACTCTGGGCCAGTCACTTAACCCTCCATTGCCCCAGGTAAGCCGCATTGAGTGGGAAAGCACAGGGTACAAATGTAACAAAAATAAAATAGATACTATTGGAGATTCTACATGGAATGTTGCTACTATTGGAGATTCTACATGGAATGTTGCTATTCCACTAGCAACATTCCATATGGAAGCCTGCGCGGCCACATTGATGATCTGCAAGGGCTAGGCACAGGCAGCTCCTTGTGACTCTGGGCAAGTCACTTAACCCTCCATTGCCACATGTAAGCTGCATTGAGCCTGCCATGAGTGGGAAAGCGCAGGGTACAAATGTAACAAAAATAAAATAGATACTATTGGACATTCTACATGGAATGTTGCTACTATTGGAGATTCTACATGGAATGTTGCTATTCCACTAGCAACATTCCATATGGAAGGCTGCGCAGGCTTCTGTTTCTGTGAGTCTGACGTCCTGCACGTATGTGCAGGACGTCAGACTCACAGAAGCAGAAGCCTGCGCGGCCACATTGATGATCTGCAAGGGCTAGGCACAGGCAGCTCCTTGTGACTCTGGGCAAGTCACTTAACCCTCCAATGCCACATGTAAGCTGCATTGAGCCTGCCATGAGTGGGAAAGCGCAGGGTACAAATGTAACAAAAAAATATATATATATATATACATACAATGGAGGCAGTGCATGCAAATAGATCTCATGCATATTCATTGTGAAAATCCTGAACATCTAACTGGGTTGTGGCCCTCAAGGACCTAGGTTGCCTACCCCTGAACTAGAAATTGCTTCTTCAGAAGAAGTGAGCAAAACAGTAGCACAAACAAATTTGTCCCTGGAATTCTTTTATTGTACCAATTTATGCAAGTAATGCTACAAGTAACTTCATCGATGCAGGTAAATGAAATCAGGACTGACTCAAGCCTGTCCTTTTTATATGGAGCTTTTTCTGTACACTGGGGGGAATGCAGGCACACTAATTGATTATGTCAAGCTTTAGATAATTATTTAAAAAGACTTAAGTAATACGTAAAAGTCCTAACAAATTTGAAAAAAAACGTAGAATGCACCAAAAAAACAAGTCGCACACGTTCGATGCGGTATTGAAAAGTACAATGTATTAAACATTCGTAATCCCCGTCGGTAATCGGCCCCTAAAGCATGCCACAAACGCCAAAACAACAACAACAAAAAAACCCCACAACACAAACACGTGGCGCCCCGCTTCCCCCTGCACTAGAAGAAAGTAAAACAAAAATCGAAATAGATCGGGAGGGGGCAAGGGTGCTCGTCAGGAATGTCCTGCATGGACAGCCTTGCCCCCCCCCCCCCCGGCCGCTTCCCCCTGCACGAAAAATCTTAATTTTAGCAGCCCCGGTCCCCCTCCCTTCCTGTTCCTCTCTCTCTCTTCTCTGCCAAAGCTCTGCCTCCCGTCATCCTCCACCCCATGCCCCATCCCCGCTGCTCCCCCCTCCATCAGGACCCCCCTCCGCATTACCGGGCCCACGCAGCGCCTCTCACCTCTGAAGGCGCTGCACAGGCACGAAGAAGATCTGTTTGTCGCCGAGTTTTCATGACGTCTCTCCTCTGGCCTAGGCCCGCCCCCACATTAGCCCTCTCCTTAAGTCACTTCACTGGCTCCCTATCCGTTTCCGTATTCAATTCAAACTTCTCCTATTAACCTATAAGTGCATTCACTTTGCCGCTCCCCAGTACCTCTCCCTACTTCCCCCCTCGAGTACTCTGTTCTGTAGATAAATCTCTCCTATCTGTCCCTTTCTCCTCTACTGCTAATTCAAGACTCCGTTCCTTTTGTCTCACTGCACCTCACGCCTGGAATAGACTTCAAGAGCCCCGTCTTTAGCCGTTTTCAAGTCCAAACTCAAACCCCACCTCTTTACCACTGCTTTTGACTCCTAACTCACTTTCCCTGTCCTTTATCCTCACCTCTTTATTCCCTTACCCTTAACTGTTCTGTCTGTATTCCCTTACCCTTAACTGTTCTGTTTGTATTCCCTTACCTGTTTTGTCTGTTTACCTGTCTTATCTAGATTGTAAGCTCTTTGAGCAGGGACTGTCTTTTGTGTATGGTGTACAGCGCTGCGTATGCCTTGTAGCGCTATAGAAATGATAAGTAGATAGATAGATGGTAATTGCAGGTTAGTAAAGAAATAGAAGGGAAATAAAACCAAAAGGAACTTCTTGTAAACACAAGTCCTTTGGAGATTATGACTCCTCACATAGTGAGCTAGCTAGTTCTAAGTTACTTTCCATTCAGCGACTAAGCCACACCAATCATCTCACCCCAAGAAGTGCCATAAGTGATGTTCTATATAATTTTATCTTTTTCTCTGATGCTATGCTAAAAAGAATGTCATGCTCCTTGGTTTTCTTCCTGAGCAGGGGCGTAGCCAGACACCCAATTTTGGGTGGGCCTGGGCTCAAGATGGGTGGGCAGAAGAACTCTGCCTTGTCTCACAAGTGATTTGGTCTCTCCCTCTCTCACCTGCATGCCATATGGTCTCTCAAATATCCCCCCTCCCCCACATACCTTTTAAATAGCAGATTTTCACCAGCAGCAACTAATACACACTGCTCATGCTGGCCCCACAGCCTTATCTCTGATGCAAATTCTTGTTTCTGCATAGGCGGGAATACATCAGAGGGAAGGCTGTGGGGCTTGTAAAAGCAGTATCAGTCGCTGCTCACTGCAGGTGAAGATCTGCTATTTAAAAGATATGCAGGAGGGACAGTTGTTGGGAGTTTTCGGCTGGTGGGGCTTGAGTATCCCTGTTAGCCACATCATAGGTGTGCTGCAACTGAGTGGACCTGAACTCAAAGTGGATGGGCCTAGGCCCACCCAGGCCCACCCTTGGCTATGCCACTGTTCCTGAGGCTGCCATGTATTTTACACTTTTTTTAAGTGTCATTCCTTTGTTTCCTTGCTCTGGGCACTATTGATGTTCCACCAACTCAGATACCAGTATTATGGGGCCGATCGAATCCATGTATTCCATGTTGCCCCTAAGCTTCAGCAGGTAAGCTCCTCAGTTTTGTAGTCTCTCCCACAAAAATTACTGCTACACCTGTTTTCCTGTACCATGGTGCCTTCTCTGATGATCTTACTATTAAAAGGTTTGCTCTCTGTGTCCAAAAACTCACCAATTTGATGATCTTAAAGCTTCCCAACTAGTTAGCTAATGTTTTGTCTTACTGAAACTTGACTTAAACCAGGCCTGCTCCCCTGGATATCAGTACTTGTTTTCTAATTGCCTTCACAAGAGAGGGGGCAGCGGAGCCGTCATTTACTCGTCTAGCCATCAACATTACACCTTTCCCCTGTCTGGTTGGTGGTATATCAAATAAAGGTGAAATGTGAAATGAATCCTGCTAGCAAAGGTCTCCATGAGCAAAACCAAAAAATCTCTTAAAGACACAGAGCACTATTCTATCTCCCAAGTTCACAAACACTAAGAGTAGTTCTCTAGGAATGCATGCTCAGCGTGATAATCCAATGTTCCTTGTCCCTCCTAACCTCTTAGCTTCCAGACAAGAGCACTTATGACTGCAACTAATCGGTAAGCTCTTGCAAAGTATGAGTGTAATTCAGAACACACTACCAGTCCAGCAACTGATACTTTTAGCTGCAAACCTCTCAATTTATCACTCATCTGATTCAGACCTTGGCTAAGATTCACCATATTAACCTCCTCATAACTTTAATCAACAAAACAGAGCTAAACATCTCTTACAAGCAGAACAACGGTGGATCTTTAGACTCAAGTCTCTCGAGCCCAATTGGCCACGTTTTTATAACATGGGCCCTTTAAGATTCGGTTGTTGAGTTTTTTAGACAATGTGCCAGCCAATCACATAATAGTGACATCACAGTAAAGCAGTTTTAAGGCGCCATTTTAGTGGCAGTGTTGTTCTGAGAATGAGCACTGCAGAGCTTAGTAAGCAGGTCAGAGGAAGGAGTATAAATCGTTATCAAGTGTAGGAGTGTGGCAGAGCAGGGGCTAATTCATACTTTTATTTGTAGATTCACATCGCAGTATGACGTGTTTCCCTTGAGAAAGCCTGTGACGGCGAAACGGGACCCCGTCGGGCGTATCAGAGTGAAGCTAACTTGCAACTGCATGGGCGGCACTAAAGATAAGTGTTCGTCAAATGTGATGTGATTGCTGTTTTGTTGATTAAAGTTATGAGGAGGTTTTTTTAGCCTATGAAGATTCCATCCCGGTTTAACAGACACAAGTATGTACTGAAACGGGAATACAGAGGCTTTTTTCCTCCTCACATAAGATGAATAGCAACTGTTAAATGATTGGTAAAATTGTATTTGTTTCAAACGTAGTGGTATTGTCTTATTTTGATTTAAAAGATTCACCATATAACATCCACCATACCGTGACCCAGATGAGGGTAATTGGTATTGGGCCAGTGTCACCAACACTGGTTTTCCCTATGGGTTCTAATCCTGAAGTCCCTTATGCAGGTCTTTCCTACCCCAAAATCATAATAAGCTTTGCCAGACTCTTTTGCTCATGGATGTAGAGGCTCACAAGAACAAGATTATTTCTATTCTAAGATCTGCCAATGGCCCTGGGGAAGCAGTAGCTTTACCACTTCACCAGGTTTTCCCTGAACGTCAAATGAAGATCTAGCAAAATCTAGTTATACTCAACTGGTCTCAAAGCATTTGGACTTATAGTTAAAGGTCCAACCTTCCCCTGGCTGTGATAACCCTCAACTACCATGTCAATCTGTAGAAGCTGAGGCATCCTTTAAGAAAACCAAAGTCTCAATAGCAAGTATGGTCACTCCACTGAATAAGCAAAAGACTGGATGCAGTTGGCAAGGAAGTTTTTCAAGCCACAATGCGAAACTCCAGCATCACAGCTCTTCAGCTTTTAATAACACATTGCCATCAGACTTTTACTGGTTGTTATCCCTTTGGGAAATAATATTTCCAAAGAGAAATTTACTCAGAATCTTTTACTTCAAGAATGAGAATAATGAGGTTTTCATCTTATACATTCTATTCATGACAGGTGGTGTCCGAGGCAGTAGCAATTGCTATTAGAGCTTAGAAAACTACCTGGCTATGAGCTTCTGGCATTTGTGAAGCTATTCATGATTCTTTAGCTGCTGCTTGATTTCTGGATCATAATCTCTTGGGCGATAAGGTTAAAGACACAGTATCTGTGATCAAGGATTGCTCCTCGACTCTCCATTTCTCCCGCAGTAGAGGAAATGTAAAGTCGTGATAACCACTAATTGTTATAAATGGCCCCATGGCTATGGAGGAGTTTTCTTGTTTGTATAAATAGTTTTTCAAGATCATTAAGAAGCCAGTCCAAAGCTGTATGTGCATCTAGTGCTGGGGAAGCATTACAGTACTTGTTGTCTTGGGACACTGACACTCAAGGGTTAAAATCTAAAATGCATTCTTTCAAATCTGATTGACAATGACATTTGATGTGTAAAATGTTACCACATTTTATCATGTTATTATTTCCAGTGCAATGGACTATTTGGGAACCGCTCCATTCATATCACTTCTCTCTATGCCCTCCGGGTCAGAACAGCTTATAAAGACAGATCCAAATACATGTACACAAACACACAAGAGTTGAAAAAAAAATCCATGTGCCATGACTTGCCTGCTTTCCCCACCTGTTAGAAGTGAAATCCTCAGACCATTATATTGTACTAGATTAGAATGCACAATGGCTGCTAAGAAGTTGAAAATCTCACTTACTGAACTTTGCCCTTTTTATGGCTAATCTTTTTCCCACACCGGAAGGTGACATTCCTGCCCTCGGGGACTACCTTTATTTTGGTTCTGGGAGGTGCAATGGTTGGCTTCATGGTTGGGAAGGGAAATTCTGTTGGTGAGAAGAAAGAGAGGTCAAACAGCAAAGTAGTTCTGCATTTATCTTAAAGTACATGTACAAGTCCTTAACAAAATCTGTGTCCAACATATTCAGCCCTCTGTATATCTCATAGATCCAGATTTAAAAAAAAAAAAAAAAGTTGCTCATTGCAGATTCCAGTTCCTAAATAGAGTTGGCAACTGAAAGCCATGAGAAAACTAATAATACCGTAACAGAAATCACAGCTATAAGGACAGTGTTTCTTCATCAATCTCCTTCGTGTGTCACAGAATCCCTTCCGAGCCCACGAAGGACAGATAAAAAGTTTGTCCAAGCAGCCTGCAAAGAATGAGGGTACAGAATTAATCTAGGAGCCAGGAGTCTATTCAAGACATACGTAAAATGAGTTTATCTTGTTGGGCAGACTGGATGGGACCATACAGGGCTTTATCTGCCGTCATTTACTATATTACTATTTACTATAAGTAGTAAAGGAGTGGAGTGGAGGAGTGGCCTAGTGGTTAGGGTGGTGGACTTTGGTCCTGGGGAACTGAGGAACTGAGTTCCATTCCCACTTCAGGCACAGGCAGCTCCTTGTGACTCTGGGCAAGTCACTTAACCCTGCATTGAGCCTGCCATGAGTGGGAAAGCACGGGGTACAAATGTAACAAAACAAAAAAATATATGCAGAGTTTTCCTGAATAATTAAGAAACTCTTTTGTCTCTTTTCTAGTACCAGAATTGGTACTGGCTCCTGGGAACACATGTTTATTTTTTCCTGATAGTTGCTGGACTGTCCTTCAAGCAAACAGTGCCTATTATGGTGGTTTACAGTATACATCAAGTAAGTACTAAACACACATTACATACAATATACTGGACAGTGGCAAAGGGATATTCCTCCAAGTCATTCTGATAACTATTTGTTTCATTGACTGCTTGGGGAAAGCCAAGTATTCTTTGCATTAATATATTCTCTTACCATAGAGTCGGTATATCCCCCACAGATCATCCTGTGAAATGGTCTTTTTTCCTGTCAAAGTAGCATTGATGTGCATCAGGGCATTGTGGTTTAGTGAATGCATGAGCCCCAGGGCATGTCCAATCTCATGGGCTGCAATGTGTACCAGGTCCGTGAGCCAGACTCCTGAGAGGAAAGAATTGTATCAAGACCAGATTTTTTTAGGCAGTCAGGAGGGGACTATACAGGATCTGGCTGTAGGCCAGTAGGAGACAACGGAACCTAATCTGTCAATCAGTCTGCATAAGACATAGCTGTGAGAGAGACCTATCATACTTGTATGAAAATGGGGCTGGAGGAGGGACCTAGTGGTTAGAGTTGCAGGGAAGCTTCTCACCACTTTGGTTCCTAAGTTCAGTCCTCTCATCTTGAGTCTTCTGTGAGGGACCGTATCAAAGGCTTTTCTGAAATCCAAGTAGATTACATCTAGCGCATGTCCTTTTTCCAGTTCTTTGGTGACCCAGTCAAAGAAATCAATCAGATTCATTTGGCAGGATTTTCCTTTGGTAAAAACCATGTGGACTGTGGAAGAGATAAGAGAATGTGGAAATGGAACTGCAGAGGAGCTGAAAGAGGAGAAATGGAAAGTCAGCTAAGGCATAAGAGAACAGGGCTGGTTGCAAAGAAGGTCTGAGTGACAGGGAAGGAAATGGGGCTGGTGAGGGACTGAGTCAGAGAATGGTTGATGATGGCTTTGCAGGAGTGAGTATAGAGCATGGAAATTGGGGGGGGGGGGGGGGGGGTAGGAAACTGGGAAAGAGAAGGAAATGGAGGGGATAATGGAAGGGCTAGGGAGGAGGTGAGAGTAGGTGATGGCAAGCTGCAAGGTAGGTAACAGGTAAAAAGAGGGAATCTCAGGCTAGTGAGAGAGAGGGAGAATGGAGTGTAAAATCTAACTATGTTGAGAGGCAGAGAAGAAAGAAATGAAAAAAAATTAAAGAGATCCATGTAAGACAGTAAAAGAAGATAGGGAAAGGAGACCCTAGAAAAGATCACAAGGAAAATAGAAGAAAGAGGGTAGGAACGACTTGATTAGAACAATAAAATGCCTAGATGAAAATTACATTTTTTTTTAAAGATTGGAACATGTTAGCTTTGGAAAATGCACTTTGCTTTTATTGTGTTAAGTGAAGTACAGGTGGAAATACACTTGTTTCTCTTTTTTCCAGTATTGCACAGCACATAAACCTGGCTTTTGGGGGAATTTCATTTCAGTTTTTGTGTGCAAGTTTTCCCTTATTCTGTATTAAATTTAGGGTCTCTCTATGTTCTGCATGTATGACAGAGGTGAGGGATTCAGTCAGGTCCTACCATTGAACAACTGACTGTATTTTGACCCCATTTAATTATGCAAATGAGACTTTTCACTGAATCATTGTACATGGCTTCACATCCTTCCACAGTCTCCCCCTGGATTCAGCTCATGGAGAGCTGCAACTGTTCAGTTTGTTCTCTTTTCCCTAATAGGAGGTATTGGTGCTCTGGGACCTGATGTAAGATTTACTGCTTTGCCTTTTTTTTTTTTTTTTTTTAGATATTTCAATTATGACAAATCAAGTGACAACCTGACCAACTTTGCCTTACAAGAATAAGGAAAAATTAAAATTGAAAAAATATTTGCCAAGGATAATCATTAAGATTTTGTTGATTCAACTAAAGACCACAGATATGAAGGGCTCCAGACCCAACATTTGTAAGAAATATAATCAAACAAAAACAGGAAAAAGGCACAACAGGCAATCAGCACTAGGTCAAGATTACTTATGAGATCTCTTCATTGGCAACAGGAGGGGGGAGGGGAGAGGGTAAGATAAGGAAAGAGAAAGGGAGTGAGATTTGATATACTGTCTGTGGTTACAATCAAAGCGGTTTACATATTATACTTTAGCAGCTGTAAAGGTAGTCAAGTGTGCTGGATCAAAAGAGATATTTCACAGAGTGATATTTGATAATACATTTGCAGGGAAATTTCAAGGAAAACAATTCAGCAAGCTAGAGCACACTCGGTCATGTAAGAATGAACCGCTTTTGTTTCCTCTGGGATTCTTTAGCGCCATCGGGAGAAATATGTATCTTGAATTTTAAACGGTTTATCCTAGACCCTGCTAAGCACGTAAAGAAGAAATAAGATCCAACCATAAGGGTAGGGAGAAAAAAAAAAAGCAGAGGAGTGTCAGGGTAGCAATAACCAACAAGTTTTATTTCACAAATATAAAATTCATAAAACAAAAACACACCAGCCTGATGGAAAGTGAGGTACACAAACTTTCTATCAACCTAGTCAGTGCTCAGATCATAAGAATGTAAAAATAGCCATACTGGGTCAGACCAATGGTCCATCTAGCAGTATCCTGTTTCCAACCAGTGGTGTAGCCAGACCTGACATTTTGGCTGGGCCCAGAGCTAATATGGGTGGGCACTAATATATATATATAGGCATGAGTAGTGCGCCCTACTTCTAGCATTTTTCCTCTCTCTCCCTCCTTTCATCCAGCATTTCTCCTGTTTCTCCATCTGACCAACCAAGGTCTCCCCCTTGCTCCCCTTCCTTCCCCCCAACAGCTTGTCTCTCCCCTGCCCTTTTCCATGTCCCCTCTTTCCATTCATCTTTCTCTCTGTACCCCTCTTCTATCCAGCATCTCAACTCTCTTTCCATCCAGCATGTCCCCTTTCTCTCTGTCCCTTCCACCAACATCTTCTCTCGCTCTCCACCTTCTGTCCAGTGTCTCCCTCCTTTCATCCATCTCCTCTCTTCCTCCTTTCATCCAGTGTCTCCCCTTTTTCTGTCCCCATCCAACATCTTTGATCTCTCTGTCTCCCCCCCCCCCCCCATGCACCATACACCCTGACACACTATCTTCCTCCTCCCCTTCCAAACAAAATATTTTTCCTCCACCCCAGCATCCACGTACCTTAGTTCCCCAGGCACCCAAACGGCTGCTGAGATCAGCTCAACTGCATCCTTTCTACACGCTGCCACTGTGAGCAGCCTCAACAAAAGAAGAAAATGAAGCGCGGGGCCGCAGCAGCCTTCAGGCATGCGCTGTCGGTCTGCCGGTCCTCAGCCCTCGTCGGAACAGGAAATTGACGTCAGCGGGGGCAGAGGACGGCAGAGCCGACAGCGCATGCCTGAAGGCTGCTGCGGTCCCGCGCTTCATTTTCTTCTTTTGCTGAGGCTGCTTACAGAGAAGCAGCGGTGGCGGGAGACTTTCCCGCTTTGGCGGGAGTGCAGAAGATGACCTGCCAAAGCGGGAGTCTCCCGCTGAATGTGGAAGACTTGGCAGGCAGGCGGGCGGGCGGGCCTGGGCCCACCCGTAGCTACGCCCCTGTTTCCAACAGTGGCCAATCCAGGCCAAACCCAAATAGCAGCATTCCATGCTACCAATCCCAGGGAAAGCAGTAGCTTCCCATATCTATCTCAACAAAAAATGATAGAGCAGGCTTTGAACTGGTGACCTGAGTGCTCCCAGACGTGGGCACTAACCACTACACTATGCTGAATCAAACAAGCTTGATATGTTCCGGTGACACATACACTAATTGTCATTGGACATAATACAGACAATGCTCTGCCAATAAAAAATAAGGCCATCATAGGACCATGAGAAAATAACGGGTTTACAAAGCTTCAAAAATGGTAAGACAAAAACAGACAAACAGAATATCCCACAAAAGATAGCCTACACATTGGGTTTTTAGTGACTATCTGGCTTCAGTCTTACACTTAAACCAAGAAGGAACTGAAACCAGAAACCTTAAACATTTCTCTAGTGGAAAAGAAATTAAAACCAGCATGTACTTTAAAAACCACCTTCAGATTGCTCATACAGTGAACATAGAATAAAACATGGAGCAGCCATGGGAAGGGTTCAGAAATGTTTATCATTAGATTTGATATACTGCCTTTCATAGCACATAAAGCAGTATAATATATAGACCTTCTTCAGGTCTACTGTGGACTTCCAGAGAACATCTAGCATGATTAAGGCAGGTTGGGTTGGCAATAATAAACCTGCATTTACTACTACTATGTATCATTTCTAAAGCGCTACTAGACGTACTCAGCGCTGTACACTTGAACATGAAGAGACAAATCCCAGCTTCTATAGAATTGGATAAAAGTGGCATCTGCATTCTCTTCTCCTCCATAGGTGACACAACATTCCCCTCTTCATGAGCCTCCACTGCCTCAGACAGTGTCCTGGTTTCTACCGCCATCATGGAGCCCTTCTCATTTTGCCTTTTAATAGGTAGGGTTGGTATAATATGGTGTTTTATATATTTTTTTTTCTTTAGGGTTTTGTGTTACTTCAGAAAGGGTCCAACAGTGGAAGTAGAGTGTTGCAATGCTGTTTTTTGAGCGGACACTACAATTTGAATAATTTTTATTGATAGGTTGAGTTGCAAGGGGAAATGGCTTTGCTCTGTTTTGAGAGAATGTTTCATGTGTGCTACACATCTAGGACAGGGTTTATATTAAGATTGTTTTCCATTTTATATAGTTTGATTGGGTGACTGAAACTGGCTGGGTGGCTATTTATCGATAGAAAGCCCTTGGGCCTTTTTCTTTTTTGTATGTGTAATATCTAATTTAGGGGCATTTCTCCGCCAAACTCTTCAGTCTAAGAGAGACACTACTTGCTGTAGGAATCATGACCAGACAAAGCTCCTTTTCTCTAGGTGTGCAGGATGGGATGTGAAAAGCTCACACTACCACTGCTGGTCTCTTGTCTAGCTCTGATGCTTCTTGGCATCCGTGACAATATACACATTCACTTCACAATGCAAACAGGGCATGTTTAGGCAGTTTGGTCCCTTTTTTTAAACAAGTAATCATGTAGTACCTATGCCTACAAAGTTCCCTTTCATACTCTAGCTTCAGCCACTCTAAAGAACCATCCTAAGTTTTTATAAATTTTTTTTTAAAGACCTGTCACCAAGGTATCATTAGGCAAAGATGCTGTCGCTCCCGAAAGCTGAAGAATGTGTGTAAATCTAAGTAGATAAGATTAAATGACTGAGAAGCTGCAGAGCCCCCAAGACTGGACCTAAAGGATGTAGGAAGACAACAAGGAATCCAGAGAGAACCCTGGAGCCCCCCCCCCCCCCCAAACCCTGCCAGGACTGTTCAGAAAAGATTTTCCCTTAGTCAAAAAGTAGAGGAGGTGCTTTTGTTTTAATTTCAAACAAAAAATTCAGTCTTGGCGTTAACGTGAGGTTATGATTTCAGGACATTGCTGTTGGCTGAAAAAGTTATTAAATGCACAGATCATTTTGTCTTCATTGGTTGAAACTTACCTCACGCTTACTCCAGCTACATGAGTCTTTGATGTAGTTGGGCTCTCCAGTCTTACCTCCCAAAATCTACGCAGGTGAGGCAGACCTTACTACTTTTGCATTCACATTAATCTTGTCCGGTAGATGAAATGTTCAAGATCGGTGGCTCCAAACCTGTCCTGGAGCCATAGGGGACCTCCCTCAGTAAGTTGGATTTTCAAAATAAATATAATGGATCCATGAGAGAAACTTGCATCCAATGAAGACACTGCATTGTGGAAATCTGAAAACCTGACTGGTTTGGGGATTCCCCAGGACTGGTTTGGGACTTATTGGTGTAGACCAGGGGCGTTAACCAGACATCGCTGTGGGAGGGAGCCAGAGCCTGAGGTGGGGGGAGGGTACATTTTAGTCTGCCACCCCACCTCCCCCCCACCTTGCCGCAAATACCTTTACTGGCGTGGGGGCCCCAACCCTCGCCAGCTGAAGCCTTCTTCAGAGCCGGTTTCCTCACCTCCCCCCACCTTGCCGCTCCCCCCGCTGCACCCCACAGCACCAAACACCTTTGCTGACAGGGGTCCCCAACCCCCAGCAGCTGAAGCCTTCTTCAGCGCCAGTCTCCGGCACGCTGCTTTTGCTGCCCTGTGCTTTCTTACTCCTGACATCCTGCACTTTCCTTTAAGTGAAACTGAGCATGCTCAGTTTCACTTAAAGAAGTGTGCACAGGACATCAGGAGGAAGAAAGCACAGGGCAGCGAACATGGTGCGCCGGAGACAGGCGCTGAAAAAGACCGGCTGGCGGGGGTTGGGGACCCCCGCCAACAAAGGTATTTGGTGCTGTGGGGTGTGGCAGGGGAGCAGCGAGGAGACCGGCGCTGAAGAAGTCTTTGGCTGGCGGGGGTTGAGGGCTCAAATGAAATCTGGGGGGGCCCAGGCCCCCGTGGTCGCACCTAGCTACGCCACTGGTATAGACATAGCACTGAACTGACTCAGGAGAATTAAGACATGGAGCTGGGTCCAAGCGACTGGTGGAACAGTCCCTGACATATCCTAATGCTGAAACAAAATTTTTGACATTAAAAGTACATTGTAGTAATGGGCATACCTTTCTTCCAACTGAACCGAGTATTTCCCAATATCCAATATTCACTGTCATCAAAATGTATTTCCCCAGTGCGTGGGAAGAATGCATGGGCGAGCTCACCCGTCGTCCCATCAAAACAATGATGGGTGAGGGACTCCAAGCAGTCTGTGTGATTGATGGGATAGAAGCCTGTCCCCAAAATAGAAAAATAAAGATTCCTCAGATGACATCCTAACAGTGAGTGCCCTTGCCTTATTCACGTGATGGTCAATATATTTTCTTCTTGAAACAGTTATAGTGTTCACCTAATCGTGGATCAAATGGCTCCTCCTGCTCCCTGCATCCCCAGAGTAAGGTAATCTTAATGATTATCCTTGGCAAATATTTTCTTTTCAATGTCCCACACTCTCCCACAGTTGATGACCTTATTGTTTCATAGGTGACATCAAATTGTATCCTCAGCAGTTTAAGAGGGAAAATCACATAGGGTTGTGATATTGCAGTTATCTTATTTTCATAGGGGCACAATACTTTCACCACCATACAGTGGTGGAATATATTTACAGAAGGGATATTATGGTTAGCGTTGCCACCTCACCCAGGTCACCTCCAACAGGTTGACCCAATCCTGTTTGTCTTATGACACACATGGAGAAGTGGTTCTTACTTTTTCTATGAAAATCAAGAATACAGCTCATAGCTTGTAATAAGGCAAAACCAAGACTGGATCAGCCTGTTTCGGTTGACCTTTATGAAGTAACTCCTGTTAGGGGGGGACCAGCTAGTTCCCTTTAAGTATTTAAGAACATACAGTCTTGCTATTCTTAGCAAGAGTGAAACGGTGGATGAAACCAGGACTGGCTCAGCCTATTCCTCCTGACATGGAGCATTTTGTGCACCCTGTGTAAAGACAAGAAATGAATACTAGAGGGGCAGCCTACCCTTCCCTTCTGCACCCATTGCCATTACCTATTTTCAGATCACTCTCCTGGTCCGGGGGAACCTCTCTGAACTGGAAGGGAGATACTTCACTCCACATCTGGAAAGCAGCTGCCAATCCTTTCCTTGTGTCGCTCTCATTGATCAGATTTCTTGGGAATGATACCACCCTGGGAATGGAAACCCCTCCATGTCAACAAGAAACTCTCAAAGGACAATCTCAATGTACAGAGCTTCAGGTATTTGGCTTGTGCATTCTTTTTCTAAATTATCCACTTCCAATAATATCAATTTCTTCAACAGGGTGCTTGCTCATCATCATAGTTGTTCCCAAACCTGGTCCTGAATGCACTCCAGCCAGTCAGGTTTTCAGGCTATCCACAATGAATATTCATGAGAGATTTGCATGTAGTGGAGGCAGTGCATGCAAATCTCTCTCATGAATATTCATTGTAGATATCCTGAAAACCTGACTGGCTGAGGTGCCTCCAGGACCAGGTTTGGGAACCACTGCCTCCTATACCAGTGGCTCTCAGCCCAGTCCTCAGGACACACCCAGACAGTCAGGTTTTCAGGATACCCAGAGTGAATATACACAAGAGAGATTTGAATACAAAGGAGGTAGTGCATGCAAAATTATCTCATGCATATGGTAGGTATCCTGAAAGCTTGACTATATGGAAATAAGATTATGGCATAGGAATAAATCAGGCAAGATGATTTTTAAGAAAAAAGCAGCTGATACAGCACCATGGCTTTAAATAGACTTTGTGATGTTGTATGCAAGTGAGCGGACCCAGTTTACAACTACTTAAAACCATTAGAGGGAAAATAATCAGAACAGATTCAGGTAATTCATTTTCTACATTTTGTACATAGCAGTAAGAAGACCCATCCCCCAGAGGAGAAAAACATGAAAACAACAAAGCAATGTAATACCTCATTTCAACCCAGTCCTTAATGGGATATCTGAGGTCACATTTCAGAAAATGTGAGCTCAAGGGATGCCAAGAGGGTCAGATTTTCAGGATATCCCTAAAGAATATGCATAAAAGATTTGCATACAATGAAGGTAGCATACAAATTTCTCTTTTGCATATTTGTTGTGCATGTTCAGTTATGAATATTCATGAGAGAGATCCACTGTGTGCAAATTGCATACATATTCATTGTGGTAGTCCTGAAAACCATCCTGAGCTAGTGGTGATCCCCACCAGCTCAGGTATTTAATATTTGGGGTTTGTGGAAAGGGAGAAGGTGGAGAGCGGAGCTGAGAAGGGCCGGGGGGAAAAATTCCATGTGCATCCACCTTGGGCTCAGGCCCACCCAAGATCGGCCGTCTGGCTACACCCCTGGCATATATGCTCAAAAAGTAGCACATGCACATAAGGGTGGACTGACCATTCGGGCAAGGGCCAGAGGCTCTAGAGGGCCCAGAGGCTCTGCCCAGAATGCCGTTGGTGATCTAGTGGCCTCAGCGGGGGAGGGGGACATGTTCTTTCCTACCCGGTCCGTAGGGCTGCTGCTATTCCCCCCCCCCCCCAAGCCCGGCACCACCGTATTTTAAAAATGGCAGCCGAAACTCCCTGTGGAAGTCTTGTGAGACTATTGAGATCCATGAGACTACCACGGGAAAGTCTTGGCTACCATTTTCAAAAAACGGCACCGTCAGGCAGGGGAATAGTGGCAGCACAGTGGGCAGGAAAAAAATACCCCCCCCCCCCCATAGAGGCCACCAGACCCCTCAGGACCGAGGCAGTGGGGACATTGGCTGTGGTGGCAGGGGGTGGGGGGCCCAGACCACCCTCAGTCCACCCCTGTAAGGGTGTACGTAAGTGCTATATTGTGCAAATGCCAGGGGTGCACATGTGGGTAGAGCATAGCCAGGAATTCCCTAGAGGAGGGGGTGGTATGATACAGACATTCAAATATTTGAAAGATATTAATCTACAAACAAACCTTTTCCAGAGACAGGAAGGTAGTAGAACTAGAGGACATGAATTAAGGTTGCAGGGGCCAGGGGGACTGACTCGAATAATGCCACAAAGTACATTTTTGTGGAGAGGGTAGTAGATACCAGGAATGCCCTCCCATGGGACTGGGAGGTGGTGGAGAAGAAAACAATAACAGAGTTTAAAAATGTGTGGGATAAACACAAATGAAGCCTGTATGGAAGGCATGGAACCAAAGAAGCTTAGCAGTGATTAGATGGCAAACACCAGTAATTGGGAAGCAAAGCTAATGGAGGGCAGATTTCTATGGTCTGTGCCCCAAAAATGTCAAGGACAATTCAAGATCTATGTTACGAGTTTATCTTGTTGGGCAGACTGGATGGACCGTACAGGTCTTTATCTGCTGTCATCTACTATGTTAGGACATGGGCATGTCCCCCAGTTATGTGTGCGACTCATAGAATACTATAAGTTATGTATGCCCTTTCCACATCTAGGTGCACTCAATTAAGCCAATTCTAAAGCTGTTGTAACTCCAGATGTATAAATATAAGGCATACTGATGCTTGGTTATGCTAGTATTTCTATAATAGAATCTAGGTTCCCAGCTGCAGATATGGAGCTCTCCCTGCATGGCATCAGGGCACCTATGAGGAGGCAACCACTTCTAGAATTGCCACATTTGAGCAGAAAGATTTATTTCAAGGCCAGCAATAGCCTTCCATATACTGTCCAAACCAAAATTTTAGGTAACCTATTAGAAGCAAACTTGAGATGCACATCAAAATTGCTCCTGTTCTTCATCCCTACCAAATCGAACTTTCCCCAGTAAAGCTCTCCACTGCAGTTTGCAGCTCCATCCACAGTAAAATCCACTGTTCCAGCTGAAAGCACCTCCAGGCAGACCTCTTCCACTACTCATTCAGCTTCTGCAACGTCATCCATCTGTGTCAGATTGAGAGAACTTCCCTCATCACCAGGGGAGAAGAGGGAAGCTTGCCAGGTGCCCTTGGCCTGGATTGGCCGCTGTCATGGACAGGATGCTGGGCTCGATGGACCCTTGGTCTTTTCCCAGTGTGGCATTACTTATGTACTTATGAAATCTCAGTCTCCAGGCTTAACATGAGTTTCATGTCCATGGTGCCTACCAATGAGTTCTCTCCATCAGATAGCCCCAAGGGCACTCTGGCACCAGCAATTGACTGGTTGGGCCCCACTTGAATGACATAGAAGTCCATTAAGTCAGGTATCAAGGGAGTTCAGAGATCAGTGGGGAAGACCCTGGTTTTCCCTTTATACTTCACCACTATAAATTTGGAAAGATCAAACAGCTAAACAGACACGCACATCAGAGCAACTGCGGCCCTATATGCTGGCAAGGATCTCAGATGGAGCATTTGAGAGAAATCAGAATTGTTACCAGGGGGAAGATGTTAATTGCCACTGTATCAGTCATTCTGAGAACCCATTTTACATAGAATGGAATTGAGTCATCCAGGTGGGGTCGGGCTCGATTCTGGAGGCATTGTGGAAAATACAGCTGATGCAGAGCCTTTTCTAAGAATGCAAGTGCATTTGTCAGCACATACAGTGGAAGTAGTCATTTTACAAATATACACATTGAAAAAATTAACATCCACTAACCTGGCAGCTTCCATGAGATGTCAACACTTACACATGGAGGTAACAGTACTGCCAAATGTAGCTGCTTCATTTTACAAACCTATATCTGTAAATGCTGCCAATTAAGTAATGAAGCTGCAATTTTAACCTGCTTTCATTTTGGAGATGGTCAACAAACTACATTGGATTAGGAGAAGGACTCCTTCATGTAAAGCCCTGGCAGAAATGAGCACTTTTTTAAAACCTATGAGTGCCTTAGAGCCAGGGTAAATTTTGATGTGGAAACTTTTCCCCACACACATATTCCCTATGTAAACTAGGGAATACACATATAGATTTTAATTCTGCCCATGCCACAAGCCATGCCTACCCCCCCCCCCCCCCCCAATCAGTGCAGGGTATGAATCTCCACTTATAAATGCTGCAGTTTACATATGGATATACTTCTAAAATAACGACTAGTGTTTCAGGCACTTCTCTTCTTGCTTAATCTCAACTAGTTTGACATACTTCCCAGTGTACAGTAACCAGTCTTTACCAATCTTTACCATTGTTTGCCTGCCAAGAGCCTGGGCCTCCACAAGGCCTTGCTAGGAGGAGGTCATTTCCTATTTTGGGATCACCACATTAGTGAAGAAGAGCCAAATGCTGGCAGCATTCCCCACTGTTTTTCCAAACTTTTTGCCAACCAAATATTTATCCTTTGCAAATTTGATCACTAGGTTGTTGGAAGCTGGGAGAGAATTTAAGAACAAGGCACAGGTGATGCTGTGGCACCTAGGCAGAAAAGGGGTATTGTACAGCTCTGTATTAGGAACTCATTCAAACCTGACTGGAGCATGACCTAGGAAAAAAACCAGGGAAGATCCAAATCACAGCCACTCCTCAAGTCATATTTTCAGACATAAGTCCCACTGAAACTAAAATATATTACACTAGAGAAAGTTTTTTTCACTTTTTGTCAGGAGTAAAAATGTGTCAATCATTTTTTTTTAAAATTTAATACAAAACGATGGCCTGATCTTTCCCTCCTGTGAGAAAGGAGTTCCCTGTGTGTGTTGCCTGTTTATTCTCTCTTCATCAGCATCTACAGTGGGATTAACACAAAAGAGGGGCTTCCTTATCTTAATTCTTAATAATATAATAAAACGCACCGTGAATGTTCTGAAGACAACGTTCTGAAGTCACTCAAACACTCCCTGGCTGTAGGGTTCGTGGATTCATGGTGTGAAGCCAGCCAGCCGTCTCTGCCCCACCCTCGCGTCAAACGTCATGACGTCGAGGGCAAACGTCATGACGTCGAGGGCAGAAAAAAAAAAAACAAACAAAGCGCAGCATCAGGGAAGGAGGCGGCGTTCCCGACGTCTCTAGCCTTCCCTTCGCTGTGTTCCGCCTTCTTCTGACGTCAAGGATGACGTCAGAAGAAGGCAGAACACAGCGAAGGGAAGGCTAGACGTCGGGAGCGCCGCCTCCTTCCCTGACGCTGCGCTGCCAGAACCGCCACCGAGGTAAATTTAAAAAGAAAAAAAAAAAAAAAGGGATGTTGGGGGGAGAGAAGAGGGTGGGCAGTAAAGTTGAACAATAGGAGCGGGAGGGCAGGGGAGAAACGACAGCATGGATGCGAAGGGGGGGGCATGGATGCGAAGGGGGGGGAGAAGAGGGCGGGCCAGGCTGGGACATGGGAGAGAGAGGAGCATGGATGCGAGGGGGGGGTCATGGAAGGGAGAGAGGGGAATTGCTGGAAAAGGATGAATGGAGGGGGCAGGGGACAGAGGAGCATGGATGGGCATGGATTGGGATGGCAGGGCTCAGGGAGAGAGGGGAATTGCTGGAAAGGGATGAATGGAGGGGGCAGGGGACAGGAGCATGGATGGGCATGGATTGGGAGGGCAGGGCTCAGGGAGAGAGGGGAATTGCTGGATAGGGATGAATGGAGGGGACAGATGGGCATGGATGGATATGGATTGCAGGACAGGGCTCAGGGAGAGAGGGGAATTGCTGGATAGGGATGAATGGAGGGGGCAGGGGACAGATGGGCATGGATTGGGAGGGCAAGGCTCACACTCTCTCTCTCATATACAATGTCTTTCTGACTCTCACTCTCACACACTCTGTCTCACACTGTATCACATTCACTCTCTATGTGCCACACAGTCACTCACACACTCGCTTGGTTCATACACTCACTCTCACAGAGAATCTGTGTCTCACACACACTCTCTCTCTCGCACACACACACACACACTCTCTCTCACACTGTGTCTCACATACACACTTGCACACACTCTCATTCTCACACACACACTCTCTCACAAACACACTCACACCCAGACTCACTCACTCTCTCACACACACACACTCACACTTTCACTCTGACTCTCAAACAGTCACTCTCACATACACTCTCCCAAACATACACACTCCGAGGAAAACCTTGCTAGCGCCCGTTTCATTTGTGTCAGAAACGGGCCTTTTTTTTTTACTAGTAATACTATAAAACAGGGCTACTGCTGCTGCCTTGCATATAATCAACACCCAGCCCTATAAATTTACTTATTCTATAGTCACATAGTTTTGCTTTATGGGTAACAGGTGGGGTGGAAGTGATAACCTCCCCGCAACTAATATATATAAAGTTTCAATCAAATATAAGGCAGTTGCACTTTCCATTAAAACATAAAACTCAGGAGCAAAGGGCTATAATGTGAAACAGGAACGAAGGAGTAGGCCAAGAGGAAGCACTTCCTTTATGGAGAGGCTAGTGCTTCCCTAGAACTACCAACCAGCAGAGGTGATCATAACCAAAACAGACAAACAGGATACAAATTTGCTTGGTAACACTGTAGTGGGAGGCCAGTGGGCTAGATTGGATGGGCTGAGAGCTTTTTCTTCACCAACAATTTTTCTGTTACTGTGTTTTGACAATCGGGCCTTTGGTCTACATATCCCTCACGTTTTAGCCTAACAATATTTCCAGTAACCGTCAAAATAGAAAGGCTTAGAGATAGAAAGGAAACTGCAAATAATGAAAAAAAAAAGAGAATTTTAAATTCATGAAACTTGATTTTTGCAAGTTTATTTGTATTTCTTTTCATTAATAACATCATTCTGAACATCTAACATGATGAAAGAACAGTTGCACGTGAAAATGCAAATTCAGAGTGGGACAAGAGGTAAGAATGAAGGATTAGGAACAGCCCTGTTGAGTCATGTTCTGGATGGCAGTTGTAAATCCCATCTTAATCAGGTATTTCCCAGCTTGTGGAGATTTTAAATGAATTGCAGTCTAGCAAATGATTGAAAGTAAAGCTTGAAAATAATGATACTTTCAATATGAGAGGTGACAGACACACTACAGTCTATTTATTTATTTATTTATTTATTACATTTGTATCCCACATTTTCCCACCTATTTGCAGGCTCAATGTGGCTTACATAGCACCAGAGAGGTGTTTACAAGCTCCGGGTTAACAAATACAAAGTGATGTTGTGGTAGAATAAAGATAAAGTTCATGTGGCACTGCCACATTAGGGAATCGTTCAACGGAAGAATTGTGTTATGTCCATTACGTTCTTTATTGATGTTGTGTCGCGGGGAATCTGTTGGTTATGTTGGGTTGGTAGGATATGTTTTTTTCAACAAGTGAGTTTTTTGCGCGGTCTGAAGTTTCTTTAAGGTTTGTTTTTTGCAGCCCCGCATAGATTCTGTTGCAATAGTTCCCAAACCTGCTTCCACCGCATGCAAATCTCTCTCACGAATGCCTACGTAAATTCACTTTGAATACGTACCTGTATGTGAGGTCAAAGTGGTCCCATTTTAGCAGGGATGGCGTTAAGGTATACCGCTTGGCTCTCAAATGGGATGGAAGCTGGAAGGCTGCTCCTCTGACCTCAGGGGTACTGACCCCCAAAACACTGTGTGTTGTAGCATCTTCCTTAAAGAGAACAGATTAGAGTAAATGTGCATCAAAGAACAAGGGACAACAGAAGAGAAGAGATGGACAACTCTAAAAAAAAAAACGGTAGACAATGACTTGGTTAGGTTGAAGACAACCACAGGTCCATCAACTATGTACTTACGAAGATATATAATTCTGCATTTGGAGAAACAATCCCCTATTTTGGTTAGAAAATGAAAAACAATTTGTCCAAACCAAAACAGTTTACCGAGACATAATGACATGTTCCTTTTCCTAATGTCATGTTCAAAAATGTCTCAAAATAACTTCAAGTTGAGCTGGCACCATGTAACAAAAAACATTCAGGTTTGGCTCCATTATCTATTGGGCCTAGTCAATTCTGGGCATGCCGCAGGGGGATTGAGGGAGCAGTTGAGGAGGTGGGTATAGGATTGTATGACAACTGTGGGGTTACTGGATGTGTAAGAATGGGATGGTTTTGAATGTTGGTAAAACTGAGATTATGATTGTGGGGTGTGATAAGGAAGAATTGTGGCCAGATTCATTTTGTATGGATAGTGTTTTATTGCCAGTCATAAATTTAGGAGTGTAATTTTAGGAGCATAGATTTAGGAATATAAACTTTGTAGAGTAAGAGTCATAGGGCTCCTTTTACAAAGCTGTGCCTGATGAAGCACTTGCCACATGGCCATTTTAGGGGGGGAGCACTTACCGCCACACAATGAGATGGCAGTAAAGGCTGCTGCGCTAACTCGGATGTAACCAGGCAGCGTGCGACACTGCCCAATTACCACTGGGTACACACCGGTGCTACAAAAAAAAAAATTTTGTAGTGCCGGATATGATGCGCGCTGGGGGTGGGAACTACCAACGGGCTGCTGTGGTAGCCCGGCGGTACTTCCCTTTTAGCAAGTGGTAAGCCCGCATTGGGCTTACTGCCGCTTTGTAAAAAGAAACCATAGTGCGCACAGATAGCAAAACTAACAATGCTTTAGTGCATCCTGTGTTAGGCCATTTTTCCTGTGAGAAGTGCACATTTGTGCTTAATGCAGCTTAGTGAAAGATCAATTTAGATAATTCGTGAATCTGTCTCTATAATCTTCAAAAGCCAAATATCTGTCATGGACTCAGGGAAACGTGAGCTCTTGGGCTGCTGCCGACGAACGGCTGCAGCAGGCAAACCCTCCAACCAGGACTGGACTGAACAGGCAGGACTGGAACAGGCCAAAAGTGCAATTAGCACACAGTGACAGACCAGAAGTGCAAAAAGCACACAGGCAATACTAAGAAACAGCACTTGGCTAGGCAGGAACAGGGTGCACAGGAACTGAGCTTGGCTAGGCAGGATCAGAGTACACAGGAGCAGAACTTGACTAGGCAGGAACAGGGTACGCAGGAGCAGAGCCAAATAAAGCTAGAAGAAAGACACTCAAATGGGCCGCAAAGCCGAAATGGAACCCATGCACACCACAGCCCTCTCATACGGACCACAAGGCTGACCTGGAACCCAAGCACAACGGCAGAAGGCAAAAGAGAAGGCACGTACACACGGGCAGAAGTAGACTAGGCAGAACACAAGGCAAGGCAGACTAGATAGAACACTAGGCTTGGCCACACGGCCACTAAAAGGGAAAAGGGAAGCCACACAGAGAAACAACTCAGGCCTGGACCACACGGGACACTAGCAAACAAAAGAAACAAGGCAGAAGTGCCCACATAGGCAAAGAAAAGAAACAAGGCAGAAGTGCCCACGCTGGCAAGGAAACAAGGCAGAAGTGCTATAAACACACAGGAAAACCTGGAGACCTTTGGCATTGTAAAGGCCCTGAATGAATGTCCTCACCTTCCTTATGAGGGCCTTCACTGATGATGTCATGACTACAGGAAATAGGCCTGAAACACACTGAACACCAGAGTGACACTTGAAACACAGAAGAAGTGGTAGCAGAGGCAACAATGCAAGGAAAAAAACAGACTGGCGCCACCTCTGAGGCTGACCACTGGAAGAAAAGGTGAGTCTGAAAGTGGAGTCACTCCCAGTCAGGATTTCGGTCCAACCACAGTACTGAAACAGTATTAGTTACCCTCATGACTAAATTCAAACAAACGATTGCAACTGGAAAGAACATACTACTCCTACAATTTGACATGTCAAGCGCTTTTGACATGGTTGATCACGGAATACTACTACATATCCTCGAGTACTTCGGAATTGGAGGCAACATCCTCAATTGGTTCAAGGGATTCCTGACCACACAATCATACCAAGTAACATCTAACTCGACTACTTCAGCCACGTGCATACCTGAATGCGGAGTCCCACAAGGATCCCCTCTCTCGCCAACCCTATTCAACTTAATGATGATACCCTTGGCCAAATTATTATCAAACCAAAACCTGAACACATACATATATGCAGATGACATAACGATCTACATCCCATTTAAACAAGATCTAAAGGAAATTTCCAATTAAATCAACCAAAGTCTCCATATCATGCATTCATGGGCGGATGCTTTTCAGCTGAAACTCAATGCAGAAAAACCCCAATGCCTTATACTCACCTCTCAACATAACAAGAACAAATTCACAGCCATTAACACACCAAATCTGAACCTTCCAATTTCGGACACCCTAAAAATTATTGGTGTTACCATAGATCGACACCTAACACTTGAGAACTAGACGAAAAACACAACCAAGAAGATGTTTCCACTCAATGTGGAAATTAAAGAGAGTAAGACCTTTCTTCCCAAGGAATGTTTTCCGTAACCTGGTACAATCAATGGTGCTCAGTCATCTAGATTACTGCAACGCACTCTACGACGGCTGCAAAGAGCAAATAATCAAGAAACTTCAGACAGCCAAGAACACTGCAGCTACACTCATATTCGGCAAAACTAAATATGAAAGTGCTAAGAATTGCTGCCAAAGTTAAATACTACTACTTATAGTTGAGAATTGCTATAAGTTTGATGCATTTTGGAATATGAATGCTGGATATTGCATGAAAAATAGTTCTGAAAAAACATTGAAAATAATCAGGTAGATCTATGAGGATGTGCACAGCGCCATAATTGTATGGAACCCTGTGTCCAAATGGGAAATGCTGTTGAGTAGTCTGATGATCCCCGGTGTCTTAAAAAAATACTTCAAATAAAATGTTATAAAATGTATGAAGTAGATTGGAAGATATGAAGATTGTGTGAGTTCTGGACTGGTAAACTCATGTTTGGGACAGTAGTTAAAACACAATTTATAGTGAGTCCCCACACCAGTACTGTCAGGTCCTGTCAATTTGACATAGGAATATATGGGTGTCTCTAGCGTTAAGCACATGCTTATTTTTAGCATGTGCTGAAAATGCTAGTGCACCTTTGTAAAAGGACCCCTTAGCATGTAACCAACAAGGGCATGCACACAGGCATAGCATGGTCAGGCCATGGGCATGTCACCAAGTGATGCGTGTAACTTATAGAATACTATTAGTTGCATGCTTTGCATGACACACTTAGGCATTGCCAACTTACACACGCCATGGATTGTAAGTGATTGCATCAATGCAGTTCCTCACTAATATTCTATAGTGGATTAGGTCCACCTAAGTGCCATTATAGCACCTAAATCTTGGTACCATAGAATTGTCCTCTATGGCTTTAAGACAGCCTGGCTAGCTTAGTGGCAGAGCCTTTCCTGCTAGTACAGATTCACTCAGGTCATTTCTTACTACCTGAAAGCACTCTGTTCTCTGAAATTATTATTTCAGCCAGCATCCCATAACAATGGACGCTGCTGGCATTCTTGCTGCTGATTCTAACAGAGATCTCAAACGCTGAGCAGGGCATGGAGACAGAATTACCCTCTCAGCTCTAAGGGTGGGCCCCCTAGAACATAAACACATTGGCAGGGGGCTTGGGAGACGCTTTCACTGCCTCTGACTCCTCTCTTCCTGTTCTGTGGATAAAAGGATGACTTTAGTTTTCCAGTGCTATCAATCTGTTGCCTTCTTATGCTCACTAGATGTATTAGAGAGAAAGAAAGAAAGAACATTAGTATAACTAAGTTTCCTACCTGAGCAGCAAATCCCACAGTGTAATGAAGACCAATAAGTAACAAAGCCACAAGGGCAAAGAGGCATAAAATGCCCCCAGTGGATGCACAGCCTTGCCTGTGAGTTGGCAGCCAATGACCCTTGCCATCTTCTGCAGAAAGTTCTTGCGTTTCTTTCATGCTCTCCTTCAGAAAAGGCAGCAGAATTTGCTTTCCTCTGCTTTTTGCCTGCTATTGGAAGCTGCACTACCTGACAGCTGCCGCCTGTCAATGGCTGATTGATTTCTGTCGGAGCAGCAGACTCTGAGAAAACTTCTTCAGATGCTCCAGCGATACTTGTGCTTCCTGCCAGTCAGATCCCTGTTACTTGAGAGCGGAGCGGAAAGAAACTGGGATGGCCCTGAGCCCTTTCAGCTGACTGCCTGCCTGTCCAAGAAAGACAAATTTGCAGTTGTCAGCTAGAAGTGAAACAAAAAGAAGAAAAAGCCGGCATTCTGCCCAAGAAGATATTACTCAAATTGATTGCAGATGTGCACAGTACAGTGCTTCAGATGCAGCTAAGATTTGCAAACAGCTCACTTCAATACAAAGCAAGCAAAACTGCAGCCTGGTTTAAGGCTGACAAATTTTCTGCTCTTCCCTCAGGTTTGCTGGTGCAAATCAGGGTTGATTTTAGATATTCAGGGGCCCAGGGCAGAAACTGGAGAGGCTGTGCCTCTTTCAGCTTGAGGCAGGCTTATGCCCCTCCCCCTGTGGCATGAGGGCCCAGTTTGCCACACCTTAATGCCATCCCTAGGCGAATCTATTGGATTTTTAATAACAAATTTTGGAACAAAAATTTTTTAAAGACCAAAATCCTCTGAAACAATTTTGAAAACATTGCTTTGATTTGTTTTTTCTTTTGTTTGGAAATATACTGGAGTCTCAATCTGAGAAAATTCACTTGAAGGTTTAGACATTCCAAGGCAATTTTTTCAAAAAAAATCAGCTGGCAGTGTCCTCAGGAGTAAGTTCTACCCTGTTGCTGAATTTGCTATTGCAACTGTGAGAGCTGGGTCCTCTCTAGTCAAAACTGACAGAACTTGAACAATGATGGTCTTACTAGGACAGCCTGTTGCTCTCCCTTGGATGGCATCACCCTCCGAAATTCATCAGCAGAATATGAGATAAGAGATGAGCACCCACTCTGAGAGAAATGTTAAGAGCTTTATTCTAGTTCCTCAATTAATGCCTGAACAACTGGGGTAAATCCAGAATTTAAACAAGGACAACAAAACCCCTTTGCCTACCATAGAACTTCCTCCGCCTCACCTCCTTTTGTAAGTTCCTCTTCTCCATCCCCAATTTGTCATTAGTGCACATTGTGGAGGAGTAGCCTAGTGGTTAGAGCACTGGTCTTGCAATCCAGAGGTGGCTGGTTCAAATCCCACTGCTGCTCCTTGTGATCTTGGGCAAGTCACTTAACCTTCCATTGCCTCAGGTACAAACTTAGATTGTGAGCCCTCCTGGGACAGAGAAATATCCAGTGTACCTGAATGTAACTCACCTTGAGCTACTACTGAAAAAGGTGTGAGCACAATCTAAATAAATATTTCACATTCTACATGGAATGTTGCTGTTGCTACTATTGGAGATTCTGGAATGTTGCTACTAGTTGAGATTCTACATAGAATGAATGTTGCTATTCCACTAGCAACATGTAGAAGCCTGCCCTTGCAGATCAGCAATGTAGCCGCACAGGCTTCTGTTTCTGTGAGTCTGACGTCCTGCACATACATGCAGGACGTCAGACTCGCAGAAACAGAAGCCTGCGTGGCTGCATTGCTGATCTGCAAGGGCAGGCTTCCAGATGGAATGTTGCTAGTGGAGGAGTGGCCTAGTGGTTAGAGCACTGGTCCTGCAATCCAGAGGTGGCCGGTTCAAATCCCAACGCTGCTCCTTGTGATCTTGGGCAAGTCACTTAACCCTCCATTGCCTCAGGTACAAACTTAGACTGTGAGCCCTCCTGGGACACAGAAATATCCAGAGTACTTGAATGTAACTCACCTTGAGCTACTACTGAAAAAGGTGTGAGCAAAATGGAAATAAAATAAATAAAAAATTGTTTCCACAGAGCATGCAACAATTGTAAATTTAACATGCACGGACAAGTGGACAGAAACTATCAAGACCTATGAGAAAGACTGAAATATGTTTGCTGTGATTTCTTTCTAAATTCTGATTCCCACCACTTTTGAATGGAAACTGGCAGATGAGCCTAAGGACAACAAGCTAACACCGAATGTCCCAGGCAGGACCAGTAAATAAACTTTTGTTGAGTGTGCAAGCCAATCCTAGCCACCAAATTATAGATATAGAATGTTAATTAGTTCGTACATGCATTTATTTTCTGCTGTGAACATAAATTTTAAAGCGTGATTCAAGAGTTTTCAGGTTTTAAATCAGAAACGAAAGCCTGTAGAACATATGGTCCCAATGTACAAAAGGGTTCTACAATTTTGTGTCAATACTTAGCACAGCTACTAAGCAATATGAGATGTGAGTTCCCTGCTTTGGAATATTGTCTCAAACGCAGGTATCTGTATTCTGTCTGGACATGATGTCAAACACACCAACTGTACGTGTAGGCTAAGGTTCCAGGAGCATGGGGGTAATTCTTTACAGGTTGTCTAAAGTTAAGTGCGGGGATGTAGCACGCTAAGCACAATTGCTGTAACGGCAGTTCCGCACAGAACTTCTCTTACAGAATACTAGTGCAAGTCTGCATTTTCACACCTAGCTTTAGACGCAAGCACTTGCCCCTGCTCAAAGGCTGGTGCAAATATTCACGCCTAAGTACTGACAGGAGTTAAAAGCAGCATCAAAAAGGTGGGCTTTTAGCCTAGTTTTGAAGACGGCCAAAGACGGAGCTTGACGTACCAGCTCAGGAAGTCTATTATGCCTGGAATAGACTTCCTGATCTGGTACGTCAAGCTCCGTCTCTGGCCGTCTTCAAATCTAGGCTAAAAGCCCACCTTTTTGATGCTGCTTTTAACTCCTAACCCTTACTCACTTGTTCAGTACCCATGTTTTATCATTCCCACCTTAGTAATTCCCTTATCCCTTATTTGTCCTGTTTGTCTGTTCTAATTAGATTGTAAGCTCTGTCGAGCAGGGACTGTCTCTTCATGTCCAGTGTACAGCGCTACGTATATCTAGTAGCGCTTTAGAAATGATAAGTAGTGGTAGTCATAAATGACAGTATTCTATAACACTGAGCCTAATTACTTGACGCACCCCCTGACCCGCCCATGCCTCTCCCATGTCCTCCCCCCTTTGGAGTTGCGCACCATAGAAATTAGGTGCCCAGTTTATAGTATAGGGACGTAAGCCAATTATTGATACTTGTCATCAATTAAGTGCCAGTTTAGCATCAATTAGCTAATTACGTTATGTGACCTATTCCATAATTGCGTGCCTAACTTTGGGTGCCATTTTTAGAGTTTGGGGGTATTGTATAATAGTGTGAGAACATTCTCAATTTTGCATAGAATAGAGACATGTTTGCATGCATGTCTTTGCAATTTGCAATGATTTGTCCAAATCTCATCCTTTGGATTAAGTGAATTAGTCTAAGGATTAAACAGCCATCCTTACAACTGGGACAGACAGACAGGGAAGGATAATTACCACTGGCACAGCACTGTCTTGGAATGGAGACCAGTTCTTGGAAAGCTGCTTCTATTTTCTTATGCCTGGATAAATATTTTGATTGCACAGAAAAGGTGTCTCTGTATAACATTGGGTGGCTAGCTCCTGGCTGGGATGCTGTTTCAAGTGTTGATTTTGGATGCTGGGAAGCGTGTTTAATTATCTTGGAATTAATTTATTTGACTAAGCAGGGCCAAGACCAGCCTGGTTAACATGGCTTGTGGACTGTCCAAGTGATTCCTTATTCCTGGCAAAAAGAGGCTAGCCATCTGCCCACAGTTGAAATAAGTTCACTGCATTAACCATTATGTAGAGTTTCTTAACATACGAAAAGTCCATGTCTGTTCTTATTGAAAACTATGCTCATATTTTGGGAAGGTCCAATGAATGATAAGATGATAACAGTTTGAAAGCGAAAGAACGCTATCTCCTTGCCTGTGTTCTGCAAACTGAAATGTTGCCTTATTAGAACTGAGGAGCACATGAGGCCACACTACCTTCAGAAGCTGAAATGTCAGTTCTGCTTCCCTCCCTTTCTAGTTCACAGCAGGATTATGATTAACTTGCCTACAAATTTGGATGGGAGGAACAGCCTAATGGGTAGAGTAGTGGTCTGAGAATCAGGGGGTCCTGGTTCAAATCGCACTGCAGCCCTTGAGGTCTTGCGCAGGCTACTTAACCCTCCATTGCCTCAGGTACAAACTTAGATTATGAGCCCTCTAGGGACAGAAAAATACTTACTGTATCTGAATGTACACCACTTTTGATGGCTTGCAGGCAGTATATAAGACAAATTGAATAAATAAAAAACATCAGGAATTAATACAGTGCTTTGCACACCTCAAAGGCAGGAAACTTCTCTCTCATTAATGCACGTTTGTCCCCATCCTCGTGAGCTCTGTCCCATCCCTGCCCCATCCCCGTCCTCGCAGACTCTGTCCCTGGTTCCGTGAGCTCTGTCTGATCCCATCCGCAGAAGCCTTGAACAGTTAGGATTGTATATTGAAATCATTTTATTAAAGTCTAAAAAAGGAACAATATTCTGTACAACTGTCATTTTATAAATCACAACCAATGCAGAACATGGATTTTAAAAAAAAAAAAAAAACCCTGTCTCCCCTCCCCCCTCATGAATATCCCCTCCACTACTGAAAAAAACAGAACAAGCCAAATTATTACAGAATGCTACATAGAAAATTCATGCTAACAATATACCTCAGACACATACACAGAGCGCGTATGCCAAATACATAATAGCTGATCAAAATTGATAAGCATATATTAAACCAAAACCCCAAGAAGTCACACCAAAGAAATAGAGATTCCGGGCAAAATATAAAGATCACACATGCCAGAGATGGTGTTAGGGGAGTGCAACTAGGACAACTGCTCCCTTGCCAGAGAGAGCCCTCAACCTGCTGAAAGCTGAAGAAGGCATGGCCTGGTAGTGGGCTTTGGGGTCCCCTCCTATATTTGTGCCTGGGCCCTAGCCACGTCTAACACCAGCTCTGGCAAGATACACATTCCAAATTAGACATATTCTAATCACAAAATAGAAAATAATTTTTTTTCTACTTTTTGTTGTCTGGCCATTTTATTTTTCAAATCATGTTGGTCCCAGGGTCTGGTTTCTGTTTCTTTATGTCTTCTCAACTCACTTGCCAGGGTTTCCTGCCCATTTGATATTTTTTTTCTTTCTCCATGCTCACCACTCATCTTCTATCTCTTTCCCCATGTTTAGCATATCTCTTCTCTGTGTCCCCTGTACTTCCCTGTCCAGCATCTCCCCGCATTCATCATCATCATCACTCTATGTCCCTATCCCCTCCCCTTGTGTCTAGCCATCACTCCTTTGTCCCTATCCCCCCGTTTAGCATTGTCCTTCTGTGTCCATATACCCCCTCTCATGTCTAGCATTGCCCCCTCTGTGTCCACTCCATATATCATCCTCAAGCAGCATCTCACCCTCCCTCCCTCCCTCCCCTCTAGTGCTGCCTCTGTCCCCTTCAGCTCCAGCCCTCCCTCCATTCAGTGCTGCCCCTCATTCAGTTCCAACCCTCCCTCCCCTCAGTTTCAGCCCTCTCTCCAGCACTATCCCTCCCATCTCCAGCGTGGGTCCAGCACTACCCCCCTTCTCCAGTGCGGGTCCAGCAGTACCCTCCTTCTCCAGCAGGGGTCCAGCAGTACTCCCTTTCTCCAGTGTGGGTCCAGCACTGCCCCCCTTCTCCAGCGCATGTCCAGCAGTACCCCCCTAAAAAATAAAAACTGTGATTACCATGAATGAAGCGGCATAGTGGAAACATTGGCTCCAGTGGAAATTTTCTTGGCCACAGCTTTGCACATTTAGTATGTAGAGGATTCTCAAGATCCCCCTTTATTTTGAAAGCACCTCACCAGCTGGATGCGGTGATCTAGTTTTATTGATTGTGCACCATTTTGGGGATATACTTTGACAGTGACTGTGGACTATCAGCGTCTCCTCTCTCCCAAACTTTTCTCCCTGTCAGGACTCAAGGAGATTCCCCAAAGGCCTGTTCTGGGGTTTTCCCTCCTTTGGCTCCTGCCTTCTGCTGTAACTTCCTGCCCAAATGCTGAGTCAGCTGATTCACCTGGCCCCTCACAAATTATTGCTGTAATTGCTGAGCCTCAGGACATGGATGGAGATCATAGACCAGCTATTGCAAATAAAAGAAATACAGAGGGCAGCAGGTGAAAGGTTGCTTGGCCCACTGAGTTTAGCCATTGTACATAAGAATAAGTACATAAGCATCACCATGCTGGGACAGACCAAGGGTCCATCGAGCCCAGCACCCTGTCACCGACAGCGGCCAAAAGAACAAGCAATTTGTCCTGCCCATCCTAGAAATACTGTATTCCCTTGTCCATTCAATAACATTCTATGGCTTTTTCCTCCAGGAAGCCGTCCAACCCTTTTTTGAAGTCCGCTAAGTTAACCGCCGTAACCACCTTTTCCGGCAGCGAATTCCAGAGTTTAACTACGCGTTGTATTTGCCTTGTGCGCTGCCACAGACTTAATTCAAACAGTGGTCACTGGCTTTGCTTGCCCTCTTACTAAGGTCCCTTCCTATATATTCTACGTATTCTTGAATTGTCATGTTGTTGATTCCTACCACCTCCACTCAAGTCTGTCCCAGTTTTCCTCCACTGTCTCAGAAATAAAGTATATCCGAATATTCCTTATGAGCCTTCATTCCTCCAGCTTTATTTCATGATCCCTCAGTCCTTGCTCTTCCCAGTCTACAAGAAATGCTTTAATTTAGTACATTATTCACACCTGCCAAATATTTTAAAATTTCTATCATGTCTCTCTTCTATGCAGGCCATGCCCATTCTGGTAACCCTCCTTTGGATCACTGTCACATTTTCAATGTCCTAGTGTAGATGTGATCACCGGTACAAGATAGAGCTTTCCAATATTACTTCTCTCTTCATAACAGTACTACCCAGGGGCGTAGCCAGACAGCAGATTTTGGGTGGGCCTAGGCAAGAAGTGAGTGGGCACCAAATGTTCTCTCCCCCACCCCCACACCAAAAGAATATCTCAGCTGGTGGGAAAATGCTTCTCTCCAGTCTCCACCTTGGTAGTCTGCAGCAGGCATGCGCTGAAAACTGAGCATGCAAAGGTGCCAGTATTGTGGAGAGCAGCATTTTCATTACCATGTGCTACTGTTGGATGGGCCTGAGCCCTAAGTGGTAGGGCCCCAGCCCACCCAGGCCCACCTGTGGCTACACCACTGGTACTACCTCTCCATTTTCGGCTATGCTTATTATTATTCCTCCTATCTTCGTTATCACTACCTTCAGCTCACTGGAGATGATGCACACCTGGTCTCTTCTGTTTGGTGACTGCCAGTTCTTCCTCTCCCAATTTGCATTTAGATTTCTCCACCACAAACACTGTATAAAAACTGCAGAGTTCAAACCAGGGGCAGACTGACCATTAGGACAACAGGGCAGTGCTCGAGGGCCCACAACAGTAGAGAGCCCACTGTTCCCTAACTTCTATGTAATGTGATCACTTTTGATAGGTGGTTGGGTACCTATGACCCTTTTTGCCCAAGTCCCAGATCACTGTCAATCCACCCCTCTTTCAAACTCTTAGCTACCTCTTCAATTTCTGTAATAGAGGCATCCTTCTAGACTTTTGACAGTAATAGTACATTCAATAAAAACATCTAAGATGACCAGACTTAAAGTGTCTTCTTATGGCACCCTGTTGACTATCTTCCCTTCACAAACAAAACTTAATTTATTAATAGAAACCAATTGCAATATATGTATACACACAAGCAGCCCGACACAGGCCGTGTTTCACCCAACAGGGCTGCTTCAGGGGCTACACGACAGTCCTTCACATTACATTTGACAGTGAAGGACTGTCGTGTAGCCCCTGAAGCAGCCCTGTTGGGCGAAACACGGCCTGTGTCGGGCTGTTTGTGTGTATACATAGATTGCAATTGGATTCTATTAATAAATTAAGTTTTGTTTGTTAACGATCTGCTCCGTTCATTTTCCATCTTGGAGTTTGCAGACCATCTGCCTTTGTGCTTTCTTGTATCTTCCCTTCACTACAGTAGACCCTAATGACAACTCAAAGGATAGGAAAATATCTGAAAAAGACTCTGTATGTACCTGTGCTTGTCAATCGTTTTGTGGCTGTGACCCCATGATTGTGGCCAAAAACATTTGTGTGGTCTTCTAGACATGCAATGATGCACCTAAGTAGAGCCCATACAGGTCATGACCCCAAATACGGATTTTGTGACCTCATTTGTGGATCCCAGCCCATAGTTTGGGAAGCTGTGCTATGTGCACCCAAGACCTGGCCAGGGTAGGAATGTGTTAAATAATCCAGCTAGTTAACAAAGAGTGTGTCAGAAGCCCAAAGCTTGCCTAGCAGCTACGCAATATTCAGTGATTAGGAAATCTTTTAGGCTCCAAAGTCTGCATATTTGGCAAAGACTTCATCTTACTGTTGTCAATCTAATTCTGACTGGACAGCACAAAATTCCAGCCACTGTGATTCACGTCTTGGCACATGAGAAGCTGAACTAAATGTACACGTCATTAATGGTAGTGGAAAACCAAGATAAGATAGTTATCTTCTCGCTCACATATCAATGGGAATGTCTCAGCAACTGGTAGTACCGAGAACACTTATGTACTGAACCTAATTTGCAGTATATTATTTTGTTGGAATTTGAGACAAATGACAGAGGAAAACTGTTCCTGTTCCAGGCTCTTAACAGAGGCTGCTAGTTTCCCCCATCTGGTTTAATTTATTTAAAAGAGTATTTTACTTTCTTTTTATGCTTTGAGAGGAAGGTTGGGTGAGCATGAGACAGAGAGAGTATGTGTGTTTGTGTGGGGAGGAGGGGGAGAAGCACACACTCATGTGGCTCCCCTTCCCACATTTAGGACCTACATTAAGTAATCATTGGTGGTCAGGGGTCATGAGATGATCCTCAGTTGTTCCTTCCTCTGACAATGCCGGGTACAAATGGCACCCATGACTTCTAGCAGTGGGGGTCTTTATAGGGATGGGGACATCTGAACCATTCATTTTTTTTAACAGAGCCACCCCTCTAGACTTTTGACAGTAATAATACATTCAATAAAAACATCTAAGATGACCAGACTTATGGTGTCTTCTTATGGCACCCTGTTGGCTACCTTCCTTTCACTACAGTGGACCCCAATGACTACTCAAAGGATAGGTTAATCAATACCTTCTGGCTATCAACTTGCTATATGAAAATCTTCAACAGCACTATAAAGTACAAGCAAGTCCCAATTTTCCACAAAGATGATAAAATATTAAGAGGAGGAAAAAGACTTCAAAAGCTCAGATCAGTGTCCTCATTATGAAATACTGGGCAAACTGACTTTGGAGCTCAGATAAGTGCCTTGTTCCAGCATAACAAATAATAATCAAAAGTTGATACTAAGCTTTATACAAAATTCAGAAAAAAATATTGAAAAAGACACAAAGATATAATAAATAGAGAAGGGGGTGTTTTAGGACATGTGGGGTAGGGAAGAAGCGCCGTGGGTTAAACTGGAAAGAGGGAAAGGAAAATGTATCTATACCGGAGTGATATACAGACCTCCCTCACAGTCGGAGGAAATGGACAGAGACTTAATTGAAGACATCCGCAAGATAGCTAGGAAAGGGGAAGTACTACTGATAGGTGACTTCAATATGCCGGATGTTGATTGGGGTGTCCTGGCTGCGGGGTCGTCTAGAAGCAAAGAGATCTTAGATTCCCTAAAGGAAGAATTGTTCAGGCAGTGGGTATCGGAACCAAAGTGGGATGGAGCTGTTCTGGACCTGGTGCTTACGAATGGAGAGTACGTTTCTGACGTCAAGGTGGCAGACCATTTGGCATCTAGTGATCATCGTATGGTATGGTTCAATATTAAAACAGAAGAGAGGATTCACTCGAGATTGAAGGTCCTGGATTTCAAAGGAACTAACTGCCGAGATGGGGGAATTTCTCAAGGAACAGTTAGCGGGATGGGAACAACTGAAGGATGTAGAATAGCAATGGACAAGACTGAAAGGAGCTATATTAAAGGCGACTAACCTTTATGTTAGGAAATTACATAAAAGTAAGAGGAAAAGAAGGCCTCTCTGGTACTCGAATGTAGTAGCTGAAAAGATAAGGGAAAGGAGGCTAGCCTTTGCACGTTATAAGACGACTCAGAAAGATGAAGACAGGAGAGAATACCTAAATAAGTGAAGAGAAGCTGGAAAAGCTATCAGGTAAGTGAAGCGGCAAATGGAGGAAAAGATAGCTAATATGGTAAAATTGCGGGACAAGACCTTTTTCAGATATGTAAGTGATAAGAGGAAGTGCCATAATAGCATTGTGAGGCTCAAAGCTAAGGGAGAGAAATATGTGGAAGATGATAAGGAAAAAGCTGAACTGCTTAACGATTATTTTAGCTCTGTGTTCACGAATGAAAGACTGGGGGTAGGGCTGCAGAAAACAAAGGCTAAAGGGGATGGATGTATGGTAGACCAAGACCCGTTTATGGAGGACTGTGTTCATGAGGAGCTTGCCAAACTAAAAGTAGACAGAGCGATGGGGCCTGATGGGATACACCCGAGGGTGCTTAAGGAACTCGGAAAAGTTCTGTCGGCTCCACTGATGGACCTCTTCAATGCTTCCTTAGAAACTGGAGTGGTCCCGGTGGACTGGAGAAGGGCGGATGTGGTTCCTTTGCACAAGAGTGGAAGTATGGAAGAGGTTGGGAATTACAGACCTGTCAGTCTGACCTCGGTGGTGAGTAAGCTAATGGAAACGCTTCTGAAAAGGAGGATTGTGACATTTCTTGAACTACATGGAATGCAAGACCCGAGGCAGCATGGCTTCACTAGTGGCAGGTCGTGTCAGACGAATCTGACTGTCTTCTTCGACTGGGTGACCAAACAGTTGGATGTGGGAGGGGCGCTTGATGTGGTATACTTGGATTTCAGCAAAGCCTTTGACACGGTTCTGCACAAGCGACTGATAAATAAATTGAGTTCCCTCGGTGCGGGACCTAGAGTAACTGATTGGGTAAAAAATTGGTTGAATGGTAGGAGACAGAGGATGGTGGTAAATGGAGCTTGCTCTCA